>NW_026866770.1:0-388801 GCF_026571515.1 Ruditapes philippinarum
ACTTAAATTTTGTTACAAGTTTGGCTAAGAAGAACCCTGGTAGAGTGCATGGTCATCAAACCAGATCTTATGGACCTTCTTTTGCACGATTCAAAGGAACATCTTCCAAGGACATTATGGAGGCAGCTGATTGGTCAAGGGAGACCACATTTGTAAAATATTATTTGAAGACTATGGGTACTAGAGTACTTGATGTGTAAGAAAACACAGATAAAAGTTTTCTCCTGAGCGGGTTGCAAGTAGGAGTTTATATTAAACAATTGTATATTATGGGACAATTGTATTGGTTAAGACAAGTGTTACCACTGTGGTACAGTGGATCTGTACATAGTTAAGAAGTGATTATGGGAAATCGCATTTTATTGAAGTTTCAGTCAATGATGTGGAACACATTTTTAGGTGAGTGGAATTAAAATAATTAAATTTTCACTTAAGAAAATAAAATGATCCCACCACCCAGTTTGTACTGCTGTGGAATCTTTTATTATCTAAGGCAGTGTCAGGTAGGAGAAGTATTTACGAAATAAAAATGGAAAATTTGGTTACAAATTAAAGTTTTATGAGTAAATACGAACCTACCTGACACTGCCGGTTGCCCTCCCACCTCCCCATGTGTTTTATTTTGAGTTGGTCAATGGGCCGCTCAAGAAACTGAATCATGGGAGAGCGTGTTCCACGTGGTTCCGGATAATACGTCATCAGTAGAGGTTTATTATCCGGCGCTTAAAAAAATATGCGGGTTTATATGGTCAGATAGAGATTATCTAAGGCAGTGTCAGGTAGGTTCGTATTTACTCATAAAACTTTAATTTGTAACCAAATTTTCCAATTTTCTCTACCAAAAAGTTAATCAGCAGACACAGGAACAGACTTCGAATAGAGCATTGAGCTCACATATGTCAGCCTGGTTTTTCAAGATTTGAGCTTGAATTAGTCTTTTTGACCGTTTTCGGCTTAATGTCAACAAAATACTCCAGAATATTACCGCAAACACATACAGTATATCCCAACTGATAAATATGGTCTGCTAAGCATGCGTATCGTGGCATATATATCTGCCAACAGTTAACCATTTAATTACCGCGTTAACTATCTGAGTAACTAGTTAGTTCTTGTGTTAACACGATAACAGCTAAATTGTATCATAGTTTGGGGACTTTTCTGTTGAAATGTGTCAGAGTTAAATAGTATACATATACATGCACAGTGCGTTAACTGGAGTGCAGGTATTAGTTACCCGCACTCCAGAGCATGCCCATTGATTGGCTCATTTTTGCTGACGGAAGAGAAAGAGAAAGCAATAGAAATATTATATTCAGATGCTCGTTCATTGGCTACTTTTTCCCGGGGTTTCATATTGTGACAACAGGGAACGTGTTTTTATGTTTGACTATGATACAAAAGAAAAACAACATTAAAACACTTGGCAATCTGATTAATACTCGGGGGCTACGCCCCCTCGTACAAATCGGATAGCCTCGTGTTTCGATGCTCTTTCTATTACATATTACTCATACTTCGTAATAGACAGAGCATCGAAACACGAGGCTATCTTATTTATACTCGGGGGCTACGCCCCCGAGTATAAATCAGATTGCCAAGTGTTTTGATGTTCTTTCTCTTTTGTATCTTAGTCAAACATAAAAACACGTTCCCTGTCGTCACAATATGAAACCCCGGAGAAAAGTAACCAATGAACGAGCATCTAAATATGACATTTCTGTCGCTTTCACTTTCACTGCCTTCACAATAAGTAAACCCCAGCAAAAATTAGCCAATCAATGGGCATGATATTTTTCTGTTAGATAGATAAATAATAAATAAATATCTAACCTATTATACATTTTACAGTGACCATGTTCTCACTGCTGTAGTATCCCACTACATTACAAAGAACCCAAGGTCCGGGGTGTGCAGGATTATAATGCACCTACGCCCCAGTCAGCCTTGGTTCAGGTTTATTTAGAGGTGCAGAACTTGAGGGTTTGCTACATACCGCTTACAGTCCTGATCTATCTCTTTTTGACTTTTGGTTTAATCCATACATCAAATCTTGCCTTCGCGGTCGCCGGTCCGTCGGAAGCGCCCTCTGCCAGTGTATAAACAGTACACTCAAATAACAATTTAAAACTTTTTTTCCGGAATGAATATTTGGGCTGGAAAAGTGTGAAGAGGTCCACGGTTATTATTTTGAAGGCCTCAGCAAATCGATTTTACAGGTATGACTTATTTATAAAAAAAAACGCGTTGCCGTTGCCAATAATTAAAATATGCCCTCGTACTATTAAAAAGACATAAAACATGGACGAGTTAAACACAATACACCATGTGAAAAAATGTTAACTTTATTAAATGATATTTCAATAAAATAAATATAAAAACAGAGAGAATATACAAAAAATGTATTACAGAATTGTGTGAATTTACACAACTAATCATGAGTTATATCTGTGAATTGTGTGGTACAAAATTAAACTTGCAAACAAGCATAAACAAAAAAATATAAAATTAAAATTTTTGCGAATATTACATTCGGAAACTAAAGTAATAGCATGCATAAAGAAAAATAAGTAAATATATTTTTTTCAATGGAAGGAGTACTTTTCTTGCAAATTTCAAAGTCAATACATTTAAACGATAAATAAATAAATAATTAATTCAAACAATGTCACCTAACCACATATACAGCAATATATCCGTTTTGTGCAATATATTCGTTTTGTTATAACGATATCATTTAACAACTTGAACGTGTATTTAGTATATATATATATATATATATATATATATATATATATATATATATATATATATATATATATATATATATATATATATATATATATATATATATATATATATATATATATATATATATTCTTATAGATTTCCTTTTTGTTATTATGATATACTAGTATTTAGTATAGATTTCCTTTCTGTTTTTATGATATATTAAGCTTATATTTTACTATTTTGTCATGATTTTAGTAAGCGGGCACCTTAGTAGAACAACCGACCTTCCGTAAGCTACCTGAATATCTTTCTCACATGAATTAATCAAAAGGTCGTGGCGTGATTCGAACTCAGAGCGCATTCGGCTGTTGGTTTGTATTGGTGTCGCATAAACCACAGTTTAAACTTGTTAAAAGTGAGTACATACTTTGCGCTTGCCAATTAATAGAAATGAAGAAACTTACATATAAAAAACATGCAGCCTATACAGTCTCCACAATAATTTTTCGTAAATTTTAGCTAAAAATGTTTAAAATTTATAATGGAATTGCCCTACTGTGAACTAGGAAAAGTCCATACGAAGTTTAAGGGAGTACAGTAATATTTTAAAAAAACATGAGCTATCAACAGTATGGTAGCCTGGTCCTGGAGGTTTTACTGGTACGCTTTAGTACTTTTTTATTATCATTTTTAAATAATGTTTTTTTTTGTGATTAGATAAAAAACCTTTAAGTTTCAGCTGGTTTTTATGTATTTAGTTTAATGATATTTTCAGAATTAGTTTGTTTGAGATTATAGATAAGTATATATTTTACTCTTTTTATCGTTCAATCGTATTGTTTAGTTCATCGTAAAATGTGCCATAAATTAGTAGGCGTGTATGAGGGTAGTGAGCCAGGTTGTTAGGCATATAGTTAGGCAGGAAAGTATACAGGTATATATGGAGGTAGACAGACGTTTTGACACGCAAATAGGTAGTCAGGCAGGTAGGAATTTATGTAGTTAGGCAGGTGAACAGGCAGTCATGTAGCTAGGTAGGAAGGTAGGCAAGGAAGCATACAGCAATGTAGGCAGTTACACAAACAGGTATTTAGGGAGGTAGACAATCAACCAAGCATGTTGGTAGTCAGGCAGGTAGGAATGTAGGTAGTTTTGCAGGTGAACAGGCAGGCATGTAGCTAGGTAGGAAGGTAGCATACAGCAATGTAGGTACATGTAGTTACACAAGCAGGTATGTAGGGAGGTAGACAATCAACCAAGCATGTTGGTAGTCAGGCAGGTAGGAATGTAAGAAGTTACGCAGGTGAACAGGCAGGCATGTAGGTATGCAGGAAAAAAGTAAGTAGGTATGTAGCGAGGTATACAGAAATGTAGGGAGTTAAACAAGCGGGTATGTCCGAAGGTAGACAGACACTTACGCAAGAATGTAGGCTGGAGAGTAGGTAGGTACGTAGACAGGCAGGCATTTTTAAAGATTTTACGCAGGTAAACAGGTAGGCATTTAGGTATAAGATAGGTTAACAGTCATAAATAAATGTAGTATTTATATCTGTTAAAGAAAACATAGTGTATATAATTTAGGATGCAAGACATACACCATTTAAAACAGACTTAATTAAAATGGCAAGGTATCACATTATACATGTATAAACACAACAAATGAAGATATGACATTGAACATAGTTAAACATGGGTTCTTATATCAATCTATCACAGAAAACAGTTCTATATTCATAAGAGAGACTGTCCAATTTTCAAACCGACTAACATGTTGTAAAAACAGCGTAGATCATTTTGTGTTAAGGTTTGCAAAATTCTTTTTGATTTGGTCAGAGTTATATTAGCTTGAATTCCTAGCGGAAGGCTTCATGAAGACGGTTAGGTAAAAGTCCGAATTTCAATTGCTTGTAATTTTTTCCAATAGTTTTCCAACAGGACTCCTGGAAACAGAAGAAATGCCTTGGTCTTTTCATGAAACAGTGAACCTAAGATAATAGATGAATTAAACAAGAGCTGTCACCCAAGTGACGAATGCCCCCGAAAAGCTTTCTTAAGCATGCAGGTATTATGAAAATAAAAGAGAATGAAAGTAACTAATTGCTTAATATTGTTCTTTGTTTTATTGAACCTGTAATTTAATCTCTAATGGTGATAGCGTGAACCTTCAAAATATAAGAGTGACATTGATCTTTGAAGAAGGGACGTGGTCCATGGATGCGACAGAATCTTGTTATGAGATCTGTGCCAAGTTATTTCAAAATCCCTCAATGCATGACAACAGTCTGGATATGATTGTTGTGTAAGTGGGGACAGACGGACGGACATGAGCCTTAGCCGCGACACATTGTCTTGATGTGGTAGACATTTGTGCAAAGTTATTTTTAAATCCTTCCATGCATGACATTTACAGTCCGGACATGAATGTGTATCTTCGAACTGTTCTCAAGAGAATGAGTACCTTCAAACTATAAGTGTGACCTTGACCTTGAAGGTAGGGACATGAGTTTTAGGTGCGACATGTCGCCTTGATGTGGTAGACATTTATGCCTAGTTATTTCAAAATCCTTCGATGCATGACAAAGTTACAGTCCGGACACGAATGTGTGTACCCATAAACTCTAAATGTAATAAAGTGAACTTCAAAAAGGTAGTGTGACCTTGATCTTTGAGGTAGGGACGTGATTATTGGACAATACACATCGTCTTGATGTGGTTGACATTTATGCCAAGTTATTCTAAAATCCTTCGATGCATGACAAAGTTACAATCCGGACACAAATGTGTGTACCTATAAACTCTTATTGTGATAAAGTGAAATGTTAGTGTGACCTTGACCTTAGAGGTAAGGACGTGATTATTAGATGCGACATATGTCTATATGTGGTAGACATTTATGCCAAGTTATACGACTATACCCCCAGCAGAGCTATTCAAAAAGTGTCTTCTTACGTCTGTTAGAAAACACTTTTAAATAACCGTTACCTTCCTAGTGGATTTAATACAGTTGAAATGTATGGTGTCCTGTTTGGGCCAGTTAAAATACTCTTCTTGGTATGTTATATTTTTTCCTATATATAGTCTTGCCCCGCATTTTTGTACTTTTATAGAAAAAGTAGCAAGATTTTACATTCTCGCAAAAAAAAGTTTTCGGGCCATTCAACGTTGAATTTGTCTCATGCTTATACTTTCTCGTGCGAATCAAAATGTAAAAATCTTGGCGATGATTAACCTTAATTTTCGCATGTTTTTAGTCCCCTACCGGTTTACCGGAGGGGACTTTAGGTTTACCCTCCGTCCGTCTGTCCGTCTGTCCGTCCGTCCGTCAGTCCGTCCGTCTGTCCGTCCGTCAGTCCGTCCGTCCACAAAACTGGATCCCGCGATAACGCAAAAAGTACTGAAAATATTTTAATGAAACTTGATATATGGATAGATGGCAGTATGGAGATTATGCACGTCTTTTTCTTTTCTTCCTATGTTGAAAATTCTGGTTGCTATGGCAACAAATAGACTGAAAATATGGCAAATTTTACACATAACCTGGATCCCGCGATAACACAAAAAGTGCTGAAAATATTTTTATGAAACTTGATATATGGATAGATGGCAGTATGGAGATTATGCACATCTTTTTCTTTTCTTCCTATGTTGAAAATTCTGGTTGCTATGGCAACAAATAGACTGAAAATATGGCAAATTTTACACATAACCTGGATCCAGTGATAACACAAAAAGTACTGAAAATATGTTTATGAAACTTGACATATGGGTAGATGGCAGTATGGAAATTATGCACATCCTTTTTTATCTTCCTATGTTGAAAATTCTGGTTGCTATGGCAACAAATAGACTGAATTTCAAGATTTCTGATTCTAGTTTTTTAAGTTTTTTCACTATAAGTTCTTTATTTCTTAAGGTATTTTCTTCAAACTTTAAATATAAGTTGCTTGTCATCAACCACATCATATGTGACAAGGTTTACAACTCTAGCACAAAATTTATCAGAATTACCTCCCTTGAACTTAAAATTTTCATGAAAAAAACATTGTTTTTTTTAATAACTTCTTTTTCTGAATGTATCTACTTCAAACTTCATATAAATGTTTCTTATTGTCACTCAACATTTGTGAGTGTTCAATACTCTAGCAAGACTATTTCCAGAATTATGCCCCTTTTGAACTTAGACTTTTTTTTGAGAAATTGGTAATTTTTACTCCAACTTCTTCAATCATGATAGGATTTTAAAAATGTTATATTTTGATAACAGGGATGTTTAAAAAATAACTTTAGAGTGTCCTTCAGTCCGTCTGTCTGTACATAAAAACTGTTTCCTGTGATCACTTTTAAAGAACTTTTTCAACAAATTTACTTAAAATACGAACCTAAGTGAATGGCCAATGGCCCTTCAGAATGTTGCTTGGGCTCTTACCGGTAGGGGACTTATGGATTGCTTGCAATACTATGATAATTGCTTGTTTTACTTGAACTGTAACCTATTTACGGTACCAATGTCTATAGTGAAAGTTCTTCGAAAAAGAATGTTAAATCTCGCTACTTACAGTCAGTGCGCTCGATTGTTCTCAGTGCTTGGTAGTAAAACTGTATAATTTTTTAAGTTCAAAGGGCCGTAGTTCTGTCAAAATTTATATTTACAATAGCTCTTCTACTTTTCGAATAGTCGAGCGTAAACAAGAGATTTAGTCATGCAATCTTAAATAGTAACCGGGATATTTTAACTGCTCCAAACAGGACACCATAGAAACTGACTGAAAGTTGTAGCAATGAATCAAATCAATTGGATGGCCATTTCCAGGAACAAACTTACTGTTGATTTTAGCATTGACGAAACTAACAATAGTTCGTTGGATGATGCTAAAACTCTATCATTTTTTTTTTTGGTATATCGTCTGACATTATAAAAAACAACAACATTAACATGACATTTACTGTCCCATCCCAACTCACACAAAAAATCATCGGCCATATCCAGCTGAACATTGTGTTAAGCTAAGCTTGTAAATAAGGAAACTTACCAAATTTGGGGTCCAAAACGTTATCCATTTAACATTGACGCAAAACATGTTCAGAGACGGTTTCAATGTTGAATGACTTAATTAATCTCACTCATGAAGGCAGGCATTTTAACATTGTTTATCATGAATAAAAGTGAATTATGTCCGATTGAAATAAGTGCACGAAAATTCCGTGCGAATATAATTTTACCTTCACCTTTCTTAAGGCCATGCAAATATTTTCTATAGTTTTATATTTTCAATGTGAACATAAATTTAATTTCAGTTAGATTTATTTATAATTAAATGTGTTTATTAATTTATCTGTTCTTTACACTTAAACGTCGTATTTATATATAAGTCGGATACAGTTACTCGTATTTTCTTCGAAAGTGTCTTCTTAATGACGTAAAGAAGACAGTTCGCTAGGGCAAACAACAATTTATCCTCGGCTTCGCCTCGGACAATTTGTTGTTTATCCTAGCAAACTATCTTTTTACGTCTCTAAGAAGACGCTTTCGAAGAAAAAACTCGTACTGTATCCATTACTTATTCAAAAATCCTTCGATGCATGACAAAGTTACAGCCCATACACGATTTGTGAACCTATTAATTCTATTTGTGATGTGAAACTTCAAATTGTTAGTGTGACCTTGGCCTTTGACAAATAGACTGAATTTCAAGATTTCTGATTCTAGTTTTTAAGTTTTTTCACTATAAGTTCTTTATTTCTTAAGGTATTTTCTTCAAACTTTAAATATAAGTTGCTTGTCATCAACCACATCATATGTGACAAGGTTTACAACTCTAGCACAAAATTTATCAGAATTACCTCCCTTGAACTTAAAATTTTCATGAAAAAAACATTGTTTTTTTTAATAACTTCTTTTTCTGAATGTATCTACTTCAAACTTCATATAAATGTTTCTTATTGTCACTCAACATTTGTGAGTGTTCAATACTCTAGCAAGACTATTTCCAGAATTATGCCCCTTTTGAACTTAGACTTTTTTTTGAGAAATTGGTAATTTTTACTCCAACTTCTTCAATCATGATAGGATTTTAAAAATGTTATATTTTGATAACAGGGATGTTTAAAAAATAACTTCAGAGTGTCCTTCAGTCCGTCTGTCTGTACATAAAAAACTGTTTCCTGTGATCACTTTTAAAGAACTTTTTCAACAAATTTACTTAAAATAGGAACCTAAGTGAATGGCCAATGGCCCTTCAGAATGTTGCTTGGGCTCTTACCGGTAGGGGACTTATGGATTGCTTGCAATACTATGATAATTGCTTGTTTTACTTGAACTGTAACCTATTTACGGTACCAATGTCTATAGTGAAAGTTCTTCGAAAAAGAATGTTAAATCTCGCTACTTACAGTCAGTGCGCTCGATTGTTCTCAGTGCTTGGTAGTAAAACTGTATAATTTTTTAAGTTCAAAGGGCCGTAGTTCTGTCAAAATTTATATTTACAATTATAGCTCTTCTACTTTTCGAATAGTCGAGCGTAAACAAGAGATTTAGTCAATCATAAATCGAAACAGGGATATTTTAACTGCCTCAAACAGAACACCATAGAAACTGACTGAAAGTTGTAGCAATGAATCAAATCAATTGGATGGCCATTTCCAGGAAAAAAGTTACTGTTGATTTTAGCATTGGCGAAACTAACAATAGTTTGTTGGATGATGCTAAAAATCTGCTAAAAATCTATCATTTTTTTTGGTATATCGTCTGACATTATAAAAAACAACAACATTAACATGACATTTACAGTCCCATCCCAACTCAACAAAATAATTATCGGCCATATCAAGCTGAACATCGTGTTAAGCTAAGCTTGTAAATAAGGAAACTTACCAAATTTGGGGTCCAAAACGTTATCCATTTATCCATTTAACATTGACGCAAGACATGTTCAGAGACGGTTTCAATGTTGAATGACTTAATTAATCTCACTCATGAAGGCAGGCATTTTAACATCGTTCATTATGAATAAAAGTGAATTATGTCCGATTGAAATAAGTGCACGAAAATTCCGTGCGAATATAATTTTACCTTCACCTTTCTTAAGGCCATGCAAATATTTTCTATAGTTTTATATTTTCAATGTGAACATAAATTTAATTTCAGTTAGATTTATTTATAATTAAATGTGTTTATTAATTTATCTGTTCTTTACACTTAAACGTCGTATTTATATCATAAGTCGGATACAGTTACTCGTATTTTCTTCGAAAGTGTCTTCTTAATGACGTAAAGAAGACAGTTCGCTAGGGCAAACAACAATTTATCCTCGGCTTCGCCTCGGACAATTTGTTGTTTATCCTAGCAAACTATCTTTTTACGTCTCTAAGAAGACGCTTTCGAAGAAAAAACTCGTACTGTATCCATTACTTATTCAAAAATCCTTCGATGCATGACAAAGTTACAGCCCATACACGATTTGTGAACCTATTAATTCTATTTGTGATGTGAAACTTCAAATTGTTAGTGTGACCTTGGCCTTTGAGGTAGGGACGTAATTCTTGGTTTCGACACATCGTCCTGATGTGGTAGACATTTATGCCAATCATTCGATGCATGACAAAGTTACAGTCCGAACACGAATTTGTATATCTATTTACTCTAATTGTGATAATGTGAACAATTCAAAATGTTAGTATGAACTTGACGTTTGAGGTAGGGACGTGTTTCTTGAACGCGACACATCGTTTTGATGTGGTAGACATGTGTGCCAAATTATTTCAAAATCCCTCAATGTATGACAAAGTTACAGTCCGGACACGAATGAAGTGGGGACGCACAGACAGACGGACGGGCGGTGAGATTATTGCAATATGCCTCCCTTGGGAGGGGGGGGGGATAAATAATCAGGAGGCGCATGCCCCCTGACCCCCTAATTTTCCTCGGTCAAAAAACAAGTCTGGCTACGCCATTGCATAGTAACCACACTGGCCATAGCTTTCGCAGAAGCGGTGGGTCTACCGCAGCGACGGTGGAGTGTTCGTCGCAGAAGCGGTGGATAAAATATGGCCGTTTGTTGTTTTCGGTAAGTATATGACTGAATTTTGTTTTATGTTTTACTGGAAACACTCAGTGAGACTGGAGCCCACATATATACTCTTTCAACCTATTACAAGGACACGGTGCAATTCATTGCCGTTTATGCAAATACTTCTGTACAGTTTGATGAGGGGACGCCACTTTTGCCTAATTTTGGTTAAAACACATACAAATGTGTGCAAAACGACCCCATAATGCATCGGCATCACATCCAATCAATGATACTTTCACAAATTAACCATAATTTGGAAAATTTGGAAATTATTATTGCCTGTTTATAAAATAAATGACAAAAAAATGTTTTCGTCGCAGACGGCGGTGGATTCGATTGCAACGCAGTGCGGTGGGCCCGATACCATTTTATATTTATATTTTCAGAATTTAACTTGACGTAAGGCATTTTTCAATTGAGTACAGCCCTTTTCTTACTTTGACATCTGAGAAACGTGCTTATTTGATGTTTAAAACGATATTAATTATTACATATACGTTCGTACAAGTATATGTCCGAGGTCCGCTTTCATTTTCTTGCCATTGAAAATTACTTCAGCCATAATTATCATTGAATAATCTACGTTCAACCTTGGACTTAAAAAGACCGTAAGTTCATTTTTGTCATACAGACATATAAAATATACTCGTAAAGATAAACAGAACATACTTCTTGAATACGAAAAACAACCTCAGTTTTTAATGTCACTGTGTTATATTACCAAATAGTGAGAACACTAATATAAATAAATTTTATGTTTACAGCGTAAGAGTTATTTCAGGAAAAGTTTTTTCTCTAATACTTTTTAGCAAAGACCTACGCGTTTTTTCTTCTTTTTCTTAAATTGGGACATATATAAAAAAAATGGTTTCAGATATGGTATATGTTTAAAGAATTTTTTAGTATGAAATGAAATAAAAAAAGGTAATAGAAGTATTTTATGGAATTAAGTCTTTCTTTAAAAATGTACAAAAATATAGTAAAGAACTTAATAAGCGGGAGAAAAAAGATTTTTCAGAATTACATTTAAGTTATATGACCTTGAAATAACCACAATTAAGGAAAAACTCAAATTCACGTACAGGAAATGAGATCGGTGACCCCTAGGTTTTTTTTCCGCTCTAAATGTTTATGTTATCATATTCTAGCATCATGCTTAATTTAAAGAATATAATTATATTGAACCTCCTTAATTTTGCGTGTATATGTTTATAATACTGCACATTTGTTATGTCACTTTTAATTGGATAATCGTGACGTTTATATACATACAATGTACTTTTTAAATACATGGCTGCCGTCGATTTATGAAATTATCTCATTTTTCTCTAACAAAAAATGCTTGATGTATTATGAGTTCGTTGTAAATAAATCCAACAGATTATATATGGTCGTATATAAACGGGTGTTCGCAATATTAATGGCTATCGATCGAATTTATTTACAATACTTGTACATGTTGTAAACATCAGAAAATAAAGTTACAAATAAACTAAAGAGCTCTATAATTAGATAAACGTCTCGATTTTCCAATCAAACATGCAGTATTAAAAAGCTTATATATTTATATACACGACTGCTGTTTATTTAATAAGAAATTTTATGTTTATGTATTATATTTGAAAAACAACCGTTTATATACGGCCATATTGTATAGCCTTTCAAAATATTTATAACTAATATGATACTCTCGAAAATGCCATGAATATGTGTTAACTTATGTTTTTATAACTCATATGCCGTAATGCAAAAATATATGTATATATATGTATATACCTGCCATGCCGCTTTTAATAAGTCAGAAATCGGCATTGGTTATACGGTATAACACGTGATCACGTGTAACATGTAAATGTCTGACACATGTGATATTTTGGCTGGATTCATCACATTTGTGGAATTCCCTGCACATCGCTATATTTCCTTTCGGTGGTGCATCAAGGTCAAATATTATGACTCTTAGTTTCCGCCGTTTCCTCTACGGTCCGGGTTGTCAAATGCATGAACCCTAATATGAACTTGGAAATACAAATATGATAAAGGGCATTATATATATTATATGTTCTTACTTTCCTGCGCTTTTCAACTGGAATGGTGCATTCACACTCAAATATACTTGATACTTAGTAATAACCCGAAATAAATTGTTGAACGTGGCTTATTCTATGATAATTATGGCTGAAGTAATTTTCAATGGAAGGAAAATGAAAGCGGACCTCGGACATATATGTGTACGAGAGTATAAATAATAATTAATATCGTTTTTAACATCAAATAAACACGTTTCTCAGATGTCAAAGTAAGAAAATGGCTGCACTCAATTAAAAAGTGCCTTACGTCAAGTTAAATTCTTAAAATATACAAAAATGGTATCGGGTCCACCGCACTTCGTTGCAATCGAATCCACCGCCGTCTGCGACGAAAACATTTTTTGTCATTTATTTTATAAACAGGCAATAATAATTTCCAAATTTTTCAAATTATGATTAATTTGTGAAAGTATCATTGATCGGATGTGATGCCGATGTATGATCGGGTCGTTTATGCACACATTTGTATGTGTTTTAACCAACATTAGGCAAAAGTGGCGTCCCCTCATCAAACTGTACAGAAGTGTTTGCATAAACGGCAATGAATTGCACCGTGTCCGTGTAATAGATTGAAAGAGTACATATGTGGGCTCCAGTCTCACTGAGTGTTTCCAGTTAAACATTAAAACATAAAACAAAATTCTGTCATATACTTACCGACAACAGCAAACGGCCATATTTTATCCACCGCTTCTGCGACGAATACTCCACCGTCGCTGCGGTAGATCCACCGCTTCTGCGAAAGCTATGGCCAGTGTGGTAACATATCAGATTGAACACAATAATGGTAAAATCTGTCAAGTTATTTTGATTTTTATATCCACGGACAATTTTCACTAGGATTGGCATAATTAATGTCATTTTAAGCTGATTACAGAAATGTTTCAGTATCATATAAGTTTACATAAAATAACAACTCTGTATCTTTCAGATATATTTAATTATTATTCCTTACATCTATAAATAAAAAGTTCACATAAAGTTATGCTAATACTACATCGATTAACAAAAGCTGTAAGTAGGACAGCATGCTGGACTGTTCTCCAAAATTAATACATGAAGTAAAAAATGTCAAGATAATGATTGTATGAATTAACAAAGACATTTAACATTTGAGCCGTGTCATGACAAAACAAACATAGTGCATTTGCGACCAGCATGCTTACAAACCCTATTACAAGTAGAGAAACTGATAGCGAACAGCATGGATCCTGATCAGACTGCGCGGATGCCCAGGCTGGTCAGGATCCATGCTGGTCTCAAACCCACTATGTTGGTTTTGTCATGACATGGCTCATTTTATTTAAGATATATGACATAGTTATGAGTCTTGGATAGTGACCCAACAAGTTATCAAAGGTCCATTTAACAGATGTGTCACATTTATAGCCCTTGGTAGGTGACCTTCAATTATAACTCTGAAGCTGTTTTGGAATCACATGGACATACCTAACAAGGTTTTTATTTGGGTTTTACATTGCAACAACACAGTAGAGGTCACAGCAAATTCTCAAATTTTCTGAAGAAGACCTCAGGTGCCCCACCTTGCATTATTTGAAACATCAGCAGGCTCCTATGGCAACTTCCCAGCTTTAATGTTGTAGGAAGACATCAATAGCCACTATGTGCATTAAAGGAACTCCACTGAGGTCCTATAGCCTAAAATAATACATTTTGAAATCTTTCTTAAATCAACTGGTACAATAAAACTTGAAACCAATCAATAGATGATATATAAATATACATGGTATGAAATTGATAATCGATTTTTATGCCATTTTTTGGCCGATTTTTATTTTTTGGGCCAATTTGCACAATAAAATTGATTATTTCTGGGAAACGGAGTAAGGAAATGATCTGAAATTTTGTACATGAGTTATTGGTCTAGACATACATCTAGTTATATAAAAATCTTGAAAAAATATTTTTGGTCCCTTCACATCAAAAAACCTCAGTGGAGTCCCTTTAAATCAGCAACAGAAGGCACCGGAGAACAACCAACATTCTTTGTGCTACTTGAATAGCTTCCACACAAAACCTGGCAGGATTATAACACATAAATGTGAGAAGCATCATTCTGTTTCAGTCATATACGTAATAATTTTCAAAATTGAATTGTGCACTTTCGTGAAATTAGGTTTCATTGAACATAAACATGTACTAAATACTTAACATGAGAAACTGTATTTGTTATATTCTAGAATCAAAGCAGACAACATTTATGAAACACTTGTCTCCCTCATTACTAGAACAAGATATCAAATAAAACTCACAAATATCCTCAAGATATTGCACAATCCCTTTTACTACTTTAATTATTCATTCATTTACTCTTTCATTCATTCATTCATTTAACATGAACTTAAACAAACATAAATGAACTTACTTTAGACATAAAACTGATATATGACAATGTGATATACCCATACATACTTTTTCAATCACATACTAAATGATTAATAATAAAGTAAAATTATCTATTATTTTCTGGATTTTCTTTGAAAATGTTGCATAACGTTTCTACAATTTTGCTCTTTGATTCACAAACTATAAACACAATACATGTTATTAAAAATGGAATGTTTTGACTCGTATCAGACATACATGTACACATTATTTCACAATCAGTTGAATTCACTTGTTTTCAGCCACATAATTGGTCTATATAATATCATGTGTTATCATAAAATTGTTGTGTTTTCAGAGAATGTATCTATTTTTTCAGAGAATGTATCTATTTTTTCAGAGAATGTATCCATTTTTTCACAGAATTTATCCATTTTTCACAGAAAATGTTGCTCTCGGAATGTCTTTTCTACTATTATAATGCCAGCATATTATGATTCTGGGTCATTATAAACAAACACTTGGGCTATTTCATCATGCTCGTAGGTCCTCTTCAAGAAGTTATCGGTCAGTCTCAGGCCCGATATTGTCTGAAACAAAGATAGACAGCTCGTTGTATCTCATTATTTGCGACAATTTACTACTGTTTATATGTTTTCGATTAATGCCTGAAAACTTTCAAACAACTATGGTACAGGTAATTCATCCAAGCATATAGAATTCTTTAAATATATTTTTTTTATAATATATTTAATAAATTCTCTTTCAACATCTTTATTTAGAGGCTAACTTCCTACAGACCTTTGTATTTGTTAAACTGTGCATATGATTTTGAACTGTGCATTTTTTTGTAACAAAGCACTTCTTTTGAATATACATACAATGGCCCCTCCTCCTAACGGTGAGTTAAGGATGAGGGGCATTATTGGAGTAAAGCCGGAGGCTGAGCATGTACACACTAGCATGTTATCTTGACCTTTGAAATAGCCATCGCTGGTTTAAAAATAGAATAAAACTGTCACCGAGTCACATGACATACCCCTGATAAATGTAACCGCAGTAGAACCCGCAACTCATATTTTAAAACCTGTTGTTTGTTGTTGGAAAAAATCTCACACAATGGGAGGGAAACAGGGAAGGGTGTGTACATGCTCAGCCTCCGGCTTTACTCCAATAATGCCCCTCATCCTTCACTCACCGTTAGGAGGAGGGGCCATTATTTTACGTAAAGCCTTTGGCTTTCACATGTACACACTAGCATCTTTAAAAACCAACAACAAACAAAATCATATGATATACAAAAATATCAAACGGAAAATAACATGAACTTTCAAATTGAAACAAATAACTTTATTCATTACTCACAGTTACTGTAAACAAGATAATACAATATCCACCATGATAAAGGAAAATAACACCTTTAATTAAACACAGCATCTGAAAAAGATTTTTCATTTAATGAAACTCTATTATAGAATTTATAAAAGTTTTTGTCCGACTTCCAATCCGCTGTACGTAAAATAGTTCTTAAAGAACACCCTTTACTGAAAGCTGCTGAAACTGATGCACCTCTAAAACTATGTGCTTTAAATATTGAAGTATTTATTCCAGACAGTTCTAAAACCGTTCTTAACCACCTTGCTATTGTAGTTGTAGTCACAGAGTTATGAGTAACATATGAAATAAAAACTTGTTGAGATTTCCTGATCTCTTTAGTTACTGAAATATAATGCAACAAAGTGTGCATGACACATAACGCCTCATTACTATAATGCTCCAGACATAGGGAAAAAGACTGTCCTTTTTTAGAAGTCTTTAACAATTTTGGAAAAAGAAAAACAATACGCAAACTTTCTATAAACATGTGCTTTAACGATAAAGCCACCATAGTCTGTGCTCTAGGAGCTGCTGCTAGTGCCACAAGTGCTACCACTTTAAAGGTTAAAAGCTTTAAAGGCAATTTTTCTAATGGCATTAAAGAAGACAAATACTTTAAAACAATTGTCACATCCCAAGTAAAATGATATTTTGGTTTAGGTGGTGTTTTCATAAATATTCCTTTCATAAATCTTGTAATTAAAAAACACTGGTTACACCATTTGTTTCCGAAAAATGGTAAAGTTTGAAGCAACATTGCTTTGTGTAGGTTAATAACTGAATAAGACTTTTTCTGTTTATACAAAAAACCCAAGTAATTTAACACTTCAGTTTCAGACGTACAAATGGGATTTTTACTCCTGAAAGTACACCAAGTATGCCATTTTTCCCATGCAAATCCATATTGCTTACCAGTACCTGCTGACCATGAGCTGATAACTGTGTTAATAACTGTCTTTGAAGCTCCTGTGTGACAGAGCGCTCTCCTGATACACAAACTGCGAAGATCTTCATCTTCTTGCTGAGAGGATGATGCTCCCCATTGTGAGGCAAAGTTAGTAAGTCCCTGTGTCTGGGCAGCCTAACAGGAAGAGAAGTAATTCTTTCTAATAAAACAGGAAACCATGCCTGAGCTCTCCAAAAAGGAACAATTAAAATAGCTCTTTCTACACTATCCTGAACAATTTTGTTCAAAACTTTTGAAATAAGACTGAATGGTGGAAAAATATATGGCTTAAATGGTTTCCACGACAATGAAAATGCATCTACATGAAAAGCCCCCGGTTCAGGGAACCATGATATAAACCTTGATAATTTCTTGTTTAATCTTGAAGAAAATAAATCAATATCTGGCATAAAGAAATGCGTGCATACACGCTGAAATATATCATCTTTTAACATCCACTCTGTCGAGTCGGAAAAATTTCTAGAATAAAAATCTGCCATAACATTACATTTTCCTGGAATATGAACTGCCGAAATAAAAATGTTTCTACAAATACACCAGTCCCAAATTTCTTTGGCCAACTGGTCCATATCAACGGAAGTCATTCCTCCCATATCATTTATATATTTTATAGCTGATGTATTATCAGACTGAACTTGTATATGTATATTCAAACAATTACTATAAAGAGATTGTAAACCATAAAAAATTGATAAAAGTTCAAGATAATTAATATTATTCTGAGCTTCTTGAATTTTCCATCTACCACCAGCGTGTCTTTCGGAATTAACTTCAAATGAACCCCAGCCAAGATTACTCGCATCGGAGCTAAAACATTTTTCAACAGCAGGTGGTCTTATTAATTTACCATTTTTACTTTTAACATTATTTTTCCACCATGTTATTTCTAATCTACATTTCTCTGACAAATAAACCTTATTGTCAAAACAATTATCGTAACCCAAACCTTCAAGTTTATTTCTTTCCATATTTCTATAATATAAAGGTGCCTCTAAAATAGCATAGAAAGCATTAATAATTAAACCAATAAACGAAGCTAGGGTTCTAACAATTACAACCTTAGATTCAAGCAAATCCTGAGCATTTTTCTTTATCTTTTCCACTTTTTCATCAGTCAGAAAAACTTTAAATTGTACTGAATCGATGATAAAACCAAAAAATTTGATTGTTTTAGTAGGAATCAATACTGATTTTTCCCTGTTAATAGTGAAACCAAGAGATATCAAAGTTTCTAACATGTATATAGTATTTGCTTGACAAATTTCTCTATTCAAATGCATATTCAAGGAGTCATCAATATAATATGAACATCTAAATCCCCTTTGTCTAAACATAGCATAAACTGGCCTAAGAATCTTTGTAAAAACATAAGGCGCAGACTTAATTCCAAAAGGTAATGCTATAAACTTGTACAAAATTCCATTCCAGGAAAACTTTAAGTACTTTTGAAAATTTTCATGTATAGGAATACTAAAATAAGCATCTGTCATATCAACGCTAGTCATGTAATCATCACGCTGAATAAGATCTAAAACTACCTTAAAGGTTTCTTGCTTAAAGTGATTATAATGAATGAACTCATTTAAATATTTCAAGTTAATGACTGGTCTAAATTTCCCATTAGGTTTTGGTACAATGAAAATTGTGGAAATAAACTGATTTGGTTCAGCAGTTGAAGGGATAATAGCTCCCTTATGTAATAATTGTAAAACCTCGTCATTTACAATCTGCCATTGTTCTTCGCAAAAAGGAATTTCTATAGGAATTTTATCCTGAAATGGTTGCTCATCAAAATGAATACAATAGCCACTTATTGTTTCAAGAACCCAAGCTTCATTTGTGATTTCTTTCCATTTTTCTAAACAAAATTTAGTTTTACCTACAGATTTTATATCACTTACCTGTTTAATTAGGCTTGATCGTTTGGGGAGCGTGAAGCTGTAGCAGTGGCAGTCTTCCTGCCTCTACCCCTATAATACGGCTGCCTTCCGGCATAATTCTTCTGATATGATGACTGGCCATACATGGATTGACCATAAGAAGGATACGGCTGAGACCTGACGTTTTGGTATACAGAATGCTGATTAAAGAAGCCTCTACGAGGCGCTCTTCCATAGCCATAACCTCTTCCCCTAGGAAGAAATCTCTGCTCTTTTCCTATATAGCTTAAAGCATCACAGTTCTTAATTTCCTTTGCCAAGTCATCACCAAACAGTTTGTCTGTAATCGGCGTGTTAACATTACACAAATTAAAATACTTCTTTTTTAAATTAGGTCTAATCATATACCTTCTACGAAGGGAAATATTTAACTGAACCTGTCCTAATATTGTTAAAGCCTCAGACAGCATAGTTTTAGCCTCAACATTAGAGTTAATACTGGGTTTAAGAATTTCAGATAACCTTATAATAGGTACAATACTAGACGCTACAAGTGTCTGTATATCTTGGAAAGATCTATCCTGCCCCTGTGTCTTTTTATCCAGGATTTTCCATATCTCCTTATTCACAGAAGGGGAACCAATATTAACACAGTTCTCTGGAATTTTGTATTTCTGAACAACAGTCTCAATATCACACTGTTCCACACAGGCAGTGTTAATCAAATTTGCCAATGAACTATTAACTGGTTTACTCTTTTCAGGGGCTTTCAGCTTCGGAAGATCCCAATCTTTCTCTTCTAATTCAGACTCTTTATCAGAATCATCAAATAATGCATCAATCATTCTGCTTGACAAATTTTTATTACACGGTTTCTTCTTAAAATGTTCATTTTCTGAAACTTCGACGTGAATATTTGGCAAATTTTCTAAAGCACCTAACGGTGACTGATAATACATAGCTTCCTCTGAATCATACTCTGGCACCACGTGCTCTTGGGGATAGTCAATTCCTAAGGCCTGCCTCAACGAGGACAGGTCAGACGAAGACAACTTTGATACATCAAAATTCATACCTGAACTTTTCTTCTTCGTTGTTTTTCCTTTCTTCTTACTTTTAGACTTAGTGTCTTTATCCTTCTGTTTCTTCGAAACTTTGACACGTGGTATAGTAAATCTAGAAGATTCTGCGTTATTTACGGTATCTTCCGGAATAACAATAGTACTATTATTTTCTTGAACACACTGTTCATTATCACTACGCAAATTAGCGTCACTAAATCCAGAAAACTCATCCGAGTCTTCTCCACCGGACAAAAAGTCCGCCATGTTGTCTGCTTCACCAGAAGCTCGGCTCATATCTACGATATGTCTACAAATACCGGTTACCACACCGTAAGGTGGTAAAAATACACAAACACAACAACAAAAGAATAGAAATAAAATCCAAATAATATCCCGAAAACACATTAAAATCTTGAAAACCAGCGAAACATTAGACTATAAAAAACGGCATGACTGCCTTCATTGCGTCGCCAAAATAACTATGAGTTGCGGGTTCTACTGCGGTTACATTTATCAGGGGTATGTCATGTGACTCGGTGACAGTTTTATTCTATTTTTAAACCAGCGATGGCTATTTCAAAGGTCAAGATAACATGCTAGTGTGTACATGTGAAAGCCAAAGGCTTTACGTAAAATAATGTCATGTATTTCCAAACATATTAAAGTGACATTATGTTTATGTTTTTATTGTCAAGTTGGGCTGATATGACTATTAAACTTCAAAAGATTGACTGTAACAATGGTGATTGACCAACAATTGATATTGGAAAATGTTAAAAATAAAATGTGTACAATGTAAATCTGCCTAAAATATAAAAAGACTGTTTTTATAAATTGAACGATACAGGTAATTATAAAACTTTTCTTTGGCCAGGCAAGTTATTTATGGTTCATGCAAAGTAAATTTTTAAATTGAAACAAATTATGACGAAATGTAAACTTATTTTTACTTTCACCTGGTCACTCACTTCATATATTTGGATGGGCATAATGTAACTTTAAAAGAAATTAGTAAATGGCTGAAAGACATAATAATTGTAATTTGATGAACTACACCATAAAATCAAGTTTAAAAACCACCCCGTATAACCTGTTATGTAGTTACCGGTAATCGTGGTGAGAAGGTTCAGAAACAAATGTTTAAAACCACCCTGTTTTACCCATAATTTAGTTACCTGTAATCCAGGAACAGTGGTGATAATGTTCAGAGACAAATGTTTAAAACCACCCTGTTTAACTTGTAATGTAATTACCTGTAATCCAGGGACAGTGGTAATAAGGTTTAGAGATAAATCCATGTGTTCATTCTGTGGCAGGGTGCCAAGTTTCTGGCCAGAGAGGCCGCACCACATGAGACCCGAGTTCAAGTCATTCTGTAACACCATTGTTAGTTCCATATCTCTTTCACTGAAATTTGTGATTTAAGTTTTAAACAATTGTATATCTATCAGTGAGAAACATATCAAACTATTGGAAAAGTACAATTTTGTTAGGTTTTTATATGCTTATTATCGTATCTAGAATGGTCCATAAACTATTGAAATGTACAAAGATTATGTAAGACAAGACATATTGCTATAGGCAATGGATTCTCCCAAAACCTAGATGTTTGTCAATGTATTTCAATGCTAAATAATCAAGAATATATAAATCATGAAGGTACTATAATTTTCAATTTTGCAGTATTTATCTCCATATTTCTACTCTTCCACTGCATAATGATTTCTAACACAGGGTTATTTTTACATATTTGACATGTTTTTTTGTAATTTACATGGATTATAAGTGCTGTTTTCAATGTGTAGATTACTTTATTTGCTCACTTTACAATACTTTGCTTTTAAACACATTTTCAAAATTTTCATTCAAATAGCATGCATGAACCTGGAGACGTCTTGCTTTAATAAGAACATAAATTACCAGCAGTTAGTTATTCTAAGAGTTACATCAAATGTTTTCTCCAATGGTACACTATCAGGCATCTTCTCTACTGTCACTCTGATATCCCCATACCCCGGGGCCTGAAATAAGTTATAAAAGTTAATATGATATTCCAATACCCCGGGGACTGAAATAAGTTACAATAGTTAACATGATATATTAACATGATATACATGATATGTACATGTACTGCAGTACCATGCACTATCTGAACTAACATTATTCTAATATTTCTGATACCCAACAACAAAGTATCAAATAATTGCATAATTTAAAAAGTTCAGCTTAACAAAAAATGATGAAAAACCTTGGAATTACACAAAAACTAGATTTTCCATGTTAACACATGCCCTTACACCGACATTTGGTTAAAAATCATTGTTTTTTGACATTTTTTATTTTTTTAATTAACCTTTTACCCCATGAGCATATTGCGAAAAATGGCCGTTTTCATTGAAAAGCCTCCTGTAACAAGTTCAAACTGCTATGAAACTATGAAAAATGCTTCAATACTAATGAAACTTGGCTCAAATGTTGACTACACCATAGCCTCTGTAACAGCATGCTCAATGGTAAATTTCCTGTTACCATGGCAACGGGGGTACGTCTCAAAATTGCCAAAAATCCCTATTTTGCATTGTTTTTTTCCATCAAAACTGATTTCAAAGTGCTGCAACTTCTCAATGAATTGAGATAGAGTAAAAGGCTTTTCAGCGTCGGTTACTAGTTATCCTAAGATCGACCCGAGGCCATTTTTAACCTGTCACATGTCCAAAATTTTCTTGGCGATGCCCCCTTCAAACCCCTCCAAACAGAAGGGGGAACATCCCCCTTCTGGCAACCCCCTGATGATATATTTGGATGTGGGACAGCGCCGAAAAAGTGGTCACTTTTTTTAACAACATTTATCAAACAGAAAACAGTGTTGGGGGCCTAAAAAGGGCCTTTTTTCACTGTTTGAGGCCTCAAAAAGGGGGGGGAAGCTGTCGAAACACGCTTATATATAAGGGAAAAGGTTAAATAGTAACTATTATTTCTATATACATGTAGTCAAACATTTGGCTTTCTATTTTTTAAAACCAGAAGACCTTTAACTTATTCAAATCCATTTTGCACTCAACAAATTTACCAATTAGATAACAAATAAAATGTAGTTGAATATCCAAGGGAAGTAAGTCCTACTTACCACTCTAAGAAGCTGACTAGTTTGTAATCTCCCTTTCTCTCCCAGGTTGGTTTTCCACACGATGTCTAATTTACCAATGTTGGTCACCCCTTTAAGCACCTTATTCTCTTGGTACATCTCTGGTTTGGGTGCTAGACAGTACAAATACTGCCGTGTGTCCATAGGGTTTAAGTAGTCAACTTTTCCAAATACATTGCCTGGTCTATAAAAACAGCAAAATTACAAAGATTATTCAGACAGTCAATGAATTTAAGATTTTGAATTTACTTGCTCGAAATTCTATTTTTGAATTTATTCTATTATGTATTTAACTAAATTTTCTTAAAATTTACACAGACACAAACTAATTCACACTGGCCATGGGCCACCAGGCCAGTGCTAAATTCGATGACTGTCAGAGATGGAACAAACTGTTTTTTACATCTAACAAAATGATAATTGTGGCTCTAAACAAACAATGTATACTGGAGAGCTTATTTTCTAATTTTCAGTCATGGACTTGACCTGTTCTGGTCTAAAACATTTTCAGTTAAATTAAATGAAAATCATAAGAGGCAGATTTCATGTGTGATAAATAGTAGCACAGACTCGCACTATAATCACTGGTACTGCTTGCTTGCACTAATTGCTTGTACTGATTACTTGTCCTATTGTTTTCATTGATTGCTTGCTTGCACTAATTATCAGCACAGATTGCTTGTGTTTTGATTGCTTTTGAACTGACTGCTTGTGCATTAATATCTTACACTAACTGCTTGCACAGACACTTTTAATGATTTTCTAGCACTAACTACTTAGACTTAACTACTTGCACTAACTGCTTGCACTGACACCTTGACTAGTTTACTAGCACTGATTACTTACACTAACTACTTGCACTAACACCTTGACTAGTTTACTAGCACTGATTACTTACACTAACTACTTACACTAACTGCTTGCACTGACACCTTGATTAGTTTACTAGCACTGATTACTTACAGTAACTACCAGTGATTTACCTACTTATATAACAGACTCCGAAAAAAGGCCTCTTCCCAATTGAAATTTTCTTTAAAATCATGCAGTTTTCCCAAAAATCTGAACTTAAACCAGCTTTTTCATTTCCCAAAACAACAATTTAAGCGATCATTTTTCCCAAAATCAAGAGGCTTAGGCCTCTTCCCAATTAATTGAGAAAAATCACTGACTACTTACAGTAACTACTTACACTATCTGCTTGCACTGACACCGTGACTAGTTTACTAGCACAGATCACTTACTCTTACTACTTGCACTAACTACTTGCACTAATATCTTGAATGGTTTATTAGCACTGATTACTTGCACTTATGCCATGAACTTTTTACTTGCACTGATTGCTTGCACTGTATTGTAAGGAAATTGCACATTAATGATAGAAATCTAATTTGTAAACTGTACACAACATCCTGTTAGCGAAATCCATAAATCAAATTGCATGTCTTCGCAATGCATGTTGTTGTTGCTATATGGTGACATCATACACACATCCGTTAACATTTTCTCACTAATTACAAACTATGATTAGAAATGTTAACAACAGTGAATCCAGTGCAACATTTCAAGGTTTATTATGAGGGCAGTATTTAATTTACAGGCTGTTGTTTGTTTATGTTAGACAAATTGATTTTAGGTGCAAACTGGTCATATTCAGATAAATAATTTTACAGAAAATATAAAAAATAAACAACGCCAAATTAATTACAGACTTTGAGCAGGTAAGGTCAAACTTATAATAATATCAAAAGACTTCAATAATGATTTGGTTTAATTGTTTGGTTCTGTGGCTTACCAACACAATTTAGGTCATATATTTGCCGAAACAGGAAAGATGATTTTGGCAAACCACGGGTGTTACAAACTTTAAAGCAACACAAGGGTTCAAAAACACCTCACCTGTTGCAGTTAAGAAATGCATAGACTCCAGTTATTTTAAATACAGGATTTAATCTAAATTTTGATCCCTTTAAAGACACAATTATGCCTCAGAAACAATTTATTTTTTCCTGTTTTTAAAGAAAGTAAACATAAATTTTATAAAGTTTATAATGGTATTGGAGCAAGTTAAAGGTGTTTATCATCTGAAGAAAGTAGCGCTGATTATGAAACTATTTGTCATTAAAGTAGCAACATGTAAACAAAGTAGAGTATTTTGACTGCCATACAAAATACTAAATCTAAATGTATATAACTTTACTAGTGATTGCTAAAAAGCAACAGAAGCAAAACATGGTTCAGTTTAATGGCCAATGAGGATTGGTTTTGAAAACTTAAGCACAGGGCAACAAAAATTAAAAGCTTTTGAAAACTTTAAATAAATGTTACTTTTTCTTGGCCTTCAAAAAACTAAATTCTTTCATAGTTTATTTTTTGCCTTGAAATAGTATAGTATCAGAACTATTATATTTTCCAATACTTCTGATACCCAACAATAATATTTTTATATAAACAACAAACTGACAACCAAGCAAACAATGTAGTAAATTGTTAGAAAACCTTTATTTTCTCTGAAATCTCAATGGACAATTTTTCATACACAGATAGAAATGACAAATATTTTTATAAGACTGGTATAACACATTTTTAAGTCTTGGATAATTGTTTTTTATCTTATTCACCATGTGTTTTTTGCCTCAAGAAAATCCCACAGGCAATTTGTGACCAGAAGTGTTCATAAAATATTGTATTGGTGTGAATAAACACTGTCTACATTGCCTGATTTTACTGAATGTAAACATTACCAAATTATATTCATTGTAACATTACCAGATTTTATCAATTCCAACATTACCAGATTATACCCCATTGTAGCATTATACCAGATTATATCCAATGTAACATTACCAGATTATACCCAATTGTAACATTACACCAGAGTACATCTAATGTAACATTACCAGATTATATATAATGTAACATTATACCAGAGTACATCTAATGTAACATTACCAGATTATATATAATGTAACATTACCAGATTATATCTAATGTAACATAACCAGATTATATCTAATGTAACATAACCAGATTGTATCTAATGTAACATTACCAGATTATACCCCTTTGTAACACTATACCAGATTATATCTAATGTAGCATTACCAGATTACACCCTATGTAACATTACCAGATTAAACAATACCCTATGTAACATTACCACATTAAATAATACCCTATGTAACATTACCAGATTATACACAATGTAACACTAGTGGACAGATTATACCCATTACATAACCAGATTTATAACTTATGTAAGATTACCAGATTACATTTTATGTAACATTACCATATTATACCCTAAATAACATTACCATTTTAAATAAATGTATAATAGTTTTTTAAACCAGATCTCACTTAATGAAAATTACTAGATTACATTGAATATTACCAGATTTCACTGAATACATTATCAGACCACACCTACTATTAACATTACCAGATTACTATTTATTCATCAAAATACAGCAAACTTGAGGTTTACATTTTAATTTAGACTATTTTATTGTATATTATCAAAACTTAAGTAATAATAAGGCACATTTAAACAATAACACCCATATTGAATTAAACATAAGCCTTGTTTCTACTTCAATATTTTCATTTCCTAGGACAGATACTTATTAAATGTATAATTAGACTGTATTTAACATGTTTGCCATGGACTGGTTTTAATATTCAACTAACCCAATGTAGTCAACTCATGGCAGACACAGATGGAACAAATCCAGTCTAACATTAGTCTGCCACAGACTGGTTGAAATATTCACCTTACCAAAAGAATTCAGTCCAAAGGCAGACACAAATTTTACAAATCCAGTCTGAGAAACTTCCAGACTGGTTCAAGTATTCAACTTACCCTTGTTTCTTCTCCAATGAATTCAGTTCCTCCGATTTGTACAGATTTGAAGGGTCCAGTCTGACATGTTCCATGTAGACTGGTCCAGGAGTAATGTTTTGTATCTGAACCTCAAGGTAAACGTCATCTGACTGAAGAAAACATACAAAAATATTTCTATATTCATTAATTACACCAATTCATTGGAAAACCCTTATCATGCTGTATTTGGGTAATGGATTTGCCCTGCTTTGACATTGTAAAAGTCCATTCAAATTCTAAGCAATTTCAATAAAAAAATTCTAAGTTATTTCAATAAAAAATATCAAAATTTAGTTTATAACTTGGTCAGACAGAATGGATGTGCACACTGGCCTGGTTCAATACTCATGGCAAAGGCTAATCCATTTCTTTTTTCAGCAATTAGTCAAGGGTTTAAAAGAACTGAGAATTCTTTTAATGTGCAAACATCTTCTATCATAAGATCAAAAGAGGAAAAAAGTTCTTATACAAATTCAAAGCCATCACTGTGGTTAGCAACAATGAAAAGAAATGTCTAAAAATAGAGAAATGATATTTGCAGATTTGTTTCTCCTGCCAAGTGGCCATATTGGTTAATATTTAGGAGTATGACATGAGAAATATTTGCGTCTGCTGCGAACATAAGAAAAGATTAAAGATGCTATGAAGATTTGTAACCTCAGCATAAATCATAATATTATAACTACTTGAATTTTTGTATATTTTTACATGTTCTAAATTTCTACAATGGACTTGTCCAGATCAATTTTAGTAATTGGCTAACATCAGTTTTTAGGATGACAAAAGATGATATTTGAATTTAGTCAATCAATTATTTTGGGTGTTGGGTTTTATGTTGCACCCACATGGTAAAGGTCAAATGGAGACCTCAAAAGCCCTTCTGTGCAATACTTCAGGTATGAACGGGCACCCGAGTAGAACCACTGACAATCCATAAGCTAGCTGGACGAAAGCTTCTTCACATAAAAAGGTTCAAAGACCCAGTCAGAATTGAACCCACAGCAGTTATGAACAAGTGGTTTGAAATCAACAACTTAAACCACTAGGCCACTGATGCCCCTAATCAATCAATACAGTATAGGGCATGGTGAGACTGCATGGATGTGCAGGCTGGCCTGACTCTATACTGATATCAAAGGCTGAATACTTTCTATTCCAGCAATTTAAGACTTAAAAGAAGAAAATTTCATGCAGAATTATCTACTTTTTTAAATAAAATTCTATATCAGTTTTCTTATGATTTTAAACATAACATTTATTTCTGGCTTTGCATGTATTCAAAGCATTGACAATTAAATGCTGAGCTGCACAGGTCACTAACTAACATAACTGCTATACCAGCCATGTGACTATTTAACAGAACCTGAATTGATGTACTTGTACCTTTAAACATCATTTAAGACAATATTGGTATTGGTGTTGATCAGTGCAAGTCTTAGTCATTTGTCAATGCTATGTTCACATGCTTGGCTCTTGCTTTTACTCCAATAACAACCCTCAACCATCAAGGCTTCAACAGGTGGACATTTTCTTATATTTTGATATATTGCACACTCAGAAATAAGCTTATTTTATGTAAAATAAATCTCCTACCACCATTAGAGTAAGGTAATACCAACATAAGGTAAAACAAGGTCATGACCCAATCAAAGCTCAAACCCCAGGAATGAATGAGGACAGCTCCTTAAGCAGTAGGCAAGTTATTATTCCAATTTATCCAAAATAATCTTAGTTTATACAAATTTATTTTAGTTCGATTGTGTTGGAAGCTATAAGCTTATTGAAACACTCTCAAATCCGTTCCTGGAACCAACCAGTACTAAGCAATGAATGTAAAGTTTCTTGCTCAAGGAAACAATGGCTTGCCCCTTGACACCTGGTTTGAACCCACGCGGTCAGCAGTCCTTAGATTACTAGTCCGACGCGTTAACCACTCGGCCACGCAGTCACACATTATACACATGCAACTAATTCTACATTGATTTGCAGCTGTTGAAATTATAACTCTAAAACTTAATGTTTTACAACATGAAAATAAAATTTTTCATAAATTCAAGAAATACTACACATAAACTGCTGTTCAAAGTCATAAATGACTATTAAGACCTTACTCTATATTGCTATAATTAGGTCTGACTTTTTACTGGGTGCCATTAAATACTGACTTATAAAACTGGCAGTGATCATTGAGTGGCATTAATGCCTAGTTCTATACTAGTGCCAGCTAGGAATGGCTCAATACTACATGTGGCAATTGGGCCTGGCTCTATATGGTGACTGGGAATTAGCTATGGCTCTAAACTGGTGGCCATTAAAAGGCCTCTTTAACAAAGGCAATAAGCCCTGGCTAATAAGCCCTGGCTATAAAACAGTGGCGATAAGCCCTGGCTCTATAACAGTGGCAATAAGCCCTGGCTCTACAACAGTGGCAATAATTATAAGCCCTGGCTCTATAACAGTGGCAATAAGCCCTGGCTCTATAACAGTGGCAATAAGCCCTGGCTATATAACAGTGGCAATAAGCCCTGGCTCTATAACAGTGGCAATAAGCCCTGGCTATATAACATTGGCAATAAGCCCTGGCTCTATAACAGTGGCAATAAGCCCTGGCTCTATAACATTGGCAATAAGCCCTGGCTATATAACAGTGGCAATAAGCTCTGGCTATATAACATTGGCAATAAGCCCTGGCTCTATAACATTGGCAATAAGCCCTGGCTCTATAACAGTGGCAATAAGCCCTGGCTATATAACATTGGCAATAAGCCCTGGCTCTATAACAGTGGCAATAAGGTTTATTATATAAGCATGGCTTTCCTGATCAAAGATTATTTTAAGTGCACATTAACGCTTATTGTTAGAAGCATGGTTTCTTTCTGTGAAAGAGCACTTGCCACTTTCCTGAATCAGACTCAAAATGGTGGGAAGTGGGCAATGAGAATTTGACATTTTTATCACCATTTTTTGCCATTAAAGTATTAAAAGAGGAGGCTAAAGAAATGGTTGAAGATGTAAATTAATTTAGATCAACATTAATGAAGACCAACTGTGATAAATATATATAGAACAAATATCTAAAAGAATACACACAATAAATGTTTTATATGATAATCTATAAAGAAAGAAAATAGTTTTGGTAGCTAGATTATTTAATGGGCTGAGAAAAAAAAGTTAGTATACAGACAAATTGTTTGTATGATTACAAGCTATTTTTAATATCAAAATATGAAAAAAAATCAAGTAAATATTTTAAATAGAAATTACATAATTATACAATATATATAACAAATCAACTGATTTCATAAAATACATAATGCCCTTGTCCCAAATCTGCACAATATCAACAAACTTAATTAGGATGTTATGAAGATTAAAAAAAGTGCCCTTCAGACTAAATTTATTTGGAGCCAAACTAACACTGTAAAGGTCAAATAGAGACTTTAAAGGCTTAATGGTTGAGACTGAACTGACAGGTGCCTCTCAATACATTACTTCAGACAAAAGTTTAAGCACCTGGTTAGGAACATGACTTTCCAGAAACTAAGTTGATAGCTTCCTCACATGAAATAAACCAAAGTCTCTGTGGAGATTTGAGCCCATATCAGTAAGGGGCAAGCTATGAAATGCTAAGCTTGACCACTAAGCCATACACAGGTGGGTCAATGCCATATTTCTAAATAAAGCACTTTTTTAGTATTAAAGGCTCTATATATGTGAACAAGGATATAAGACCAAAGTTTAAAGCTCAATGACCCCAGAGAGTGACAAGAGACAGATCAAAAACAATTGAGCCGCGTCACGACAAAACCAATATAGTGGGTTTGCGACCAGCATGGATATAGACCAGCCTGCACATCGGTGCAGTCTGATTAGGATCCATGCTGTTCGTTTACCAACTCTATTACAAGTAGAGAAACTGATAGCGAACAGCATGGATCCTGATCAGACTGTGCGGATGCGCAGGCTGGTCTGGATCCATGCTGGTCACAAACCCACTATATTGGTTTTGTCGTGACGCGGTCACAAACCCATTATGTTGGTTTTGTCGTGATGCGGCTCAATTTATAATACAGCACATTTGTAACATCGCTTTTCATTGGATAATCACAACATTTAATGATTTATACAGTTTTATATACAAGGCTGCTGTTAACTTATCAAGAAATCTCCTTTTTTTCTCTTAAAAAAGAAAGTTTGCTGTACTATAAATTTGTTATAGATATTCCCCCCTAGGTTATATGGCTGAATATAAATGGTTCTTTGCAGTATAACCCTCACCTAGTGGCTCAGGTTATATTTCCAAACAATCATATACAGGGTTATAATTATAACCTGCCAAAAATCTTTAAAACTATTAATATACAGCCCTCCATCCTTTAAAACAATAGTATCAGTGAAGGGGCAAATCATAAAACTAATACACAACTAAATACCCTGGACAAATTTATATGTCTTTCCTTTCCATGAAATGATTACATAAAAATAAAAAAAATTATTTGAGAAACTAAAAACAATAGTACAAGTAAATTATATAATGGCTATGGTATGTAACATAAAATGGTTCAAATATACAGATCCCACAAGAAAGAAGTAATTTCATAACCACCTTTTCCATAACTATGACATTTCTGCAATGAAAGTGTCATTTCTGATGACATAAAAAAAATTTGCTAGGAATTTAATAGAAAGTTGTCAGACGGACAGGTTCCCAACTATTCCCAGTGTTTGATTTTGCTTTGATGAGACTTTTTTCTGCATATAATACCCCAATGAATAAATTAAGCACTTGATATAAAAATAAAGCAATCAGCTTATTTTCAGGACTAACCATCAAATTTCTTAAGCATTTATTATTGCAGAAATACATGTAGACAGATCAACACTGTAGCATTTTCTTTCAAAGCAGAATCAAATAATAACAAATTGTTATGGAAAAAGTGGATATTCACCCTTCACCTGCTGATCCCCTATACATTAATAATGGATTTGCCCTACTTTGAATTTAGAACAGTCCATATTAAGTTTAAGGGATTTCAATATCAAAGCTACCAACAGTATAGAGCCTGGTCAGACTGCACGGATGTGCAGGCTGGCCTGGCTCTATACTGTTGGCAAAGGCTAATCCACTTAAGATACCAGCAGGGTACGGGTTTAAAGTAGGGTCCAGTAATAATAGTGTACCTGAGATAGACCAAACAGAGAGAAAAAAGCCAGCACCATTTAAAAAAAGAGTATGTTTCACCCAAATAGTAACACTTACTACATAATCCTACATTAAAATCAAACAAACATATTAACTACAGATTCTCTCTATTGCACATTTAACAAAATTTCAAAATCATTAATAATATGAATGTAAACAAGAGCTGTTGGTAGGACAGCCTGCTCGACTATTCTAGATAAACAACAGCCTGGATAAAATTGTAGAATTTCTAATTTAAAAAAGGCCATATTTTTGTCAAAATCCCATGTCAGAGTTATGGGCCTTGTAAAATGACCTCATATTTTGCTCTGAAATAAGTGTTTAAAGTTTAAGCTTTCAGTTTCATTCCCTTAAGTTGTTTTAGTGATACCAATTAAACTTGCAAAAACTTAACAAAAGTGTGACCACAAAGCCGGAGTATTGTACAAAAAGCTCTCCTAATTCTTTGAAAAGTCATGCTAAAAATCAAATGGAATATAACATATCAATAAAGCCTATCTGACATCAATGTATAAGTGTTTGCAAACTGAAAAAACAACTGATACCAAAAAGGGTGACATAAAATTATGACCTATATCGTTGCTTTTAGTAATTAACTTTCAAATCTATACATATAACCTAATTTATAACAATCCATATTGTCAATGGTCAGAGGTCACTAAACAGATTTTAGCATTCTGACCTTTAAACTATATTTTGACCTTTAAACTATCAGGATGACATTGACCTTAAATGTATGCAATTGGCAAACCTGTCCCTGTTTTTCCAGAAATTAAAATTTTATGTTTTAAGACTGAGACCTCAATTGAAGTTGCTTTAAAACAAAATTGTAGAATAAACATAATTAGAGACATTTAGATCTAACCCAGAATTTTGACCTTGACCTTAGATGTATGGCTAAAAGTATTTTCTCTACAACACGAAACCTTGGTCAGCAAATGACAACATTGTCAATTTTTCTTAAGATACAAAGTCAGGTCCATACCACAAACTGGAAAAAATACATTTTTAATGTCTGTATCTGTAATTTGACCTTGACCTTCAGACTAATCAGGCTGAAGGCGTTTCTTTTTGACAATTATGAACAATTTCGCTAACACACATGCAGTCTTGTCTCAAATTGAGTCATAAATTATATGGTATTATATAACAGTCATCAATATTCATCAAAAATTTACTTCCATTAATTGTAACCAGAAATCCAATTACTTTATTCTCTTAAAATCTAAAATAACCCTTGAAGACAAATTCTAGGAGAAGATATGAGAATTATAATGGCTGCCAGTAATGGAAATGTTTCCATTTAGCAAAGGAATGAGCACTTGAAAAAGATGCTTCGCCTATTTTGAGGTATAGATTTTCTGAATTATAAATGCGCACTTAATGTCTTAATATGTCTACAAAAGATAAGAAAGAACGGTGCAGCCTAAAATATCCTAATATTCAAACAAAGCGATATGTCGATCATTGAGGAAAAGCATAACCAGGTCAAGATCGTGTCTTTAAATTACTAAAATAACTATTTTGATGTCAGTCCGATTGATGTAATGACCTAGTTACAGAAAAATATGACGTAGAGAGATTTATAAATATACAATATAAATATAAATACTAACGTCTGAAAAATGAATAATTCAAATCTATCGTTGTCTACAAAAGGAGACAAAAAGTGATAAAGTTATACCAACAATCAAATAAATCTGGATTATTATCTTGTAAAGAAAAAAAAGAGGGAAAAGTGCCTACCTCCGCATTATAGAACTTTGTCTTCACGTCTAAAGGCTTAAGGACCTAAAAGATATAAATTTTCCATATACATTAAGTATGTGGGAGTCTGATCTTTAAATAGTATGGAAAGACATTACTGACTCAAATTAAAACTGGTAATTTCATTAAATGTAATGTTTGCTTTAAATAGTATAGAAACCCATTACTGACTAAATTTAAAACTGGTAATTTTATTTAATGTAAAATTAGCTTCAAACATCATGGAAAGACATTTCTGACTAAAATTATATCTGATAATTTCATTATATGTAATATTTGCTTGAAATAGTATGGAAAGACATTGCTGACTAAAATTATCACTGATAATTTCATTATAATTATGTAAAACAGAGAAAATAACAATCCTTAAAGGAAGTTTAAAACAGTAAAATTGAAAATGTTGCAGGCTCCAGGTTTGATTGAGCCTTTTCATGGATGGTACTGTCAAGTGCAAACTACAGTCCATGCCCACTAGCACCAGCTTAAGCAGAATTCAACATTTCAACGTGAAAATGGCAAAATCTTGAATTTAGAAAAGTCCGCAGAAGTGATGTACTGTTTGCTTTTAAAAAGTATGGAAAGACATTACTGACTAAAAATCAAAATTGGTAATTTCATAAAATGAAATGTTTGCTTTTAATAGTATGGAAACCCTTTACTGACTACATTTTAAACTGTTAATTGTATTTTATTTGAAATTAGCGGAAAGAATTTACAGACTAAAATTAAAAGTTGTAATTCCATTAAATGTCAAATTTGCCTGAAATAGTATCAGGATAGACATTTAACTGACTAAAATTAAAACCTATAATTTTATTTAATCAAAAATTTGCTTCAAAACGTATAGAAAGATATACAGACTAAAATTAAAAAATGCAGCTCGAGATGAAAAGAATAGCTTAAACTAAAAGAATGAAAAGCCATCAAAAGTTGTTAGGTTTGTTTATTAAATGTAAAAATCGTATTTGTATATGCTATAACCGTATGGTAACTTACTGGGGAGAAAAAAAAAACAGTTCCAAACAACACAAAAATGAAGGGTAAGGAATTATAAATTTGTATTGTGATATAAATTTTTTGAAAAAATTCCGAAAGGCAAAAAAAAATCTCTTGGGTCAGCAGTTTTAAAAACAGGATATGTATGGACACAAGACACATAATTCTTCTTCTTTAGCCTGGCATCTAAGTTAAAATGTCATCAATAAAACAGCAATTAAAAGTATGTATTATTATAAGGTATTTTAGTAAAATCAAGATTTGTTTTGTTTTTGTTTGGTTTTATGGCACACAAACACAATTCAAGTCGTATGGCGCCAAAACAGGAAAGACGATTATGGCTAACCTCGGGTGTTACAAACTGAAAGTCTCACCAGGGTTCAAAACCACCTCACCTGCTTGAGCTCAGAAATGCATAGACTACAATAATTCGAACACATTTAGTTGCCTCTCAAGATCATGCAGGGATAAATGGTGGCTGCTGATTCCTCAACCAAAATAGGCAACCCCTCAGCCACAAGGGGAAGTAAATTCAAGAACTGAATCTTTAAGTAATATGTGCCTTCCATACAGAGATTGAATTCTTGCCAAAGAGTAACAGTAAATAATTCTCAATTTATGGAATTCACATGTAGACCAAAGAGTTAAACATTTAAACCATTTTGAAAACATAAATCAAAGGACTTGCATCTACTGGTATGTTTATTTCTTACCACACTACAGCGCCATTACCTGGAATTTGAAGAACTTTCTAAATGCCATCTTCTCACCCGCCTCCGTCGAGTAACTGACAGCGCAAACAAGTCTATTTATTAAAATATAACAACAATCAGATAGTTATTATGTTACTGAATAGCCAAAAAAATTACGCAATCTCTTTGAAGTCTCAATGATCAGAAGCAATTCTAATAACAAACTAAGAGTTTCCTACTTGAAATATATACAAGCCACTTGAAATATGGCTGGTAAAACGTGATGCTGTATGTTAAAGAATACAGTTTGACAAATGTTATTTCAAACGAGAGTTCAAGTTCCCCTGTCAGAGTTAATAAGAACCATCTTCAGATATGATGTATGGTGTAAGAGATGGTATAATAAATTGTAAACCAGAAAAAGATGATTAACTTCACTTATAAAAAGATTAGACTAGATACATTGGTCTAGCCTTGTTCATTACTGTTTCTAAAAACATTGTAACTAACATTTTAAATTATTACTTTATTTTGTTAACATGACATGTTCCTTGATCCACCCCTTTGCTTTACTAGGTCTATCGGTTGCAGTTGTTTTTTAGTGTTGTTTTTCAAGTTCTTTTTTTTTTTCAAATTGTGATTTAAACAATTTAGAAGAACAAGATGTGTTTGTAAAATATATAAATGTTCCTAAACACATGTCAGGAATAAGGTCAACTGTGGTCAAAGTCAAGTCAATGTTGAAAATTCCTGAATTTTGAAATTTGACCTTAAAAGTTTGACCTTACACAGACGTCTTGGTCTTGGTGAATTTCTATATCAAGAGATATGTTCATGTATAAAGCTCACAATTATGTGTTCCAAGAAATTCTTGAATTTTGAAATATGACCTTGAAAGTTTGACCTCATGCAAAGGCCAAGGTCTTATTAAGATTCTAAATGAAGCTTCATATTGAAAATTTTTATGTTCACGTATATAAAGCTCACATATGAGTTCCAAGTTCCTTGACCTCATGTTGTATGACATCATCGATGCTCTCGTTAGGTTTAAGGTGCGTCACAGGTTGCGAGTTTACACCCGTAAGTAAGAGCCGTTGGGAACTAGTCTGTAAATCAGCCTGCAATAATCAGAACATGGAAAAATACTCAATTTCCATATAAATAACAACATCAGTTTTTTACACAAAAATAAGAAGCCATAAAATGTCTTCACTGAGTGAGTATTTTCTGACTAAAAAAAACCCCACAAACCAAAATACCAGATCAATATTGGGGTCATCTTTGATATAAATACTGATAAATACAAATAAAAACAATGTAGAAACATTACAAATATGAGTCAAACTAAGATCCTAAATTGTTACATGTCATTTCATAGCAAGGAAAAGATCAACTTAAGAAAGCTCATGTCATGTACTTACCAAACACAGACTTTCAGTCTATTTAGATCATGTTTAAGTAAAGTAATGTACATAATCCCTTAGGATTACATTAAACAGACTGAGGGAAAAAAAACAGACCAAAAATTATGAAATTATGGTATAAATGTCAAAATCTGAATAAATTGATATGAAGTTAGACATGATGGAAACTTAAATGCTCTCGCTTTAATAATTTGTGTCCAAAAGCTTTGAGCTGTTGTCATCAACTTCAATTTTTGAAAAATAAATACTTTTTAGGTTTTTACACTTATCTGTTGCCTAGTAATTATATCTTTGGTAAGAGGTCAAATGTGTACTTGGAATTTTACTATGAGGGTGATTTTATTCAAAAGACTAAGTTATTATCCAAGAATTGCAATAAACCAATTGAACAAACAAGAATTTTGGTATCAATAATACATGTTCCGACATATGAGCTCAAAAATGGCATGACTATCTATAATTTTGTTTTTTGTAAAATTATTTTGTCTGGGTTTTTTCACGAATTTAAATAATATTTTTTGGGGTCATAATTATCTTAAAGGTCGGTTCTATCAACTGACCAGTTATAGCCAATGTCTCTGCAAGTGACCAACTATTAATCCCACATGATTTCTAAATCTGTAGTAAAGGAAAAATGACCATTACACCCTGTCTGCAATAAATTGTCATGGAGAAATTTCCCCTCACCCTAGGATCAAACTGATGACCCCTGGATTAAAAATCAAATGCTCTCCCTTTAAGCTAGGCAAGCGAACACATTACTATAAGCAAAATTAAGAAAAATCTAATTTTAGCTTAAATAAGCTTGACCCAATTAACAAAGAAGGGTAGAAGTTCATAGAAGGTAACAACACAAATATATCTAAATTGAAAGTGCTGTGTGAAAGAGAAATAAGATTTTTGGGGGGATTGGGTTTTAAATGGCACCAACACAGTAGACTTTCAAGCTTAACTGTTGGAGGAAAAAGTGCCACTTTGTGCATTATTTCAGGCATGTATTGGTACCTGAGTAGAACCACCAACGTTCTTTAAGCTAGCTGGATAGCTTCCTCACATGAAAGAATCCTCCTAAGTTCCTGATGGGAACACACAGCTTTGAAAGGCAAGTGATCTAAAGTCAACAATCTTATCAACTCTGCCATGGATGCCCCTGGAGGTAAGTTTGACAGACGGCCATTAAGAAGGAAGAGCAGAAGAAAGAGCAAATAGATGATCTCTATTTACTAATAAAAAATTTCAAGAGCATAAATATCATACAACTAAATATCCAAGCAATTCAAAAATAGTTGAACAGTTGGCACAAATAATTTTGTTTTGCTAAAAAAATTTGAAATTGGTTTCTCTAACCCTCGGAAGGATTGAATTATCTTCCCTTGAATGGATTGAGAAATGAGTATTTGTATACGATGAGGAATGATGCTTCAAGATGAAATCTGATTAATCGGTAAATGGTCAGACTGACTGGAAACTGTGTTTTCCCCATACACCCAGCCTTTCCCCACCATTAAACAATAAGTTCTGTTTATATAATTTGTCAATTCCATTAGTTTACAAAATTCAATGAGCAGTTTATCATCTGCCTACATCATAAAATATATTTTTTAAGACACGCAAGCATAAATCATGCTTTTGAGATTGTTTTTTTGCAATGTGATATATTATGAATCATAGAAACAAAGATTTGTCAGCCCTATAAGCTATTCTCAATGCAGTAAAACTAGAGTCATGTAAGAGTTTTCAATTATTTTTTTATAGAATCAGCTAAATTATAATTTTTGTCTTGACTTTAAGTGTTGCAGATACATTTAAAGTGATATGGCATCTTTATAGACTATTTTGCACTTTGTGCTGCCCTTATACTATTTTGCACTTTGTGCTGCTCTAAGACTATTTTGCACTTTGTGCTGCCCTTCTATCTGGGCATTCTCCAGGTTTACCTATATTGTCATGTTATATACATCCCACATGACCTTCAATCTGCTGAAATTGAAAGCGATTAGCCAGTTTGTCACCAGCATAAGAGTCAAACCAGCCTGCACTTCCATATAGTATGATCTTAGGTTATCCTGTTGGAAGAGCCATAAATTTTTTGTATTTTGACAATAAAATCATTCAAGTTTTGAACAACTATTCCAAAATTAACTAAAAATTAGGCAAATTACACAAATTCAGCAAATTACTTGTTAAGATTCAAATTTTAAATAATCTGAAAAGTCACATGCAGAAAATATTAAAAACCATCATGAATGTATCACAATTATTACCATGGGTTTAATAACTTGTATGACCAGGCTGTAGCCCAAATATTAGAGTAAAATCCCTTGTAACATGTTGTGGCACACCCAATTACTTTCAATAATATCTGCTTGTAACACCTACTTTAAGAAATGACCAAGTTTCTTTCAAAAGCATGAAATTTCTCTGTGACAAATGATCAGACACATGCATTGAGTCTTATGATCATTTGTTTCTTGATCATTTGTTTCTAATACCACTGATTAAGAAATCATGTGGGGTAAAGTCTCAGGTCAGTAACTTGTGGAGAAATTGAAAAACTTCTAGTGAGATATCCAGGAAAAGATGGTGATGTGGACTGCAGAGATGACCATAAAACTGACATAAAAAACAAAGAAACAAAACAGAAAATTCATACCTTTAACAGAATGTCTGAACATGATTGGTTACTGTCATTATGTACACTGATGTAGCTAGAAAAAGTCTCTCCAAGAAATATATTCCTGAAATGTGAAATGTAATACAAAGTAAAGTAGTTTAAACTTCTGAATAATTTTTAAGATATTATGTGTATGGTCATAATTGTTGTTTGATATATTGACCTATGATGTGCCAACATCTTTAGTAACATATCTTGCATGCTGCCAGTAAACACATCAACTTCTTGTTCTCGCAAGAATCTTTAGAATTGATAAAGACTGAATTGTATTACCTAATGCAATAAATATTACCTAATGCAATAAATCATACAGTCGTTTCATTTAACCACTGTGAGTAGAGCCATATTTATTTCTTTACAAGTATTTTGAACAATTCCTAGTGGCAACTGAATATACCCTGCTGGTGGCAACAGAATACACCCAAGCGACCAATGCTGAACAATATTAGCCGCCACATCTCTGGCCTTCACTGTTTGCTATTCTGTCAGTACTTAGTTTTATCTTGAAATTTTCCATAACAATTATGAAAAGTTTTGTTTAAATTGTCCATTTAAGATATATAGCATTATAGGGTTCATTACATTCTTTCATATAATACTATTTCAGATAATATTATTTGAAATTCATTTTCTTACGAAATATTAAAAGACGCTAATTTTATCAAAGGATATAAACTATATAACTGACATACCCGAAATTTTGTGGCAACGTAAGCAGGTCACTGACTCCAAAATATTCCAAATCTTTCGGTTTAGCTATATCAGCCTCATTCTGGTCCTGGGTCAAAGTGTACGGTACATCTCTCGCGTCACTTATAATCGGGTGAAATGGCATCAATGTCGGCTTCGTCAGCCGCATTACTGAAAGTAGAAATAAAAATCACGTCAAATTTGCGTAAAAAAGAAACTTTGTATGATTAAGTGCCGAGTACATTCACCTTTTCCAATGGTAACACAACAGGTATCTCCTATGACAACTCACGTTTTGTCTGACAATTTTTGTATCTTATCTTGTTAATTTGGTAAAAAAAAACATAATTGAACCATTTCATTTAATACATTATTTCTACAGATTCTTTTTTATTTTTTCTCTCTCATCTGATGGTGTACAGCTTTCACTGTTTGTTTGAAATATTAAACCCTTTCATTGATTTCTTTTTTAAAAATTCATTTTTATTTTATTTTTCCTTTCAGCTGACAGTGCACAGCTTTCACTATTTGTTTAAAACAGTCTTCACTGTTTGTTTAAAACAGTCTTCAAACAGATTTTATATTGTATAATTATGTAAATATATTTCTGCCAAAAGCTGAAGCCATTTCAAAAACCAAACCGTCATTGTCACATTTCTTATACCCTCATGAATATTCAATACATTAGTCAGTGCGCTATAACATTTAATCACAGCCGAAGGTGATTTGTGACAAAATAGACCTCCGGGAGAAAGAAAATCACACGCTCGTGATGGATCCATCATTTTAAGCCTGAAAAATATGCAACAAATATAGATTTATTGTCAGTTCTGGTGACCTGGCTTATTACCAAGTGTTTGTCTTCTTATTTGTAAAGTCTTGACAAGTTCTCAGATAGGGAAGACAAAAAAAAGCAAGAAATGCCACAGAGTTTGACATTATTCTGTCTTGTTCTCTTGTAAGGTCTAGCTAAACAAGTGTTATTTCCATACAGATACAATGTAAAGGAGATGAACTGATGAGATTTCTGATTTGCTAAACAGACAGATTTATTTTATAAAATAATAAAGAAATTTCAGACTCTTAATTGTGACAATGATATACCAAATAAACTGTTCAGTCAAACCTGTGTTTAAGCCTACCTTTGAATTAAGATAACTCTGCAAACAATGGCCATTTTAGATTACTTTTTTCAATTCAATTACAAGATTGAATGAAGTTACCTCCAAATAAATAAAAATTTAAGACCACTTGTCTCTAAAGACCATAATTTGTCTCTCCCATGGGTGTCCTATATAATCACTAAAATAATAAAGTCACAGCAATAACACGTATAATATCATTTTTTATTTTTCCAACGTTTCGGCAAATGTATGCCTTTTTCAAGGTAAATAAATAATAATAATATCAACGGACGTGACGTCGTAATTTTACAATTAACGTCACGCCCACTTTAGCGGAAAAACGAACAAATACGAACAATTCCAATTCATGATAAAAGAGATAAGTGCACCAAACAAAGCATCAAAATATAAAAACGACACAATAGATATCGGATTAATAAATACGAATATTTCCTATAGGGTTTAATTATAAAAAATGATAATAGGAAAAAACGAATATCTATGTTGGCGTAATTCTAGCATTTGTAGCGTGGATTGATATTTTTGAATTATTTAATTGAGTATAACAACTTTGTGTTCAATTCCTTCTGGAAAATGAGTTTTTAGCTTATGAATCCCAAAATGTTTCTTTGCACAAACGATCTAAAGTATTGTAAACAACATCTATGGGCATAAATAAAAGTCGGTAAAATTATGATCGTCCTTATTAAAATGATTTGCAACATTAGTGGAGAATGCAGGATCTACAAAATTGCATATATCAAATTTATGGCCTATTCATTCGTTTTAGACACAGGTTGTTTGTTTGACCAACATACTGCATGCTGCATTTTTACATGTTATCAAATATATACAATTCTTGGTTTTGACAGTTAGTATGTTGTCGTAAGTCAAATATCTCTCCTGTATTTGAACTGTAAAATGACGTACCACTATTAATACGAACACAATGAGAACAGCGTTTTCTACAACAACCTCCAGAATGTGATGTAAAGTCACTGTCAGTATCAAATCTAGATCTAACTAAAAAGTCTTGTAAGTTTTTTTTTTTTTTGTTTTTTTTTTTTTTTCTATATAATCACTATAATACAAACTGTATTTAGTTTTTGCCATCAACCAATTGTCACAAAAAGACCATTATTACAAAGGTTAGTATTGTCTCAGTACCAAAATAATTAACTAATTTAAGAATTATCAAAATGGCTTTGTCGAGTTTGTTTTGATAATAGAAACAATGTTTTAGTATTATGTGCCTAAATTAGTATGTAACTTTTGTCATACAGTGCCCTGAGGTGGTCTATAATCATATGTTTCAGTGAGCTCTAAGATTGACTTAAAATTACTGGTCAAAGTACTTCATATTAATGACAAAAAGCTGGAACACATGGCTTTTTATTGTGTCATAAGAACAATATTTATGATAAAAGACTGTTTATGTGGTCCAATAAATCTTCCTTATTTTGCTATTATAATGATTAATGCTGGACACTTATTCTAAACTAAGCATAGAATTGGTCACAAGTTGCTTGAAAAACAATAAAAGAATAAATAATAAAAGAAAGTACAAAGAATAATATCAACTAACAAATAAATGTCATTTTTTCTTTGAAATGACATATGCAACATTCATCATTACAAGGTGACATTCATAATGATAATACAATGTACTGTGCTTCTTTTCTGCAATATTTTCTCATAATCACATCAACACTGTTAAAGGTCATTTAACAACTTATCAATTTCACAGAAGGAGGATAACCTCAAATTCGGCCTTTGTGCATTACTTCATGCATTTAAACTTGTACCAGTCCTAAGAGAAGTACGTGTCAGAACCACAATGGCACCGACGGTTGCTGATTTAGCTGAAATGCAATCATCAGGATTGAAGTGTATACATAACGATTACGCATGTGTTACCGAGAATGCACAACCACTGACCTTCTCTAAGCTAAAATTTTTGCTCAAAATCTACAGTTAAGGAAGAAAATTTGTTCAATGCTAAATATAAATATATTAAATTGACTGAGGCTTCTGCAAACCAAGTTTCATCTTAATAATACTTTCCAAATTGTGTTTTTCCCAGCTAATCGGGTTGGGGGATGACATCCATTGGCTGAACGGTTTAAGAGAAGATGATCTTTAGATTGCCAACAGACAAAGGCAGATCGGAAAACCTTATACCTGAGCAAGACTTAGTATCTTATCTTAATTAGCATGCAGAGGTGAGCTATTTAATGGATTTATATTGAAATTTGTTGAATAAATATAACTAGAACTGCCACTATCATGGCGTGAATACCCCCGCATACCACTTTGTCAGAATCAACAGTGGCCATTTAGAGCTCAAGGACAACCTCCCTGCCAAATCTGAGGTTACTAAGCCAGTGCATTGATAAGTTATGTATTCTACATGCTTCAAATGTGAAAATGTCAAAATCAATACATTGCGGACAGGACATTCTTTAGCAATTGAGAAGAAAAGCTTTTTTTTTGTCAAGGTCCCTGTGACCTTGACCTTTGTCCCAGTGACCTCAAAATCAATAGGGGTCACCTTATAGTCATGATCAACATCCATGCCAAATATGAAGACTGTGGGTCAAAGGAATCTTAAGTTAATGGGTGGACAAACTTTTTGAAGTCAAAGTCCCTATGACCTTGACCTTTGATCCAGTGACCTCAAAATCAAAAGGGGTCATCTACTAATCATAATTAACATCCATGCCAAATATGAAGACTGTGGGTCAAAGGAATCTAAAGTTATTGGGCAGAGAAACTTTTTGAAGTCAAAGTCCCTGTGACCTTGACCTTTGACCTGGTGACCTCAAAATCAATAGGGGTCATCTACTAATCATGACTAACCTCCATTCCAAATATGAAGACTGTGGGTCAAAGGAATCTTAAGTTATTGGGTGGACAAGCTTTTTGAAGTCAAGGCCCCTGTGACCTTGACCTTTGACCTGGTGACCTCAAAATCAATAGGGGTCATCTACTAATCATGACTAACCTCCATTGCCAAATATGACGAACTGTAGGTCAAAGGAATCTTAAGTTATTAGGCGGACAAGCTTTTTGAAGTCAAGGCCCCTGGTGACCTCAAAATCAATAGGGGTCATCTACTAATCATGACTAACATCCATGCCAAATATGAAGACTGTGGGTCAAAGGAATCTTAAGCTTTATTGGGCGGACAAGCTTTTTTGAAGTCAAGGCCCCTGTGACCTTGACCTTTGACCTAGTGACCTCAAAATCAATAGGGGTCATCTACTAATCATGACTAACCTCCATGCCAAATATGAAGACTAAGGGTCAAAGGAATCTTAAGTTATTGGGCGGACAAGAAAAAACCTACGGACGGACGGCCGGACGGACAAGCTGATTCCAGTATACCCCCCTTACAACTTTGTTGTGTGGGGGTATAATAACATTCAACAGATGTAGAATATCACTGTGTGGCATTTTTCACAGATGTATTATGGTAATAGAGTAGGATTTTTATTTACAAATATCTGATAAAAAATGGATATATTTCATAATAAATCATGTTGTCTTTTTTATCACTCTTTTCCATTTCACTGCTTTATAATCACAGAGAAAATAGATGACTGTTTGTCAGATAGGTAAAGAAATCAAGATGATAGCGTGATGTTTATGCTTACTCATTTCTGTTAGAAAAAAAAGAAGCATTTTTATTGTTTCTTTTATACTTTTCAGTTAGTTTTTTGTACAGGTTTATATGCATCTTCATTTACAAGTGATTGGCATTATTAGAACACTTTATCAGCTGATATATATTTTTTTTTTTTTTTTTTTTTAAGATTGACTTAACCCAACACAGTTGTGAAGAAAAATTTTCAAAAGATAAATCAATTTGGGGATCCTATTAAGTATTTCATGTATTTAGTCAGCCAATAGTATCGGCCAAATGGTCACACTGCAAAGATTTAAGGGCTAGCCTGGCTCTATACTGGCGGCAAAGGGCTTAGGTTATTAAGTAGCTTTCAAAAAGGAAACGTTTTAACATGTTTAAAGAGGAGTATTGTCTTTATACCAGTATAATGGATCTGGTAAAATTCTTATGTAATTAGCTGGTATTCACCAATTCAGCTGTTTCACAGTGAGAAAGTTGTGACCTTTACCAGGTTAAGCTACAGTCTCACTTACATCCCGGCAGAGCCCCGGTAGACGTCCGGGGTGATCCGGGAACGACCGGGAAACTCCGGGGTACATCCGTAACTCTGCCGGCAACGTCCGGGATGATCTGGGAACATCCGGCATTCGACCCCGGATGGAATAAAATATTTAATATTACGGGGTGGTCCGGGATGATCCGGGAAGGTATAGCTTTGCCGGCTTCATCCTTAAAGCTCTGCCGGGAACGACCGGGTTATATACCGGGGAACGCACCGTAGCTCTGCCAGCCACAAAACCGGGGATGATCCGCCGGGGTATGATATAGCCGGTAGAGCTAGCGGTAGAGCCCCGTTATATGCCGGCAGCGCCACAGTAACTACAGGCAGAGCCCCGGAGGATAAAGGTAGAGCTACGGTTGATCCCGGTAGAGCCCCGGCAAAGCCCAGATCATTTCAAAAGAATAATGACAATTTGCGATAATTGCACTTGTTTGTTTTAAAACCCTTCCCATTTCCCTTCTAACCAGTATGGCATAAGGATTTTTCAGAAAATCATCATGAATTACTATTCTGGAACAATAGACATTATATTAAATAACAAGAGCTGTCGGAAGGACAGCACGCTCGACTATTCTAAGTGCTTGATAGTAAAAGAGCCTTGATAATGTTAAATTTTTTAAGTTCACAAAAGGGCTAATTTTTTTTATAAATTCATGTTATAGGCCTTAGAGAGAGTCTAATTATACAGTATTGGCTTGACTATTCGGAAGGTAATGTCACAAGGGTGTTTTATTGAATATAATAATACTAATTACCTATGAATACATAAATTTGACAGACAAGGTACAAAGGCTTGTTATTAAGATGTTTTATCAAGAAATCACTGCTTTATTATTATGAATGCATAAAATTGTCCCAAAAAAGGCACAAACCCTTCAGTAGTTATTGAGATAACAGCTTACAAAGAAAACTTTACCATGAATTTCTAAGTTGAAAAAGGGGAGAAAAATCAGCCTAAATGCAAGATAGAATTATGGATCTTTGTCAGTGACCTACAATAATTATTATTATGACCCTAAATGCATATGTGAAGTTTTAAATAAATATCTTTAATAGTTATTGAGATATGTAAAACTTGCATGTAAACATTAACCAAGAGACTAAGTAGAAAAGGGGATATGAATCAGCCTTAATGCAAGATAGACTTATGGAACTTGGTCAGTGACATACAATTATGACCCTCCAATTATGACCCTAAGTGCATGTGTAAAGTTTCAAGTAAATATCTTTGAATACCTTTAACCTTTAACCAAAATTACTAAGTTTCAAAGGGGCAAATAATTCTGCAAATATTGCAGGCAGAGTTATGCAATTTTGCACACTGATGTACATTGTTACAACAAAAAAGTGTTTTAAATTTCAATTGAATATCTCAAGCAATAATTGAGATATTTGACTTTACAAAAAAACTTTAACAAAAATGTCTAAGTTCCAAAGGGGCATAATTCTGTCAATATTGTAGGCAGAGTTATCCCACTTGTCAATCTGATGTACATTGTTACTATAAATAAGTATTGTAAGTTTAAATTGAATATCTCAAGCAATAATTGAGATATTTGACTTTACAAAAAACTTTAACCAAAATTTCTAAGTTAAAAAGGGGCATAATTCTGTCAATATTGTAGGCAGAGTTATCCCACTTGTCAATCTGATGTACCTTGTTTCTATAAATAAGTATTGTAAGTTTAAATTGAATATCTCAAGCAATTATTGAGATATTTGACTTTACAAAAAACTTTAACCAAAATTTCTAAGTTAAAAAGGGGCATAATTCTGTCAATATTGTAGGCAGAGTTATCCAACTTGTCTATCTGATGTACCTTGTTACTATAAATAAGTATTGTAAGTTTCAATTGAATATCTCAAGCAATAATTGAGATATTTGACTTTACAAAAAACTTTAACCAAAATTTCTAAGTTAAAAAGGGGCATAATTCTGTCAATATTGTAGGCAAAGTTATCCAACTTGTCTATCTGATGTACCTTGTTTCTATAAATAAGTATTGTAAGTTTCAATTGAATATCTCAAGCAATAACTGAGATATTTGACTTTACAAAAAACTTTAACCAAAATTTCTAAGTTAAAAAGGGGCATAATTCTGTCAATATTGTAGGCAGAGTTATCAAACTTATCAATCTGATGTACCTTGTTACTATAAATAAGTATTGTAAGTTTCAATTGAATATCTCAAGTAATAATTGAGATATTTGACTTTACAAAAAACTTTAACCAACGCAGACGCCGACGCGGACGCCGACGCCGACGCCGGGGCGACTATCAATAGCTCTCATATTCTTCGAATAGTCGAGCTAAAAATTATGTATCTAAATGTTGATCATTTTCGGGCGTTTTTCAATCAACCAGGGTTCTGCCGGGGCTTCTGCCTGGATCTTCCTGGGCTCTGCCCGGGGCTCTGCTGGATCGACCGGGCTTCTGCCGGGTCACCGCGGGCTCTTTCCGGCGTCATCCCGGGAACGATAGGGGAAAGCACTGGCATGAACCGTAGCTTCTCCTGGGCTCTGCCTGGATGATCCGGAGCGCATCCTGGGTGGTTAGTTGGGAAACTACCGTAGTGCTTGCCGGGTAAGTGTTGACCGCAACAATAATTTTCCACCGGATCGTCCCGGATATCCCGGTAATTTGAGTGTGTGAACCTTCATTGAGTTATAATGTTTTTTAAAATGTGACCTTTTGGAATGTGACCTTTATTAAGATGTGATCTTAATTAAGTTTTGACATTTTTTGATTGAGGTTGTGAAGTTAATCAGGTTGTGAACTTGTGACCTAATTATAAGACTCTGACCTTCATTAGGGTCTGACATTAGCCAAATATGACCTTTGCCAAGTCATTTCTCAGGTTGTGACCTTGATAGGGCTGTGACATTATTACATGTTTACTTTTATTATTTTGTATCTTGTTTTGCCCTTATATCTGAGTTTCGACTAATTTCAGGTTCTGACCTTGATTAATAAGGTCATGACCTTTGCCAGAAGGAATTGGCTATGCAATATAAACCTGATGCTCTCTACAATAAAAACTTTATACATATGACATAACAAAGCTTTATGGAATTAAGATAATACATTTTAAAAACTAAAAAGCTTTTCAGTTTAAAAGGGAAAAAAATTAAATTGGATTCAATTCAATTTTTAAAAAACTCTGGACTATAATTATATCCCAAAAAAGTGGGGCGAAACATAAGGGCAAATTTTTAAAATATTGATATATTTTTAAAAGCAGATAATGTATGACGCCCAACCCCAAATTTGGGAAAAACCTTTTTTTTTGTAGGGGAAGCCCCGTGCTTATTTAAAGGCAAGGGTAAATTCCAAAGGAAGTTTTAAAGATGTAAACCTTTCCCCAAAACCCTTAAAATATTCCCTTTTGTCATACATTTATAATATTTCCAAACATAACATTTCCCAAAAATAAATGTCTTTTTTTTCAAAGGAAAGATTTTTTTACTTTTAAAAGAAGTACACCCGGAGGGCCTCGGCTTCCTCTTGGGGAAAAAAAAATTTTTAGATGGGAAATTTAAGCGGAAAAGGGACTAAAAAAAATTCCCCCTAGCTTTTTTTACCTTTTAAAAAAGTTTCCCCGGGGCCCCCTTTAAAATTCAATAAAACAAAAAACAGAATTTTGTTAAAACCTTTTCCTTTAACCCTTTTTTTCTGATTAAAAATTTACAAAACAAACAGAAATTTTGAAAGTGGGTGGGCTGTGGGAATTTTTCATTAAAAAATAAATTTTTGTTTTTTTTGTTTGGCTTAATTTTAAGTAAAAACCTGAAATCATTTAAAAAACTGTAAAATTTGCCATAACAGGAAAAATGATTTTGGCTAAAACCTTTGGGGGTAACAAATTAAGCAAAAAACCCAAGGGTTTCAAAGCCCCAAAAAAGATGCCCTTTTGATCCTGGATCAGTAATTAAAAATCCATAAAGTCCCCTTTTTTTTCTTTTAAAAATCACGCAAAATAAAAATTGGCCCGGGAAATTTTTTTTTGGTGTCCAAAACTTTAATAAGGGCAATCAGAATTGATTACATTTAGACCAAACATTTAAACATTTTGCAATATACCAGGCATGACAATCTTCAGAATAAATTTCTACTGAAGTGCTATATCTTCCAGATAGATTGCTCTGGAGGGCCACTTTCAATAACCAAGCTAATATATAATCTCCCAGAAACCATAATTCAATTTTGGTAGATTTACTAGATACTCATACCAACTGACCATTCATCTATAATGATGCCAATAATCTAAAGAACACAACAATATTAACTCTTAGATTTCTGGCAGCAACTGATCTATTCCATGCAACTAGTACACTGAGTATAAGATCAGCTCACAGTGTCAGTCTTGCCATCCGAGCTGAATGATCATGGTCTGAAGTGTTTGTTTCAAATTCCCTTTGTACATATTTTGAAATAGTTCCTAAAAGTCATGAATGGTTTTGTCCAGATTGAAAGATGGACAAGTCCATTTTAGTGGGGTAATTAAAGAAGATCTCAGAATATCTGATATTATTCAAGAAAAGAAAAACTTTCAGATGACAAGAATTCACTTTTTTTTCAAATATTTTGAAGAAAAAAAACTTGAACACATAGCTGTATATGAACAGACTATATAATAGGTTTGGAACTGCCCACTTTCAGGAATAGAGGTTTCAACATTGAATAGCCAAATATAACTCCATTAGCATAATTATATATTTATTCACTTAATCAAATGAATATTTCACAGCCCTGCTTTTAATTTGGAACAGTCCATTCAATGTTTAATTTAAGGGATTTCAATATCACAATTTTTATAACTGAACATAACTAAACTGAAAAGAACCTGGTCAGACTACATGGATGTAAAGGTCGGCCCCGACAGGCTCTATACTGTTGGCAAAAGGCTTGTCGGAGGCTTTCCTGCAGGGCAGAGGTTATTGACCAGGCAAGCTTACAATTGTTTTTTTTAGCCGTTTAATTTTTTTTTTTTTTTAAATCACGTCTTGTCTATCAAGGTTTCATGACTGTCATAAAACATAGTATTAAATAAAGTCTCTACAAATCTGAGACATTAAGACAATATCATAGTATTACAAAACATGCAACTTGACCCCTAATAATAAACAATATCAACAACAGACATCTAATAGCAGACAAAATTCTAATTCTTCTAAACCTTTCGATCTTACAGTTGTCTTTTCATAAATAATGTCAATCCAGACTTAAAAGCACATTGTACTCAAGTATATTATATTTACAGAGTAGTATTATAGCTTAGCAATATATGATATATTCATTGTAGACAGGACAAAACCAACATAGTGCGTTTGCGACCAGCATGGATCCAGACCAGCCTGCGCATCTGCGCAGTCTGATCAGGATCCATGCTGGTCGCTTACCAACCCTATTAAAAGTAGAGAAACTGATAGCGAACAGCACGGATCCTGATCAGACTGCGCGGATGCGCAGGCTGGTCTGGATCCATGCTGGTTGCAAACGCATAACGTTGGTTTTGTCATGACACGGCTCATATATTCATTGTAGACAGGAAATTAAAGACGACAAAGCTCTTCATCCTGAGATTAAAGGAGTCTTTCTAAATCAATGACCCAAGTCTTGTTAGGTCTGACATAAAGATCTCTTACAATCATCAGAGCACAACTTCACAATAATTATTGTTCAAGAAACAACTATATATCTACATCAAAAGATCATCAGATCAATATGAATAGGGCAATTTTTTTTTAAAGAAGAGAAGTATTATGATGACACTTAAGAAGCTGTACTATTATGGTGGTTTATTGATCCTTTCTGGACACTATTTATATTATAATATATAGGGATGCTAGTGCCAACACTTGCAGCAAGGACATTCAAAGCTTGCACTATCCATGCATTGAAATACTATCCATGCAACCAAACCTTCAACATTTTCAATTTTTGCCATTTAACCATTCTTTACAGAATTATTCTTTTCTGTTTTACCTTTTGCCATGACAATAAAACCACTGAGCCAGGCAAGCTTACACAGTGTACCACAGTGTACTGTACTTTACTTATTTACATCATTTTTGACAAAGAGACAGACACACTGATCAACAAGACTAAATGGCAACACATGCGCCTAACTTAGGACAAGAGGATAAACATGGCGCTAATATATCCAGACTTTGTTGCTTTTCTAATTATATAATATGTCCCAGATAAACATCAACTTTGCAGAATGTTGGATTGACAAGCAATATTTGTTACAACTATTCAATAATCTTAAGCACTGACATAAAGGAGACTCTTTTAATGCTTTCAACCATTATCCAATTTTAGATTTTCTGCCTTACTGATTTCATTATAGAAGAAATCAATTCAAAACTGAATGAACGCATTTATCTCATTTAAGCAATAACTTACTTTAATCAAGTTACAAAAGCTTAACAATTGATTGCTAAAACTATTGATACAACTTCTACCCAGGTACTTACCAAATTAAAACAAGTAACAGGAAATTGTCACAAAACCTGGATTTCAGCCAATATAACAAAGTAAAAAAATTGGTTGAAATCTCTTGAGAAAATGTATAAGGATTAAATTTTGTGCACAGAAAAAACTGTGTATTCCTAGCCAATTATTCCCCCATGCCAGCAATCAGTAGTTAAAAAGGGGCATAACTCCCAAATATTCTCTCAGAATAATGCCCCTTGTTTTAAAACTTTGCTCATGATAACAAGTACAAGCATTCCAAGTTTGAAAAAATATAGCCATATAAAACAATTTTTTTTATCTTAACAACATATTGAAAATTTGCCAAAATGAACACCCATGCGAGCTAAATGCTTTTAATCTTCAAAACCTTTATTAAAGTAAGGATTTTATTGAGTGTAGTCCATCAAAATTCTTCATCTGAACTTTGAAATAAAGATGAAAGAACCTGTCAGAACTGTCTGGCAATAACCAAATTTGTCTTCAAAAGATGCCAGACCAATAATGTTTCCAATTACATTTTACATGCCATGGAGGGCAATATCTCTAGCCAATATCTCATTACCTTTTAATATTCCATGAAGGGCAATGCCTCTAGCTAATTTCTTTTCATATCCCAATAAGGCAATATATCCTGCCATTATTCCCAATTACCATTTATATGCCATGAAGGGCAATATCACAGGGATGCCATGGAAGCAATATCACAGGGAAATATCCTATATCTTTTATATGCCATGAAAGACAATATCACAGGGAAATATCCTTTGATCTTTTATATGCCATGAAAGACAATATCACAGGGAAATATCCTATGATCTTTTATATGCCATGAAAGACAATATCACAGGGAAATATCCTATGATCTTTTATATGCCATGGAGGGCAATATCACAGGGAAATATCCTATATCTTTTATATGCCATGAAAGACAATATCACAGGGAAATATTCTATATCTTTTACATGCCATGGAAGGCAATATCACAGGGAAATATCCTATATCTTTTATATCCCATGGAAGGTAATATCACAGGGAAATATCCTATATCTTTTATATCCCATGGAAGGCAATATCACAGGGAAATATCCTATGATCTGTTACATGCCATGGAAGGCAATATCACAGGGAAATATCCTATATCTTTTATATGCCATGAAAGACAATATCACAGGGAAATATCCTATATCTTTTATATCCCATGGAAGGCAATATCACAGGGAAATATCCTATATCTTTTATATCCCATGGAAGGCAATATCACAGGGAAATATCCTATGATCTGTTACATGCCATGGAAGGCAATATCACAGGGAAATATCCTATATCTTTTATATGCATGAAAGACAATATCACAGGGAAAAATCCTATGATCTGTTTACATGCCATGGAAGGCAATATCACAGGGAAATATCCTATATCTTTTACATGCCATGGAAGGCAATATCCAAGGGAAATATTCTATATCTTTTATATGCATGAAAGACAATATCACAGGGAAATATCCTATGATCTTTTATATGCCCATGAAAGGTAATATCACAGGGAAATTTCCAATGATCTTTTATATACAATGGAGGGCAATATCACAGGGAAATATCCTATGATCTTTTATATGCAATGGAGGACAATACCACAGGGAAATATCCTATGATCTTTTATATACAATGGAGGACAAATATCACAGGAAAATATCCTATATCTTTTATATGTCATGGAGGAAAAAATATCACAGGGAAATATCCTATGATCTTTTATATGCCATGAAAGGTAATATCACAGGGAAATTTCCAATGATCTTTTATATACAATGGAGGGCAATATCACAGGGAAATATCCTATGACCTTTTACATGCGATGGAGGACAATACACAGGGAAATATCCTATGATCTTTTATATGCCATGAAAGACAATATCACAGGGAAATATCCTATGATCTTTTATATGCCATGGAGGGCAATACCACAGGGAAATATCCTATGACCTTTTATATACAATGGAGGACAAATTATCACAGGAAAATATCCCATGACCTTTTAGACATGTCATGGAGGACAATATCACAGGGAAATATCCTATGATCTTTTATATGTCGTGGAGGACATCAGGAGGTGGATATTTCCAGCCAAATTTGGAGGATATTTTTTCAACCTTTATCATACTCCTTTCAACCTTTATCATAGTCCTTCTATTTACTATATTAGATATTGACTTTCACTGATATCTAATTGTTTTTAAATCTCACTTAAAGTACTTCTATTTCTCTAGTCATTTAACATTACAAATGGCACGGAAGAGACTTTTTTTTTTCAGAAAATATCAAAAAGCTATACCATAGACAATATTTTCCTGGCAATATATTAACCTTGTACTTAATTTATCAACTCTAGCTCTCATAACCTATAAATTTTCAATAAAACTGTGTCTTCAAGGGACATTTTTTCTATACCAATTTAAAGTTGAATAACCTACATTTGTAATACACAATACTTTTTTAGGGCAGAATAATTTTTCCTGTCTTTTTTTTTCAATAACTTTTCGTTATTAAATCTTTCATCATGATTGAATTTTCTGCCATTTGACAATTTGCCTAAAACAATACAAATGTATTAAATGTGATCAAAATAATTTGATGCCTAAAAAATATATTTGTCTCACGGATTCAAAAAAGGGAGATCATTGTCCATTTACTTTGTTTTCATTTTCTTATCTTCTTTCCAGTGGACTAAAAAAAAACCTAATGTTATAAATGAATTATTTAATTAAAACAGTATAATTTTTGATGATCTTAAAAGATCTATATGGGTAAAAGGGTTTAAAACATTGATAAGATTTAATAAGACCTTTAAATTTACAAATTGGATAAAGTCAATGGTATCAGTGTAGGTTTGAAACAACTTCTTTGACTGCAACTTGGCAACAACGAGCTAGACTTTCAAGAACAACTGCCAATTAATAATCTTATTGGCACAACTTGAACTCTTATTTTTTTTTACTCATAACATCTATAAGAAACTGTCAGGCTGACAATCGCAATTTACTTTGTAACTTTCCAAAAAAATGAAAGAATGATTAATATCAACATAAACAAATGTCAGCAACATCAGCAAAAGATGTTAAAACTAATAGTTAAGTCATTCATCATTCATTCATCACTCATTCATCAGATATTCATCACTTATTGGATGATTTGCAGTTTCTCTGAAAATCAAAATCAGGTTCAGTCAGGCATAAAAAATGTAAAGCTTGCCAATGAGAAATATTACAGTTAGCATCAGGTTGTTAACAAAATATAAAACAACAACCACAAATAAACAAGAAATATTGATACATTTGTGGTTCCAAATAGTTTTACTTTTCTGATATTGCATTATATTTTTAATTTTTGCATTTCTTTTAGAATGTTCTAAGTACAAAGTATGTCTAGTCTATATTAGAGATTTATATTACAGAGGGATAAGAAGCTCTAAAAATAATCAGAATTTTCCAATCCTGACCCACAATCCCTAGCGCCAGATTCATTGGGTCCTTGGATTTACATTCAATTCTGCCCCTTATTCTTGTTTTTTAAACCCCCAAAGTGTTAAAAATTTAAAGTCAAGCCAATTTAGGCTGCCTGGGAAACCCGTTTTAAATTTATTTAAGACTCCAAAATTCAGAGATAAAACATCAGAAAAATCTGTTTTAAAACCCTTCTTAATTTTTTTAAATAATCAGGTTAAATTTTTACAAAAAGAAATTTTTTTTGTATTTCCTCATACAAGACATTGACCTGCTTTATTATAAAGTAGAATTATGGAAATACTGGCAACGTTTCATGTCAGATGCTCCAGAAAATGCGTCTGCTACTTAAAGACTGCACCTAAAATCTGCATTAATTATTCTGTAATCAATAACAATTACATCAGCCTGTATTTTGATAATCACATAATATCATTTTGTTACCTCGTCTTAAAAATGTTTATTGGAAAAGACATTTAGTATTACCGGGGAAAATACCACCGCCACGTCAGGTTTGCACCTGCATCCCAACATTTCAGTTAAATATTACATAATAGATATCATCCTTGTCAAATGTGATATTGATAGAAAGATATTCGTAAAAAATAGTAAACTTAGTTTATCTTCTAGAAGACAGATCTTGAGTTGAATTGTGATATAAATATATTGCAACATTTTTCCTGGATGGAATTTAGGAGGTGCATATGACTTAAGATAGTTTTACTGTAATTCTTTCCCACAAAAAAAAATTTCTAACATCGGACAATATTGTAATAAATCAGTCATTTCCGGAACATTATTTTTCAAATCTTCGGTATTCAACACTTTTAACTGTTTACAACCAAAATTCAGTACAGAGCAATAAAGGATGATCAGTGATTGTAAATAATCTAATGCCAAAGATTTTGAAAAAATAACTACTGGAAATAACCGATTTGTTACGATACTGGCTTGAATGTTAGAATTTTTTGGCGAAAAGCATTACAGTAAGACTACCGTAAAGAAACTACACTGAAGTTTATGAACCTAAAACATGAAATTTTAATTTTTCACATAGATAAACATGAGCACTTAAAACATAAATATTAATAAAATATAACCAAAAATTTTGAAGAAATACATTGAAAATCATAATTTTTATGTTTGGGCTATTCTCAGTCCGATTTGAGTGAAAAGCGTTAAAACGCTTTTCAATTTTGGGTCATTTTTCACTATTATAACAATTATTCTGGAAAAACGGAGCAAGCTAATGATCTGAAATTTTGCACATAAGTTATTAGTATAGATCTACATCAAATGGAGTAATAATCTCAAAAAATTATTTCCAGTCTCGTCATGTCAATAAACCTCAGTGGATCAGTCCCTTTAATTCATGCCAACATAATAACCATTATATTATTTTTCAGCTAAACCCTTAATCTAGCTGCTTAATTGTAAAGGGCAAGTTCCATTGCCAATTTTGGAACAGTCCATTTTAAATTTTGGGGATATAAAATTTGATGTTGGTCATTCAACAGAATAAAGCCTGAAGTGCAGGCTGGCCTGGCTCAAGACTGGTGGCAAAGGTTAATAACATTTTGTTCTATGGTAAGGGTAAAATAGTATAAAGTAGAGGTAGACCCAAATACCTCACTTTCTGCACATTATTTTTGGTATATGACTGACCCAGTTTTCAATTACATACTTTCTCATAATGTGAAACGAAACAAGAGTGTCATGATGGCCTTTTATTGCTCACCTGAGTGTAGAAAATAATTGCTTCTTAATATCCTATCTAAGGCTCAGACAAATATTAGAATGAATTTGTATAATGACTAAAAAGAAAACTTAATGTAAAATGACTAAAAAGAACAATATTAACTGTGGTCTAGAATTTTCAAGAAGGTTTAACAAGAATTTCCTTTTAATTGACTGAGTTACCTACTTTAAATTCATGATGTCCAATATCTTTTTTTCTCAAAAATAATTTAATACATTATTCTGACAAAGATCAAATTACAACTGTGACCTATAGAATGTTGACAAATTTAACGTCACCCAAAAATACTCAAAATACTGAGCTCTGGCCTAACTCTAGTTATTGTTGACTTTATCCTATTTTTAAATTTTAGATTTAATTTTGTTATCAAAAATCCCCATTTTTTTTAATGAAAGCAAAATCCATATTATTATTTTAGGTTTATAAAGAAAATCTTTTATATTAGACATGGCACTGTGAAAATAAACCGATATTCCTTGCTGCTTTGATAATTTCTATAAATCAGTATTACAATGCAATTTGTATAAAATTTAAGTAAAATAATATGCATTAAAAGAGTATTATTCACAACTCTGCATGGTGCAATACAATTTGGATATTAGACAATTTTACAACATATTATGTACAGGGATTACTTTAATTTAAAATTGATGATAAATCAATATTCACCTACTGTGCAAGTCTACCCATAAGCTCTTTTGATATGTTTAAAGAAAATTGTAATTCAAAATTTATTAACAACAATTAAATGATAATTCATATCTCTTAAGCTTGTCACTCTCTTTTATGTATTTAAGTATAACTAATACTTTGTCTAATAATGATAAAAACTTACAAAATTTGAAGCAATTTCGAAAGATTTAAATGTTGATATGAAAGAAGTTTTAGTACAAAGAGGTCACTGAGACATAAGCTGAATCATATAAACCTTCTCTCCAATCCCAAAATATATTGTGTAAATATTGTTCATCATGCAAAATGTAAATAAAACGAATATTAATATGTTTAAACCATGCACAAATCCAAATAAAAGCCATAATATTATATAATGGTTTTGAAAAAAATCAATTATTTATTTGAACTAAATAAAACAATTTTGCCATTTTTTGTGCAAGTTAAGAATTATTTGAAACAATTACCACAAGGCTCCTAAGTAACAGTGTGATACTTTTGTAAGAAGAAAGAATTACATCAAATAAACAGATTGATAAAACAATTTCTATAACCACGCAAAATAACATAAATTTCTTGGAAACCGTAATTCAATTTTGTAGGCTCTTAAGAGAAAATTTACCAAAATGACCGCAGTATGATCTATGAAAAAACAAATAGTGTAAGACCTTATATTGACACTGAGATAAAATAATGTTTTATCTAATACAAACCAATTGTTGTATGTAACTTTATGACTTGTTGTAATTTTCTTGAATATTACAATTTTGAATAATTATCTTTATGTTATACAGCGCATGAGAAACAATGGTTCAGTTGAAAACCAGTTTAATTTAGAAAAACTATCCATACCTAATTTTAATATTCAACTAATCAGATTTCAGCATCATGTTTTGGTAGTTTTAACATACATTATTATGAGAATATGTTCAAATTCATAAAAATTCCTTGTCGCATTTCTCATAAATCTAAGGTTAAAGACCTAATGCTCCCCAAACATTTTACTCAAAAATCTAAGTCAAAGAACTAATGCTCCCCCAACATTTTACTCATTAATCTAAGTCAAAGAACTAAATTAATGCTCCCCTCAACATTTTACTCATAAATCCAAATCAATTACCTAATGCTTCCCAACATTTTACTCAGAAATCTATGTCAAAAACCTAATGCTCTCTAAACATTTTACTCCAAAGTCTAAGTCAAAGACCTAATGCCCCTGGGCCCCCCAACATTTTACTCATTAATCTAAGGTCAAAGACCTAATGCTCCCCCTACACTTTACTCTAAAATCTAAGTCTAAAACCTAATGCTCCCTAAACAATTTACTCTAAAATCTATGGAAAAGACATAAAGCTCCCCCAACATTTTACTCTAAAATCTAAGTCTAAGACCTTAGATGCTCCCCCAACATTTTACAATGAAATCTAAGTCAAAGACCTAATGCTCCCTAAACAATTTACTCTAAAATCTATGGGAAAAACCTAAAGCTCCCCCAACACTTTCCTCTAAAATCTAAGTCTAAGACCTTAGATGCTCCCCCAACATTTTACTATGAAATCTAAGACAAAGTCCTAATGCTCCCCCAACATTTAATATAAATCTAAGTCAAAGACACACCCCTACATTTTACTCAATAATATAAGGTCTAAGAACTTATGCCCCCACAAACATTTTACTCATAAATCTATAAAATGTAAGTCAAAGACCTAATGCTCCCCTAACACTTTACTCTAAAATCTAAGTCAAAGACCTTAGATGCTCCCCCAACATTTTATATAAAATCTAAGTCAAAGACCTAATGCTCCCCAAACATTTTACTCATAAATCCAAGTCAAAAACCTAATGCTCCTCAACATTTAACTCTAAAATCTAAGTCAAAGACCTAATGCTTTCCAAACATTTTACTCACAAATCTAGGTTAAAGACCTAATGCTACCCCAACATTTTACTCTAAAATCTAAGTCAAAGATCTTAGATGCTCCCCAACATTTTTTATATAAGACCTAATGCTCCCTTAACATTTTACTCCTAAATCTTGGTTAAAGACCTAATGCTACCCCAAAATTTTACTCTAAAATCTAAGTAAAAAACCTAATGCCCATCCCCAACATTTTACTCATAAATCTCAAAGACCTAATGCTCCCCCATTATTCAAGTCATAATTCTACAGTCAAAGACCTGATGCTCCCCCAACATTTTACTTATTTATCTAAGGTCAAAGACATAATGCTCCCCGAACATTTTCACTCATAAATATAAGGTTTAAGACTTTTTAAGCTCCTTTAACATTTTTACTCATCAATCTAAATTAAATACACAATATTCCCCTGTCATTTTTTACTTATAAATTTATGGTCAAAGACCTAAATTAATGCTCGTCTCATAAATCTAAGTTTAAAGACAATAATGATCCCATCCAGTTTTTACTCATCAATCTAAAGACAAAGACATTATACTCCCATAACAGATTTACTCATCAATATAAAGTCAAAGACAAAACACTAGCCTAACATTTTTATTCATAAATCTAAAGTCAAAGACCTAATGCTCCCCTAACATTTTTACCTGTCAATTTAAAACCAAAGACCTAATGCTCCCCTAACATTTTCACTTGTCAATCTAAAATCAGAGACCTAATTCTCCACTAACATTTTTACTTGTCAATCTAAAATCAAAGACCTAATGCTCCCCTAACATATTTACTTGCCAATCTAAAATCAAAGACCTAATGCTCCCCTAACATTTTTACTTGCCAATCTAAAATCAAAGACCTAATAGATGCTCCCTTAACAGTTTTACTCATCAACCTAAGGTCAAAGAAAAAATTTCCCCTAAAGATTTCTACTCATTGAATCTAATATTATTTATTAACATTTTAGTAAACTTCTTTATATTTTCTTATAACTCAGCTAACACAGCTAATAATTGGTACTTTAAGAAAATTTAACACAAACCTTAGCATCTTTAAGGCAGATTTAGGTAACTTTTTTCTCCAAACAATATGATTGCAGAAATATAACATATCTGCCACTGCTGATTTATGATAAGTTGCCTGAAGATAAATTGTAATTATGCCACAAGAATGACTTTTTTGTAATAAATTGTAATTATGCCACAAGAATGAGAATTTTTTGTAATACAATCTATTTTCATCTACAAACATTTACAATTATAACAGCTTCTGCAAGTGATGTTTTTATGGTGTCAGTTACTTGGATCATAGAAAAGTTCAATGACTTCAGTAAAAAAGACTATAATGACTTCCCCCTGAGAAAAAAAGTCTTAATGATGATAACAATTATCAACAGTTATCCTTGTAAATGAACTTGCTGTTAATTAAATCAGAGTATAATTCCTTTCTAAAAAAAATCCAGGTGTTAGTGTAAACTATATTTTTTACAAAAAGATGCACAGATTTTATTTTCATTTGTTTATATACAGTATCAGTATTTGGTCAAGTTATGTTACTGATACTCTTTATTCCACTGGAATCACACAGTGGCATATATTAGAGGCACATTTTAAATGACCATGGAAAGAACCAAAGTTACTTCTGGAATATCACTAGCATTGCTGATCCCAGATATCTTGATATCCCTAAAACTGATATTAAACAGTTCCAAAGATGGAAGCTGGTCAAGTCACCTGACGATATTCTGAGGGTTTCTCGAAAATTTAAAATGGACATTTCATTTAAAGACAGATACTGGGTAAGTCCGTTTATGAAATTCTGTGCATTATTCTACAGTCTACACTGTATTAAAAGACCACTCCAGAGACTGCCAAAATCGAGAGTGAAAACAAACATGGCAGAGGCGTTCAAGATACTATGAAGATTAAGTGAATCATTTGTTTGTTTGTTTCATTTTACGCCTTTTTCCAACAGTATTTCAGTCATATAGACGGGTAGTTTCCTAACCATCATTCCTGGAGAGTTACACCAGTACTAGACTACCTTCCTCCGCGCTAAACTACCAAAGCATCTCCCGGGGATCGAACCCACGCCAGAGAGGAGTGAATCAAGTTGAAAAGATCTTCTAAAACGCCACTTTGGTCGTGAAAGTTATTAGTTTGTTTGCTTGTACACATCAAACCTACTCGCTGATTACGCAGGTGAAAAATGCCCTAAGGGACAAATGTTTGTCACAGCTCTTTAATAGACACTTTAACACTTAATTTCATATATTTGGGCCAACAATTAGTAGACGCTGGTCGCAATATTAAAATGTTGTTAAATAGAATTACCTTATATAGTAAAAATTATTGGGCGGGATTGCCGGATGCTTAATAAACTAGAAATGTGTCATCATGCCACGGATGCCCCCGCATGCAGCCAAAATTTCAAATGTTATAATATTTAGTTCCAAATTTGTTTGCACAAATTATTTTTTTCATTCTAAGTTCAAAGCCCTTAAAACTTTTCAATGTTAACACAAACCATTTTTATACAATGTTCAAGGCACTGAAATTATTCAGTCTTAACCATTTTTATACAATGTTCAAGGCACTGAAATTATTCAGTCTTAACCTTTTAAAAATAGCATATTGCATATTTGTAGCCAACATAATGGCTATATACATTTCCACAAAAGTATGAGTGCTGAAACTGAAAGTTCAAATTTTTTCCAACATTCAGGAAAGATAAGTTTGTCTAAAATCATTGAACACGACCAAATTCAAACTTAAACTGCTTATTCCTAAGATGTATCTATATTATTTTCAAAGTGAAAGGGACATAACTCTGCCAAAAATCATCGAACCATGACCAAATTCCAACTTGACCTGCGCATTCCTTTGACATATCCATATGTCAATTTTGAGTTGAATATGTAACACTGTTGGGTTGATAATGAACAGAAACTGTAAATTTCATATCATTTTCAAAGTGAAAGGGGCATTACTCTGCCAAAAATCATTGAACCATGACCAGATTCGAACTTGGTCTGCGCATTCCAAAAACATATCCATATGTCAAATTTGAGTTGAATGTGTAAAATTGTTGGGGAATAATAAACGGAAACTGAAAATTTCATATTATTTTTAAAGTGAAAGGGGCATAACTCAGCCAAAATCATCCAACCATGACCAAATTTGAAATTGACCTGCGCATTCCTTTGACGTATCAATATGTCAAATTTGAGTTGAATGTTTAATACTGTTGGGGAGATAATAAACAGAAACTGAAAATTTCATATTATTTCAAAGTAAAAGGGCATAACTCTGCCAAAAATCATCGAACCATGACCAAATTTGAACTTGACCTGCGCATTCCTTTGCATATCGATATGTCAAGTTTGAGCTAAATGTGTTGTACGATTGGGGAGATAATGAACGGAAACTAAAAATTTCATATTATTTTCAAAGTAAAAGGGGCATAACTCTGCCAAAAATCATTGAACCATAACCAAATTTGAACTTGACCTGCGCATTCTTTGACGTATCCATATGTCAAGTTTGAGTTGAATGTGTTGTACCATTGGGGAGTTAATGAACGGAAACTGAAAAATTTCATATTATTTTCAAAGTAAAAGGGCATAACTCTGCCAAAAATCATCGAACCATGACCAAATTTGAACTTGACCTGTATTTTCTCATGACATATCAATATGTCAAGTTTGAGTTGAATGTGTTGTACCGTTGGGGAGATAATGAACGGAAACTGAAAATTTCTGTTATTTTCAAAGTAAAAGGGGCATAACTCTGCCAAAAATCATCGAACCATGACCAATTTCGAACTTGACCTGTATTTTCTCATGACATATCCATATGTCAATTTTGAATTGAATGTTTTGAACCGTTTGGGAGATAATGAACGGAAACTGAAAATTTCATATTATTTTCAATGTAAAAGGGGCATAACTCTGCCAAAAATCATCGAACCATGACCAATTTCGAACTTGACCTGTATTTTCTCATGACATATCCATATGTCAAATTTGAGTTCAATATGTGCAAGGGTTATTAAGATAATGAACGGAAACTGATGATGACGGAAGGACGGAATGACGGAATGACGGAACAGGGTAACACTATATGCCCCTGCCATTATATGGCGGGGGCATAAAAAAGTTGCTAAATAAAGGTGGACACAAATATGATGCCTTCTGTATTTTATATCTATCTAATTTAACTACTGTGATGATACAAATTAAGATTTATAACACAATCTGCCTACAGAACTGATACTGCCAGGTGAAACAATTATGTTTCACTATATAATGATATCTATAATTGACAAAAAACTTGATTAAACAAGCAAAAAATACAGCTTCCATACAGTTCTTATATTGTAATAGAAAATTATACAAAATTTTACCTATCTCTTAAGGTATCAGTAAAGAAATCTTGCATTTACAGGAACAACTTACGGAACAGTAATAGCTTTTAGACAGACAAAAAGACCATTGTGTAATTTTGTTTTCAATTAAACAGCTAGCATTTAAAAAAGCATAATTGCAGTGCAGGCAAAATAAAATATGGTTTTAAGATAAAAGCCAGCTATATCAATTACAGCTCAGGCAAAATGAAACAGTAACTGTATATCAAGGCCATGCAGAATATCAAAGCATTGGTAATAATTCTATTCTAAAATATACAGCAAATAGAAAATTAAATTTCCAAAATCAGCAATTATTATTTTTAAAGTTGGAATCCAGGACAATAGTCGAGCTTTTAACATAGTTCTCTCATTTCTACAAACTGACATACTAGTAGCTATAACTTCTATTTTGCTCATGAGACATTGTTAGCGCTAGGGACTGTCTTAGTTTATAAATTTTACTAATTTTAGATTTTCTGTGATATCCCACTTGCATGCAGTGTGAATAAATCAATACAAAATGACACTTTAAGAAGAGACAAAAAAATGCTTCTTTTGGCCAAAATTGACAATCAAGGAATATTTTTGCTTTGATTTAAAAAGAGGGAAAGAAACCCACAAAAACTTGAATATAGTAATTAAGCTTCTAAAATTGACATTCAAACTTTTTAAATTAACTATTTTCTAACCATAAAATGTCCTGTTTTGTACCTTTCATAACAAGTGAAAAGCAAATTTAGCAAGTCACATTTCAGCTAATCCAAAATGGTCAGCTACAAAGCAAGTCATGCAATTTGTTGGTCTCAAATTTCATTTCTTTTACAATCAGTTGTCAGCACAGAAAAAAGTCGTAAAGTCCTAAAGTATTTAGCAAATATTCAAGAGATATTGGAATTTGTAACCATGATAAAAGAGGCTGTCAAACCTGTCTGCCGATTAATTGAGATGTATTCAAAGGGCCAGACAAATCTAGGTCCTATTAATCCAAGCTGCCAAAATAAAACAGGGCTCAACATAGTAATAGCATCCTCAATTGTTCTTTCAATTCATAGAATAATGTGATCAATTGCTTTAAAATCATCTAAACTTTACCCTATCTGACTTTGTGTAATGGTGTATTAGCCAGCTGTTAAAGGCCCATTATGCCCTAGAAATGCTTTAATTTTCATTTCTCACAATCTTTTGAATGTTGTTGTCCTGTAACAATTTCCAAAAAGTTACTCATTGACCAATTACCTGGACCATCAAAAAATTGTTCGCTTTTGAGGTATACTGTGCCTTTAAAATGTCCATATATATAGGAATAAGTTTAGAAATGTCAGAAATAAGCAATAATTGCAGAATCTGATCAGGGGGTAAAGATATGCCAGTTTTACATGGCTAATTTTCCAATATTTTCCAAAGTAGCCAAATCAAAGTGGTAGAGACAAAATCAAAGTTGAAACAAAATCAAGAAAAACAAATCATAGTGGTGGTGAGAAAATCAAGGGAATAAATCATAGTGGTTGTTAGAAAATCAAGGAAATAAATCACAGTGGCCATGAGAAAATCAATGGAATAAATCACAGTGGCCAGGAGAAAATCAAGGGAACAAATCATAGTGGTTGTGAGATAATCAATGGACAAAATCATAGTGGTTGTAAGAAAACTAACAGAACAACTCTTAGAGGAAGAGTCAAAATCAAGTAGAATTAAGAGATAGAGACAAAATCAAGGAAAACAAATAAAAGAGGTCATAAGAATGTCAAGAAAACAAATCATAATGGTAGTGAAAAGATCAAGGGAACAAATCATACTGTTTATCAAAGTGGTGGTTACAGCATATCAAGGGAACAAATCATATTGTTTATCATAGTGGTAGTGAGAAGATCAAGGGAACAAATCATATTGTTTATCAAAGTAGTGGTTAGCATATCAAGGGAACAAAGCATACTGTTTATCAAAGTGGTGGTTAGCATAATTCAACGGAACAAATCATAGTGGTATTATAACTAAGACAAGATTAAGCTTACAAAAGATACAAAAAGAAAACTCTCAAAGCCTATACAAGAATAGAAACATTACACAGACAATGATTGCGTTATAATGCCATAAATTTACACAAGAGCAAAAAAAATTATCACTGATTTATTATCTTAATAACAGGAATGGAGACAGAAGATAATAGACAATTAGTGGTATACCTGTGGAAATCATAAACTGTAATTTGATTTATATTACTGTTCTCAGTGCTTCCTTAACTCTGTGGTTATATGGTTTTAATCAATGTACAAATATTTGTTCTTTGATTAGTACTGTTAATGTGTAGGACTGTATACAAAATCACAGATTTAACCACAATACGAAAAGCAGATTTATATCAAAATCAGTATTTAATAAATTTACCTAAACATTTTTGTAATATTGTTTAATTCAAAGGTCCATTATGTCTCAGAAATGCAATCATTTTCATTACTTGGATTCTTTTTTTATTTTGGGTATGTTGTTACAGTTTCCAATAATTTAATTGGTACAATTATAGTGAATTTGTATTTTGTATGGATTTTGTTTACATTTTGCCATTATGACACATTACAGCTCAGTGCTACTTTCTTCAATTGTTAGACAGCTAATAATCATGCTCTAAATCCATTATTAAAACATTAAACACATGCTTGACATTTCAAGAGAATTGCAAAATAAGAATTTCTAAGGCATATCACAGTTATCTTTGAAAATGGGCATAATGTGCCTTTAAGTAACTGTTACTTTTGAAAATGGGCATAATATGCCTTTAAGTAACAGTTACCTTTGAAAATGGGCATAATGTGCCTTTAATTAACAATTACCCCTGAAAATGGGCATAATGTGCCTTTAAGTAACAGTTACCTTTGAAAATGGGCATAATGTGCCTTTAAGTAACAGTTATCTTTGAAAATGGGCATAATGTGCCTTTAAGTAACAGTGACCTTTGAAAATGGGCATAATGTGCCTTTAAGTAACAGTTTTCTTTGAAAATGGGCATAATGTGCCTTTAAGTAAAAGTTTTCTTTGAAAATGGGCATAATGTGCCTTTAAGTAAGATTTATATTTGAAAATGAACTGTTAACATAATCTGTGTTGTATCATTTCAGGTAATTAACTGAGTTAAACTGCTGACATTTTAATGGATAATCTAGAAACATACATTTTATAGCCAAGATAAATCAATTAACACATTAAAACATAATTATACAGTCTGTTGCATTAATTGTCTGGATTCTCACCTCAAATATACAACAAATGTTGCAGATCGGATGCAAATGTACTTCTGTAGAAACAAAATTTGCATTTTGTACTGTTATATTCTAAATATGTTAATAGTGTAAATAGGATAAGTAGTTTTCTTGATTCCCAATAGAGAAAAAAGATAAATATCTCATGTAATTCAAGCATAATTATATTATTTGACATGTTTCTTAATAATTGAAATTACTTGGGTTTAACTTAATAAAAGTTATAGTGAATTTATTGACATAACAAAAAAATAATAACAGAATCTTTCATATAGCTTACCCCCCGTTCACACATAGTCGCCGCTTCTACTACGATCTAAGCGTGGCCATAAACGTGGCCGATCGCAGGAGAAACGTAGTGGAGTCTACATAAGCGCAGTATGATCGCGGTAGCTTCTTCATGATCTGAAAGCTCTACGCTCTCGCCACGTTTATTTTGAACGTGCTCAAAACAAGCGTAGCGTAATCGTGGCCAACAAGAATCGGGGGTAAAGTCGTAAAAAGAGCATGGTAGAACCGCCGTAATCGTACAAGCAGCGCGGAAGCATCGTGGATAGTTCTTCAAGAGCGTATTAAAGGCGCAGTTAAAGCGTAGTACATTCGGAAACATACCGAGTACGCTTCTACAACGTTCCCACTATGTTCTTACTACGTTCCCACTACGATCTCTCTACGTTCATGACGATCCTACAAAAACCTACCATGACCTTACAACGATCATACCACGACCTGTCAGGTAGCAGATTGTTTTGATAGCGCTGCTATTTGACCAATCATAATCTGAGGAAATGGTGTCTTCCATTCGGAGTTCTCTCATCAGTGTATCATATTGTCTAAACTAGAGCCTCCTATCTGCAGATAGCCATGTCCGTACTCAGTATCTTCTTGGCCTCCTTCTGCGCCTCCGCCTGTTAACAATCTGTGCAATTACAATTTCAACCAATATTTGTTCTTGCTGAAGTAAAGCCAGATGAATCAGATCAGCATTAATACGTCCGTTCATGTTTGAAGTTTGGAAGTAAATGAAAAGTAATTTTTGAAACCCAAGATATATATCGCCAAAATCGTACCAGAATCGAACTACAAGCGTTATATGATCGGCACCGTCGTAGTGATATCGTTGTACAGTCTTCTATGTCTGCGTAGCGTCGTAGGGCGAGTTTGAATGTCGTAGCGGCAGCGTGGTATAAACGCAGTAAACGCCGCCGCTGGTCGGCATCGGCCAGCGTTACATCGTAGTAGAAGCGTGTCAGCAGCGCGTTTGACGTGGGAACATCGTAGTACAGTCGTAATGAAGACCAAAATTTGCCAAATTGCTCGATTTCGACGCCGATCGACCCCGATTGGCCCGGATCCAATACTTTTTAAGATCGTGGCTTGATCGGCATGATCGTCCTAAAGTCGCAGCTCTGTGTGAACGGGGGGTTAGGCATGCCTTGATTCACAAATTGTAGAGGCTATTAAAGGTTGTTGCAAAAAGCTGCAGTGTCAGTCTGCGAAAAGCTGCATGACTTGTATGACACTGGTGTTAATTACACATCTATCCATGTGTTCTAAGAGCCTTTGTATTGCATTCTTATGTGTAAGAATAATTATGCTTTAATTGTCATTAAGTTTTTATATAAGTCCCTTCTGAACTTCGCTTTACTAAAGTTCTATTGTACTTGTATTCATGCACTGCATTTTTTAAGTTAGAAAAACACATTTATGGTGACTATAATTCCCAGTTCATAATAGGGCACCTCAGAGTCGAACCAACAACCTTGAGCATGCTAGTTTACTCAAAAGTGCAATACAATTTAATATTGAACAAACACTACATTGGAATGAACATCAAGCCACCAGTGGTGACCTTGCCTTTTGACCTCATGACCTCTAAGAGGTTCATGTGGAGGTCATCAAGGTGCAAGCACCAGTCCTGTAAAGATTGGAAGCACTGCAGATGGAAGAAATCTGTGTAATGGTGAAGGCTAAAGTTTCATGACAAACATACAAATAAACAGACAGATAGACCAAAAATAATAAATTGCTTTCCTAATCTTAATTTATCATTCTGTGGGTCAAAAAAAAAAACTGAATATTTTAGACACTTCATTACCTCGGAAAATTATGTGAAGCCATTGTTTCTGCTTTTATACAATGTAAATAATATGGATTACAATAATGTAAACTTGTATTGGTGTGAGAAAGAATTTAAAGAAATGAGATTGCAAAATCAAGCGATATGATCTTAACTATAGTTCTAGAAAGTCTCTTATTCTCGGTAAATCCTTTGTCCTGTCCAATAGACACGTCTATTTTGCCCATGAGACATTGTTAGCACTAGAGACTGTCTCAGTTTATAAATTTTACCAAATTTAGATTTTCTGTGACATCCCAGGGGGTTGCAGTGCGAGGATAAATCAATACAAAATGGCATTTAAATATCAGAGTTAAAACAACTTTCATCTTTGAATGTCATATTAAAAAGAAACTACTTAAAAATCTGCCATTTTTTAAAGATCATTCAATATTCCCTTTAGTAAATCTTGGAAAGCAAAGATGGGTTAATCTTTTTAATGCATTTTCTTGCAAAAGTATGTGATAATTTCAGGAGAGACAGTATAAATAGTTCTTACAATGTTTACAATTTCTTTTATTTAACCTTTAGCTTGCGGCTGAGGGGTAGCTGCTTTTAAGGGCTGAGGTCATCAGAATTGCAGCCACTGTTTATCCCTGCATGATTGTAAGAGGTGAATAATGGGTTCGAATCATCCCATAGCTCCTGCAGGTGAGGTGATTTTGACCCCTTAAGTGCTGTTTGAAACACAGGAGGTCAAATTAGAGCCAATATTATCTTTCCGGTTTCTGCGCCTAATGACCTAAATTGTGTTGTGTGCCACAAAATCGAACAAAACAATCAAATAATTTGACCATTAAACTGTTTGTGGCAAATGAATATACCCATACAACCAGTGCAGATCAAGATCATCCAATCTTCATGGTCTGCACTGTTTGTTATTCAATCAGTTCATTTTATGCCCTGAAGGGAAAGCATAATTATAGTCGCCGCTTTGTCCGTCCAACTACGAGAGGTATCAAGAAAAAACTTTGTAGGTATATAGATCTCATTGAGTAGATGTGCAGTGCAAAAGAAATGTCACTCTGCCTTGCCTTATTTTGGAGTTATTGCCCTTTTTTCATTTTTACACTGTGAACTTTGTTAGGGACATTACTCAGAAACTACTAGAAGTAGTATCTCTGTGTCCAAAACCTTTTCAGGGAGCATCACCCAGGTTCAATCGGTTGTTTTAAATTATTCCTAAAATGATGAATGGTTTTATCCAGATTAAATGATAAATAATAATTTTGTCTCCTGCATAAAGAGACTAAAATGCTACAAACTTACTGTACTTAAAGCCACTCAGAACAACAATACACAGAAAAATTTAAAGACTATATAAATGTGACCTAGATGAATTTCAATTCTATAAGGAAAAGGGAGTGACTTATAAACAGAAAGCCTGGTTATCAAATACAAGTACAAACATTATCAGGGGAGACAAATCTTTCACAACACAGCAGCCCCAACTTCCCTCGTGCAATCAGATATAACAATTGCTCTATTCTGCGTTTTTCATCAACATATTCATTCAATTTATTTCCTATTTACACTTGATGATACAAATTTGCTGATTATTAAACAATCTGTCTGCAAGTTTCATTGCCAGGTGATACACAATTATGATGCTATTACACTGACTGGTTTTGTTATTGACAAAAACCTCAGATTGGTATAAGTAGAAAACACTGTTTTTATATGTACAGTATAAAATATTTTTTTTTTTACGACATATCTCTTTCTGGTACAGTACTTCACTTTTTTTCTCTAACTTTCTAACAGCAAAAAATTTTGCAAAAAAAATCTTGCAATAACTAGAAATGTGTCCATAGGACACGGGTGCCCCCACCGCGACACCGTTCTGTCAATCTTTTTACTAAGTCAAGGGAAATAACTCTACAAATACTGGATAAATCCACATAAGCCCATAAGGTTTATTGACTATGTCAAATCCTTTTTGAGAAACTTGCGACACAAGTTGAAAATTGCAAAAATTTTCTACGTGAAGGGCAATAACTCTAAAAATACTAAATAAATCCAGACGAAAAAACCGGGTGCACAACTGCTCATGCTGATCAATATTCCTGTAAAGTTACATGACTGTAGGTCAAATACTTTTTGAGTTATGTGCGACACATGTTGAAAATTGCCAAATTTTACTAAGTCAAGGGCAATAACTCTGAAAATACTAAAAATATCCAGATGAAAATATCCAGGTGCACAACTACACATGCTGATCAACATTCCTGTAAAGTTTCATGACTCTAGGTCAAATACTTTTTTGAGTTATGTGCGACACAAGTTAAAAAATTGCAAAATTTTACTAAGTCAAGGGCAATAACTCTAAAAATACTAAAAATATGCACACGAAAATACCCAGGTGCACAACTACACATGCTGATCAACATTCCTGTAAAGTTTCATGACTGTAGGTCAAATACTTTTTGAGTTACATGCGACACAAGTTGAAAATTGCAAAATTTTACCTAGTCAAGGGCAATAACTCTGAAAATACTAAAAATATCCAGACGAAAATACCCAGGTGCACAACTGCTCATGCTGATCAATATTCCTGTAAAGTAACATGACTGTAGGTCAAATACTTTTTGAGTTATGTGCGACACATGTTGAAAATTGCCAAATTTTACTAAGTCAAGGGCAATAACTCTAAAAATACTAAAAATATCCAGATGAAAATATCCAGGTGCACAACTACACATGCTGATCAACATTCCTGTAAAGTTTCATGACTCTAGGTCAAATACTTTTTGAGTTATGTGCGACACAAGTTAAAAATTGCAAAATTTTACTAAGTCAAGGGCAATAACTCTAAAAATACTAAAATATGCACACGAAAATACCCAGGTGCACAACTACACATGCTGATCAACATTCCTGTAAAGTTTCATGACTGTAGGTCAAATACTTTTTGAGTTACATGCGACACAAGTTGAAAATTGCAAAATTTTACTAAGTCAAGGGCAATAACTCTGAAAATACTAAAAATATCCAGACGAAAATACCCAGGTGCACAACTACACATGCTGATCAACATTCCTGTAAAGTTTGATGACTGTAGGTCAAATACTTTTGGAGTTACATGCGACACAAGTTGAAAATTGCAAAATTTTACTAAGTCAAGGGCAATAACTCTGAAAATACTAAAAATATCCCGACCAAAATACCCAGGTGCACAACTACACATGCTGATCAACATTCCTGTAAAGTTTCATGACTCTAGGTCAAATACTTTTTGAGTTACGTGCGACACAAAAGTGAACGGACGGACGGAAGGACGGACGGAAGGACGGACGGACGGACAGACGGACGGACGGACGGACAAGGGTAAATCTAAATGCCCGCCACTAACGTGGGGGCACAAAAACAAGCACAGCATAAATATGCTATTTTCAAGGCATACAAAAAGTTTATAGTTAAAATCATCATAAGTTGTTTATAATTGACAAAAACCTGGTTAGATAAGTAGAAGTCACTGCTTTTATACCAACAGTATGAAATATTATTATGGATATTGTTTTTATTTTTTGCAAAATATCTCTTTTTGTAGTAGTACTTCACTTTTTTCTTTAATTTTCTATATCTACCTTACAAAAAAAAATCTTGCAAAAAAAAAATCAAGCACAGCTAAATGAAAAATTATAACCTTTTATTCTTTCTTAAGAATCAAGATCATTATAATAGGCACAATTTTCAGTAAAGGTCAAAAACATAATATAAAAGAATCCTTCTCAAATATTAAGTCAAATTGGCAAATGAAAAATAGCTTTGCTCAGCAAAATGCTCCCAAAATGGAAGACTCTAGAAGAATCAGATCAGTCTGCCAAATACAATTTATCTGGAAATAGTATTTTATATAACCTAATAACTTTTTTGTCATAAAACAGACATAACCTGACATTTTTATTCTTAAAATACAATGATATTTTTGTGATAAATGAGCTTATGTGACAGAAATAAACCATAAATCTTGTTTAGTCAAATATGAAATGTAAGACTTCAAACATATCTATTGCAAACTTCTTAGAAATCATGTGAATACCCAGAAAAAAAAAAACATTAGGTCTTTTATGCATTTTAAAGTCATATCTTAAACAAGAGGCTCATATTTGACCTAGATGGCTCGGTTGAGATTTGTATTGCTAGAACATGAAAATTATAAATTTCCACAAAGCAGAAATAGGTCACTGGGTCATATTCATAGTCACCCAATCATAACACAAGAGTATCAGTGATCCATATTTGAAGATTTAAGTTAATACATACATAAGAAGGTCATAAGGTGATCAATGAGGTCAGTCACGGTCAAAGTTCAATACTATAAACAAAATGTTACTTGAGAGACATGGCTTAAAATTAAACTAAAACTGTTTGCAAAGGACTCTGAGATGCAGCTGCCATAACCTGGAAGATGCTGATATGAGTCTTGAGCTCTATATTAGCGATGAAAACAAATGTCAAAATTTATATTATCAATGAATATATTTTTCACAGATGTAATAGAAATAGAGGATACTCAATGAGCGTAAGTTTTATACTGACTTTATTGAAAGAGTTGTTATGCCAGCCTCTGGTGAGCATGATATTATTTTATTAAACAAGCTCAATAAATTCAGTAACGAATTTACATGAATTTAATATTCTATTTATCACATACCAAAAATAAAGACCGATTAAAGTGAATTTTTTATTGACAGGCATATAGTATAATGAAAACATACACTATGTTTGTGTAATGCAAATGATGTTATGTCAAAATATATGCAAGGCCATGCAATACAAAAGCGGCAATGATATGTGATAAATGATGATAATTAATGAACAAACAAACATGAAAAGGAACTAGAAATATGTTAATTTTTTGACACAGATTGCCGAATATTGAATCCCTTGTATTGTCAGTGGACAGGGTGAGAGCCGGATGCAGAACAAACAAGGGCAAACCTTAAGATATGTCCCCTCGCAAGTGAGTGGGGGGAGGCAGAAAAATCTACAATTACTGTATACAAAGAATACAAATATAATAAAACATATCTGAAACCAAATATTTTCATATCTTTTACGAAGAATCAAAAACATTTAGAGAATGAACGCTTGATATTAATTTCAGCTATGGACAGTTATATATGTAAATCTAATAACGAGAGCTTCTTTAACAATTCACATAAACACGGGAATCATGTCAACATATCAACATAAATTCCACAAAGCTTTTGATATTTCCAGAACTTTTATATCTCTCAGCTAAATTGATTAGATGCGGAATCTTCCCACAATACAGCTAATAATTTCTCAGAAACCATAATTTAATTTTGGTGGATTTAGGAGATATTTACCAACTGACCGATGATCCGCAATAATTCTACGATAATTCTGTGATGATTCTGGTAATACATGACAATATATACAATGTCCGATATTTTTAAATATTTACGAAAAAATATACATTGCCTAATGCTTAATCAATACTATCATATATACAGTAAATTCTTGAATGCTGGCCTGGCTCTATACTCGTGCAAAGGCTTATCAGCTAGATAAGGGGCAGTACTGTTGACAATACTGGCTGTAGTCTTTGTATAAACACTGTTCTCCTTAACAAACCAAACTAATCTTAACATTTTCCAGAGTTTTCATATAGACATATAGGCAAAATTAAAACTTTTCAATAGAATTTCTTTAAACTTGAGAACAAGAACGGACTGACCCCAAATTTTTTTCCGCTTAAAATGTTTCTGTTTTCATATTCTAACAACATGCCAAGTTTAAAGAAATTCTTTAGAACAGTTTTAATTTTGCCTATATGTCTATATGAAAACTCCCGAAAACTTCCTTAACAAACTAAACTAACTTTAAGAACATGGTTCTATTTCTATACACTATATGAACTATCACCTGGTCACTGAAGCATACTCATTTTTACAATCAATCTGTCTCTGGACAGGAAATTTAAAGGCTTCAGATTTGTCAGAAGGAAATAACCTAACCTTGAGTTAATAACCCAAGAATTTGTTCTCATTTGTTCAAAGAAATTCTACATAATATCAAGTAAAATATAACATGGAAAACTATGCCCTGCCAAAATATATATATCAATGTCCTTTAGACTGAGGGCAGCCACTCAAACTACCTATGTATTCAGTGCAGACCAAGATCAGCCGGCATTATAAGTTTGATCATGGTCTGCATTTTTTGCTTATGATTTATAAGTCAGGACGGAAAAGTTTAAAAAAAAAAATAAAAAAAAATTAACAATTCAGATAAACACAGGATTTGTTTCTACATGTTATCATAGTTTTGCCGCTAAACGCCATAACGTTTTTCGCGCGTTTAACGCGTGTTCCGTTATGACGTCGCTTCAGGTAATTTTATTATGTTTTGCACTGATGAAGGCATCATAGCCGAAACGTTTGCAATTAAATTTAATTACTAAATGTTCGTGTTTGTGTGGCTCGTCTGATTATTTGACGGTAAAGTTTGGGACTTTTAACTGAGGCTTCTGGTTTTCAGAGTGTCCGAGTTTTTACTGTAAATATCTTGAATTTTCCCCTAAAAATGATGAATTGTTTTGTCCTGACTGAAATATTAATGTGTCCATTTAAGATATTTAGCATGATAAGGGTGAAAGAAACAGAGAAACACTTTCATAACCTCAATGTTAAAATGTTTTAAAATGCCTTTATGCCTACAATTTAATTGGTTTTCATTCTCTATTTTTGAGTTATTTTGGTTTTGTCATAACTGAAATATTGATGTGTCTTATAATTTAAGATATTAAGCATGATAAGGGTGAAGGAAACAGAGAAACACTTTTATATTAGCATCAATGTTAAAATGTTTTTAGTGCAGGCTTTTAAAAAGCCTTTATGTCTACAATTTACTTGGTTTTCATTTTCTCACTTTGAGTAAGTTAATGTTCAATGATAGGAAATCAACAGTGAAGTAAGAAAACAATTATACAAACACATGACCAAAATACCTTAGATTTGTAGATAAGCAATAAAATTATAGTGAATTTTTCAGAATTATGAATATTTGTCCTTAAACTTAAAGGTCAATTAGGGATCTTAGTCATATTCCAATATGTAAACTTCAAAATGAAATTCTTGTCCTGGGAAAAACTTGTTCAAAGCACTAGCTCTTATGCACAAAAACAATGGGAGATATCCACCCTAATAGGCCGCTTCCCCACAAAGTAAGCTACCCCAACACAAAAGCTGAATGACAAAATGTATATATTCAAAGAGTCAGGACTTCTGCAACTGCATAGTTATAAGCAGTCTGAACAACCTTTACAGTGAGAGGACAATGGTATGCTGATGCTGATGATGATGCTGCTGCTGGTGATGATGATGAAAATGATGATGATGATGATGAAAGTGATGATATTGATGGTAGTAATAAAGATGATAGTGGCGATGATAGTGTTGCTGTTGTTGTTGATGAAGATGATGATAGTGGTGATGATGATGATGATAGATGTGATGATGATGATAGAAGTGAGGATGACGATGATGATGATTATGGTAAAAAAAAACATAATTATGTGAAAATGAATGGTAAAAAAACATATAATTATGTGCAAATGAATGGTAAAAAAACATATAATTATGTGAAAATGAATGGTAAAAAAACACATGATTATGTGAAAATTGAATGGTAAAACAACATATAATTATGTGAAAATGACAGACTTGCCTTGCAAGACCTTTTGTCATCATCCATGACCTATATATAGATACATCAGCAGGATTCCTTTTTTGTATTTCACATCATCTTAATTATCAAAGACTCTTACCTGAAAATAGAATAAAGGAAAATTTGAAACATGACAGGCAAATATGATGCTACTTTTATCTGACAAACATACAGAAATTCTAATTTTCTCAAATAATAAAGTAATAACAGACAGTTCTAAATACAACCCTTACACTGCTCAGGTGGCAGCTGATTATACCCATTCAAATTGTGCGCAGCAACACAATTCAGTGCCTATTCGCTACTCAGTCAGGACATGTACCTGTTTTTAAATTTTTGAAACTTTAAAATTTGAAACTTGAAACAAACTTTGTAGACACTTACTAGAAGATGTTTCATGCTTAATATCTAAACTCTAGATTACAACATGCTAAATATCTTAGCTCTAACTCTTTGGGTTCTTTAAAAGAAGATTTTTTAAGTTTTCACTATATGCATATAGGGAAAATCAATGACCCCCCGGGGCGGGGCCAATTTTGACCCCAGGGCTTTTATTTGAACAAACTTAGTAGACACTCATTAGAAGATGTTTCATGCTAAATATCTTAGCTCTAGCTCTTTGGGTTCTTTAAAAGAGAATTTTTTTAAGTTTTTACTATATGCATATAGGGAAAATCAATGACCCCCTGGGGCGGGGCCAATTTTTCACCCAATGGCTTTTATTTGAACAAACTTGATAGACACTCACTAGAGGATGTTTCATGCCAAATATCTAAGCTCTAGCTCTTAGGGTTTTTTAAAAGAAGATATTTAAAGTTTTTTCTTTCGGTTGCCATGGCAACCAGAGTTCTGCATGGAATTGAATTCTTTGAACAATTTTTAAAGGTGACCACCAAAGGAACATTCCTGTGAAGTTTGGATGAAATTGGCTTAGTGGTTTATGAGGAGATATCATTTAAAGTAAAAGTTTACGGATGGACGATGGACGGACGATGGACGGACGGACGGACGGCGGTCAAAAAGCGATCACTAAAGCTCACCCTGTCACTTTGTGACAGGGGCCGCTTTACCAATTTAAATATAAGTAGCAGATTGATTTGATCTGGTAAGGTAAGGGCATAAGTTGTTTTTTTTTCAATTAATTCTTTTTAAGACAGTAGTGATATATGCTGAAAAATTGGTAAGGCCAATAATAAATCGGTCTGCCTCTGGTCTCCCAACAAACAAACAAACAAACATTTGGTCTCTCAGAGGAAAATCTCTTTGAATTATGTTTCTTATAAATAACCCAGTAACTATGCTGTAAAAATAGTTACCAGAAATCAAGGAAATTTCTAAAAAATGGCTTCTTTTGAAAATTGTCTCTTTTTATCCTTAATCTTTTGTCCTGTACGGTAGACACGTCAGAGCTTTACCCATGAGACATTGTTAGCGCTAGAGACTGTCTGAGTTTGTAAATTTTACCAATTTCAGATTTTCTGTGACATCCCATATTCCCAGTTGGATGCAGTGAGGATAAATCAATACAGAATGACATTTAAAGAAAAGAGAAGAATTTTTGTTTTACTAAACAGCTATTTCAAGACTGTCGTACAAAAGACTCCTTCACCATGTGCTATTATAGTTAAAGGATTATATGAGCCGCGTCATGACAAAACCAACATAGTGCGTTTGCGACCAGCATGGATCCAGACCAGCCTGCGCATCCGCGCAGTCTGGTCAGGATCCATGCTGTTCGCTTACCAACCCTATAACAAGTAGAGAAACTGATAGCGAACAGCATGGATCCTGATCAGACTGCGGGAATGCACAGGCTGGTCTGAATCCATGCCGGTTGCAAACCCATTATGTTGGTTTTGTCGTGACACGGCTCATTTTACAATAGGAATATTGAATTCGGAACTTCAATGCAAGAATGGGTTAATTACATGCAATTCTTGTAAAACAACACCATGCCACAAAGGCTAGTAAAGATTGTTTTACTATCAGATCTTCAACTGAATGCGTGCTTTAAATTTCTAAAGAACTAATTAAGTTGGTAAAATGTCAATCCCTGATAAGATGATGTTTAATTATATAATGAATATGATTGGGCTTATTATAAAATGTCATATGTTATTGAAAGGAGCAGGCTTTTTAATGCCAAACAAATTTCAACATTAAGCAATTTTACCATTAAATCATCAAAGTAAATAGTCCTTTGATGCTGCATTTCATTGACCATTGGCACTGCCATTTAATTATCCCAGTGAATTATTCCTCTGTATATTGCTGCAATTTCATTATCTCAGTAAAGTGACCCTCTGACACTGCCATTAAATTATCTCAGTGAATTGACCCTCTGACACAGGCAATTATCTCAGTGAAATGACACTCTAACACAGCCATTAAATTATCTCAGTTAATTGACACTTTAACACAGCCATTAAAGTATCTCAGTTAATTGACCCTGTGACACAGCCATTAAATTATCTCAGTCAAATGCCCCTCTGACACTGCCATTAAATTATCTTAGTGAATTGACCCTCTGACACTGCCATTAAATCAGCTTAGTGAATTGACCCTCTGACACTGCCATTAAATCAGCTTAGTGAATTGACCCTCTGACATGGATTTAACTCAATACAGGATTGGAGCAGTACCTCTAGACGCTTGCAGAAATCATGATCACAAAATAGACAAATATCATTTTTTTCGCTGATTTTTTCATTTTTCCTTCATTATCTTACTTTAAATTCGGTGTGAAAAGATGAATTAGACATGTTAAAGTTCATTCCGTTGGGTAAAAAGATAAGATGTTAGCATTTTATCATTCAAGCGCCTTGTCCGGTATATACCGGAATACGGTATTTAGTGTGGTGCTCCAATCCTTTTTTTAGTCTCACTCCTCTGACACTGCCAGTAAAGTTTTCAGTGAATTGACCCTCTAACACAGCCATCAAATTATCTCAGTGCATTGACCCTCTGACATTGCCATGAAATTATCTCAGTGAATTGATCCTCTGACATTGCCATTTAATTATCTGAGTGAATCAACCCTCTAACACTGACATTTAATTACCTCAGTTAATTGATCCTGTTACACAGCTATTAAATTATCTCAGTGAACTGACCCTCTGACACTGCCATTTTATTATCTTAGTGAATTGACCCTCTGACACTGCCATTTTATTATCTTAGTGAATTGACCCTCTGACACTGCCATTAAATCATCTGAGTGAATCAACCTCCTAACACTACCATTTAAGTATCTCAGTGAATTAACCCTCGGACACTGTCATTAAAGTATCTCAGTGAATCAACCCTGATACTGCCATTAAGTTATCTAAGTAAATTGACCCTCTGACACTGCCATTAAAGTATCTCAGTAAATTTACCCCCTAATACTGCCATTAAAGTGTCTCAGTGAATTGACCCTTTGACACTGCCATTAAAGTACCTAAGAGAATTGACCCTCTGACACTAGCTGCCATTTAAGTATTTTAGTAAATTGTCCCTCTGACACTGCCATTAAATTATCTGAGTGAATCAACTCTCTGACACTGCCATTAAAGTATCTCAGTTAATTGACCCTATGACACTGGCATTAAATTATCTCAGTGAATTGACCCTCTAATACTGCCATTAAATTATCTCGGTGAATTGACCCTCTGACACTGCCATTGAAGTATCTCAGTGAATTGACCGTCTGACACTGCCATTAAATTACCTCAGTGTATCAACCCACTGACACTTAGCTGCAATTCAATTATCTCAGTGAATTAACCCTATGATACTGCATTTTTTTATCAGCCATTCAATTATCTCTGTGAATTGATCCTCTGACACTGCCATTTAATTATCTCAGTAAATTGACCCTCTGACACTTAGCTGCCATTCAATTATCTCAGTGAATTGACACTCTGACACTGCCATTAAACCAGTGAATCAATCCTCTGACACTTAGCTGCCATTAAATTATCTCAGTGAATTGACCCTCTAACACTGCCATTAAACCAGTGAATCAACCCTCTGACACTTAGCTTCCATTAAATTATCTCAGTGAATTGACCCTCTAAAACTGACATTAAACCAGTGAATCATCCCTCTGACACTTAGCTGCCATTAAATTATCTCAGTGAATTGACCCTCTAACACTGCCATTGAACCAGTGAATTAATCCTCTGACACTTAGTTGCAATAAAATAATCTCAGTGAATTGACCCTCTAACACTGCCATTAAAACAGTGAATCAACCCTCTGACACTTAGCTGCCATTAAATTATCTCAGTGAATTAACCCTCTAACACTGCCATTAAACCAGTGAATCAATCTTCTGACACTTAGCTGCCATTAAATTATTTTAGTGAATTAACCCTCTAACACTGCCATTAAACCAGTGAATCAACCCTCTGACACTTAGCTGCCATTAAATTATCTCAGTGAATTGACTCTCTAACACTGCCATTGAACCAGTGAATCATCCCTCTGACACTTAGCTGCCATTAAATTATCTCAGTGAACTGACCCTCTAACACTGCCATTGAACCAGTGAATCATCCCTCTGACACTTAGCTGCCATTAAATTATCTCAGTGAATTAACCCTCTAACACTGCCATTAAACCAGTGAATCATCCCTCTGACACTTAGCTGCCATTCAATTATCTCAGTGAGTTGACCCTCTAACACTGCCATTGAACCAGTGAATCATCCCTCTGACACTTAGCTGCCATTAAATTATCTCAGTGAACTGACCCTCTAACACTGCCATTGAACCAGTGAATCAACCCTCTGACACTTAGCTGCACTTAAATTATCTCAGTGAATTGACCCTCTTATATTGCCTTTAAATTATCTGAGTGAACACTTTGACACTGAAATAAAACTGACTCAGCAAATGAAGCCTAAGTCTCTGCCATTAAATTTATTGAGTGAAATGGCTCTCTGACTATACCATTAGACTCACTCAGACTGAGCAATTTCATTTTCTGGGACTGCAATAATATAATGGCTGAGTAAATTCAGGCCCTTGGCTCTGACACTGCCATCTAACTGACTGAGCAAACTGACAGTGATGCTCATGTCATGGAAATAAAATAGACTATATAAATGGGGCCTCAGTAACACTGATTTTCAATTGACTTAAGCAAATTCATTTTCTTAACATTCTGTGAAATTTACCGCCTCCATGGTCGAGGGGTTAGAGTCGATGACTTCTAATCTAGTTACCTCTCTGGCGTGGGTTCGATCCCCGTGAGATGCTTTGGTAGTTTAGCGCGGAGGAAGGTAGTCTAGTACTGGTGTAACTCTCCAGGAACGATGGTTAGGAAACTACCCGCCTATATGACTGAAATACTGTTGGAAAAAGGCGTAAAATGAAACAAACAAACAAACTGTGAAATTTGCCGCTCTATGATCACTGCTATTAAAATGACTGAGAAAAATGAGTCTTGTGATATTTATCAAATTAAATCGGTTTGATTTTCTGGTTTTTATGCTGATTTTAACACATTTTAGGTCATATCTGCGCAGCAAATCCACTTTAACCAGCTTTCCTGGATTACTTAGCCAGTATTTATCAAGTTCTCCACAAGTGACCGACTATTAATCCCATGTGATTTCTGAATCACTGTGGGACACAAATGTCCAATGTCTGACTTCATGTCAGAGATCAACTGTCATGGAGAAATTTGGCCTCGCCTCAGGATCGGACCAGCGACCCCTCAATTACAAATCTGATGCTCTAAGAGTCTCTCTTATGAGCTAATGGCTATCTTTGTAAGACTCGGAAAATTCACTTTTTGACAAGACTTTGCATAATATGCTTGAGAAAATTCAGAGTCTTTGCCTCTGAAAATTAATTGACTTACTTTAACACCAGTCTGCACCTTTCAGTAAAACGCTTTGAATTATTTTGTAATTTCACAATCGTCTGTTTGCCAATTCATCCAATTTTAGGAACTTTTTTTTTTTGGTAGCATATCCCAGTATGTTTTATGAGTGTTAATCAATAGTAAATGACATTTAGACGAGAATGAAAAATGCTGCCGAATCAGCAAATAATCTCAGATTTTGCAATATTGTTTGCTAGTACACTGGCTTTATATTAAGAACTCTGCATGATACATTATTTTGTTTCTGAACTTCCAGTCAATTTGGTATAAATATGTGGGTTATTATGCTATGGTGAATGTACATTAAAATGTCAACATCTATTCTTGTGCCATTTCTTTGTTATATTAGAAACTTAACATAGTTATTTTGAAGATTTGTGTTTTATCAGAAAGCTCAAATAAATTCAGCCAATTCTGGCACTTTCTGTATTTATAATTTTTGAATGTTTTGTAACTGATTATATCAGAACTAATTTGATGACAAAATAACTGGACACAGCATTATGGCAAACTAGATGACTGACATACTTACTGGATGAGTTCGACCTGATGACTGACTGAAAACTGAATCACTGACTTACTTCCATACTGGACAACTGATTGATTCCCTAATATTAGATGATTGACCCACCTTGGTGACTGACTGTCTAAATGACTGACTGATTGACTGCCTTAAGATGACTGACTGTCTAAATGACTGACTGACTGCCTTAAGATGACTGACTGTCTAAATGACTGATTGACTGCCTTAAGATGACTGACTGTCTAAATGACTGATTGACTGCCTTAAGATGACTGACTGTCTAAATGACTGACTGATTGACTGCCTTAAGATGACTGTCTAAATGACTGACTGATTGACTGCCTTAAGATGACTGACTGTCTAAATGACTGACTGACTGCCTAGATGACTGACTGTCTAAATGACTGACTGACTGCCTTAAGATGACTGACTGTCTAAATGACTGATTGACTGCCTTAAGATGACTGACTGTCTAAATGACTGATTGATTGACTGCCTTAAGATGACTGACTGTCTAAATGACTGATTGACTGCCTAGATGACTGACTTTATTTTGTACTGCACTCAAAATACTACATTGTTTATTACATTTTATTACTTTTATGACAATTTTTTTATGTTCAGCACTTCATACTTCAATTGATAAGTATGTAACATGCTCTATAACTATTTTTTAAAAGTTGCAACACTCATGTCAGAAAGAAAAGCTTACTTGTTTTTTTGAGGCATAATGTGCCTTTAACTTTTATTATTCAACTAAATAATGCAAATTCATATGTATTTATCCATGAGATAATTATGGCCCTTTTCTTAATAGCATTAAAAGGCTTAATTGCTTACACAAGAATCACTGCTATTAAAAGTTACTTAGTTCAGGACATTTTCCCAGGAATAAAGAGAATAATCCCAAATCCTTTATGCTTTTATTTATGCATTATGATAAGAACTCATGCACAAATTATCAATGTAAGAATTTAATGCTATCTGGTAACACCTTGAAAATGAATCATTATTCATTTGTTATTCATTCCTTACATTTTTTAGGCAAATTTTACAAGATATGAAGTGACAGAATAGTCAACAGTGCAGACCTGGTGATCTGACCACATATGTGATGGCTGATCTTGGTCTGCACTGGTCAAATGGGGAAGAATTTCTGTGGCTACCAGTTGGCTCAGAGTTCATTTAATCGCCATTAAAATGTTAAGAAAATTAAATGATAACAAATTTAGCACAAAGTTACGCCATTGTGACCTTACATCACTAAAGTACAACAGGGGTATCAACAGTTTAGCAATTGAGCCCTTGTGGCCTAACATTACAAAAAATGTTTAACAGGGGCATCAACAGTTTAGCAATTGAGCCCTTGTGGCCTAACATTACAAAAAATTCAACAGGGGCATCAAGAGTTTAGAAATTTGAGCATTTCATACTTTGTAGCCTTACATCACAAAAAGTTCAAAAGTGGGCATCAACAGTTTAGCAATTGAGCAATTGTGGCCTTACATCACAAAACTTCAACAGAGGCACCATCATTTAGCAATTGTGGCCTTACATCACAAAAACTTCAACAGTGGGCATCAACAGTTTAGCAATTGAGCCATTGTGGCCTTAAATTACAAACAATTCAACAGGGGCATCAACACTTTAGCTACTTAAGCCACTGTGGCCTTACATCACAAAAAGTTCAACAGAGGCACCAACAGTTTAGCAATTTGAGCAATTGTGGCCTTACATCACAAAAAGTTCAACAGAGGCACCAACAGTTTAGCAATTGAGCAATTGTGGCCTTACATCACAAAAAGTTCAACAGGGACATCAACAGTTTAGCAATTGATATATCAGCTTTGTATATAAATAAAAGGTCTCTGTCAAAAATGTCTGGCTTTCTTCTGATATTTCTTAGACATGGCTTGTCCAATTTGGGTTCTAATTTCATCAAAACATACCCACTGCAGACACCGAGTCTGACAATTCATCTATCAATTAGTAACATTTTCAGAACACATTTATGGAACAGACTAAACTGCCAGCTATCAAAAATGAGAAACAAAACCATCTATGCAGTCTGTGAACTGATCTTGACTATAAATGGCTGGTTAATTTTTGGGTGAAGAAAATATCTTTTTATTTCCTTTTTTTTTTGCATGTTCTCAGTCACAATTGTAACACTACATGTAAAGGTCATATGATGACTTTCAATCTTTTTTTATTGCAGGAAGACCTCAGGTGCTCTACGATGCATTGTATCATAGTTTGGAGACCTTTCTGTTGAAAATGTGTCAGGGTTAAATCGTATACATATACGTGCACAGTGCGTTAACTGGAGTGCGGGTATTAGTTACCCGCACTCCAGAGCATGCCCATTGATTGGCTCATTTATGCTGGGGTTTACATATTGTGACGCCAGAGAAAGGGAAAGCGACAGAAATGTCATATTCAGATGTTCGTTCATTGGTTCATTTTTGCCGGGGTTTCATATTGTGACAACAGGGAACGTGCTTTTATGTTTGACTATGATACAAAAGAGAAAGAACACCAAAACACTCGGCAATCTGATTAATACTCGGGGGCTACGCCCCCTCGTACAAATCAGATAGCCTCGTGTTTCGGTGCTCTTTCTATTACTTATTCCTAGAACAAGTTGGGACCTGATTATACTCATTGAAATTCCACACATCCAGTTGGGATTCAAATCCAAATTAAAGCAGTGTAGAGAGAGATGATTTAAACTTAAACAAAATATAAAGCAGATGATTTAAGTATATCATACAAATTTAGCAGTGTATATAAGGGTCAAACTCTTTGCTTTTCATCACATACAAAGTTTTGCTGAAGACCACAAACAAATTTCATTAAATTTAAGCATTTATGACCTTTCTGAAGCTTCAAATGATTTGTTTACAGCCAGGCCAGCCTGCATATCTATGTAGCCAGGCTCTGCATGATTTTTTTCATCTATAGATAACATGGACAATTCTAAAGAATTGAAACTTGAGAAGTCCATTTAAGAAATTCAGCAAGCCGATGGGGGAAAAATGAGATTATGAAACAGTATATAATATTTTCAAAGTTTAAAGATTTCATTTTCAAATGTATTATTAAAAATTTTTAAAAAAATCTTAAATGATACCAAGTGACTTTAACAAAGGTACAGCCAAATCAAATGTCTACTAGTGTCAACCAATGATGTTCAATTACACAAAAACTCTCTTGGATTTATTCCCACGCAATCTTCTATTTAAATATCGTTGCATGTTGGCATGCAAGCTGTCGCGACAATCTCTCTTAATGCTGGAATAATTCTTCCATCAAACAACATCAATGCAGACAGATCTAGCGTTTTTCTTTCATTATCATTTAAGGCATAAATAAGAATTTCCATGCTACACATAAATGTATCATAAAATACAGGCAATATTCCCATTATACCAAGTAACTTCTGCAAACAATCATTGCTTCGAGTCTAAACAGATTGAGGGTTCAATACAACATTGCTGTAAAACATTATTAAATGACATAAAAACGGTGAACCCTTGAGAAACCTTTACTTAGAAAGGAAAAAATGGTATCCAGTCTGCATAGAAACATTAATGTCAACCAGTCTGTAAAAGCTTAGGTCAATATAATTTCAACAATATATTAGATATTATACAATATCAAATAGACTTAAAGAACTCAAGACCAAAGACATTATTATACATTGTACTTTACAAAAGAGTATCAAAAGAACATTGACATATCATAGATGACATCAATAAACAATAACGTATAAAGAAAATTACTTTTACTGCTGATTTTTTTAGCCTTAAAAAAACTTGTGCCCTTTTATTGTTTTTCTATGAGCATAATATTATGAAAATGGGAATATTACCAATTCCATTGCTTAAACTTTGTGTATTATGAGTTTGTCTAGAATTCAATCTGGAACTATTTATAAGAAACTCCTAGGAGTTTTTTTGTATCAAAATCATTATACTGAGCTGCTTAAAGGCCCATTATGCCTCAAAAATGCTTTGATCTTTTCCTCTCATAAATAATTAAGCTTTTTAAATTTGGTATACTTTAAAAGTATCCAAAAAGTTACTCATTGCCCAATTACCTGAACAATCTGTTTCATCTGTTGCTTTTTGGCAATAAGTACAGTTATAGGCAATTAGTATTTTGTATGGAAGTCAAAATACTACATTGTTTACGTTTTACTACTTTTATGACAAATTATTTCTCATATATCACTACTTCCCTCTGGTAACAAGCATCTAACATTCTCTAAAATCATTATTTAAACATTATAAAATTTATATTTGCCTTTTCTGAAAAAGTAAACAAAAAAATATTTCGGAAGCATGTGCCTTTAAAGTAAAGAGTCTCATGGTCAGACTGCATGATTGTAGGCTGATTTACTAATAGCATCTATTACCATGGCTACTAGCACATCATACAGGGCTAAAGATTTTGGAAATCACTTTACTCAATACTGTGATACTTTTGTGCAGGAAATGGAAAATATAAACCATGTACATAATCTTTATGTCTGAGCCACAGTGGAATTTAGATTCTAGATAGAATGCATTGTCTACAAGTAATCTAGCTAATAGAATAAAGCATGAAACAAATCCTCTTGGTGACTGTGAGTACTTCTGCTGCAATATAAATGATCTAAAATTGCATTGCCTGTCAGAATAGCAATAACCATGTAATGGTTTAGAATGAAAATCCTTTTAGTTTTACACTTGTTTTATATCATCCATGCATACTAAAATGAGAGAAATAGTGGCATGTGGTTACCATTTATCCATTTAAAATAATGCTCCACATGGGACACACCAGTATGTCATCAAAATAATGGCAGGTACTTAAAAAGGGAGGCAACTGTGTTATAAATATAATGACAGATAATTAAAAAGAGAAACAACTGTGTTATTAATTTAATGGTAGATGAATAAAAAGGGAGATAACTGTGTCATGTAAACAATGACCAATGCTTCACAGCTGTATCTTTGAAATAATGGCAGATAGCTAAAAAGGTAGAGAACTGTGTAATTAAAACAATGACTGGTGCTTAAAAAAGAAGACAACAGCTATTGTGTCTTTAAAATGATAACAGATGCTTAAAGAGAGAGAGGAAACTGTGTCATTTTATAATGGCAGCTAATTGACAAGGTAGACAATAAGATTAGTGTTTTACTTACATAATATAGCAGATTCAGACAAGGGCAACAACTGTGCGATCAAAACAATGGCAAATGCCAAACTGGGAGACAACTGTGCCATTAAAATATTTATTAAAATGACCAACAGCACCAAGCATAGTCAGACTGAACAGATGTACAGGTAGACATGCCTCTTTACAGGTGGAAAAAGCTGGCAATTTTTGGATTTAGCAGGTTGTCAGCCTTTGACAAGCCTATGACAATTTTCAAGAAGACAGTGTTTTTAGACACAAAGAGTTTATTATAATACTCCAACTACAGGACTTAAATACATTAATTTATAAGAATAAATTAACAACTTAAAGGACTATACAAAGGTTTTTTGACAGGACGGGACTGGAAATAATTTTTCAAGATCAATGTTCCATTTCATGTAGGTCAAGACCATGATCCAAGCTTCTGTGCAAAATTTCAGATCATCAATTTTGTTCACTCTGTTTTTCCAGAACAATTATCATAATTGTGAAAAATGAACTAAAATTAAAAACCGTTACGCTTTTCACTCGAACTGGGCTAAGAATAGCACAAAAGTACAATTTTCAATTTACTTCTGAGTATATTTCTTCAAATCATCTTTAGAATATCCTTCAGCTTTAAGTGCCCAAGCTGATCTATATAAGAAAATCAAATTTTAAGTTTATAACAGTGTATTATTTGAAGATGGAATAATTATTAAACCTGGAATACACTTAAAAATCAATTCCTGAGATTTAGTTCATCTAAGAGGGGGTTAGTTGTTGCGGCACATCAACTTATGGGGGTTAGTTCATCTAATGTGGGGTTAGTTGCTGCCTGGCATTAACTATGGGGTCTTAGTCCATGTAAAGGGGGGTTAGTTGATGCGCCGCATCAACTAACCCTTATATAGTCTAAATGGGGTTAGTTGATGCGCCGCATCAACTAACCCTGAAACATAGAAAATAGGGTTAGTTGATGCGGCGCATCGACTAACCCCCTTTATACTATATAAGGGTTAGTTGATGCGGCGCATCAACTAACCCCCCTTTACATGGACTAACACCCCATAGTTGATGCCAGGCAGCAACTAACCCCACATTAGATGAACTAACCCCCATAAGTTGATGTGCCGCAACAACTAACCCCCTCTTAGATGAACTAAATCTCAGGAATTGATTTTTAAGTGTATTCCAGGTTTAATAATTATTCCATCTTCAAAAAACACGTTTAACCCTTTTGACCCGAGTAAGTCCCTTAAAAAACTAAAAGGGGCAGTTTTACAAGTGTTTTCATACTGCTAAAGAAAATAAAAAAAAAATAAGGATAAATTGTACCCAAAAAAAGATCAGAGTCAAGGAAAAAATTCGGTACTTTGCCCATCACCAGATTTGACAAGCATAGCTTAGAGATCTAGAATAATGAGTTAGCCACACAGCCATTCTGCCACTCTGATTTAAATAAGCTTTAATCACAATCAAGTTAAAATAAATATGTTTAAAGGCACAATATGCCTAGGAAATTTTTTCCTTCTCTAGAAATGGCAAACATGTAATTTATAATGTTGATTTGATAGATTTAGAACAATGTGAGATGCTAATAACACATGAAGAAATTAATGTTAAATGTCAAATACTTGATGATTCATGGTTCATAATGTAAACAAAGTCGTATTTTGACTTCCATACAAAAAACTTTATCATTATAAGTATTCTAAGTCCAAAATGTAAAATAAGCAAATGATGGCTCATGTACAATAAGAAACTTTTTGGAAACTGTACAACAAAAATAATAGGACAACAAAAATAATAGGACAACAAAAAGAAATAGTTTTTAAAAACTAAAAATTACAGCATTTTTTAGGCTTAATGGGCCTTTAAAACAAAACTGATTCCATATGAACAGATAATGCCTTACTATAGCCAACAAGATTCTAAAGAAGACAATAAGTTAAAATACATTTTAACGATGATTCTAAGTCCTTTAAAGTTGCAAAGACTCAGGCTGACCTTCCTGAAATTACAACAAATAATAGGCACCTAGTAGGAACACGAATTCTAAGATATAGCTTCTCAAAAAGAAAAATTTACAGGATTTTGAACCAAGGGTTTAAAGACAAACTGATTTGAAAGTAACGCCTTTAAGCCACTCGGACAATAAGAAATAGCTTAAGAATATCGATGTAACAAAATTGATATTCTCTTACTTAAAGAGAGACAGTTCAGGTAGAACATTCAATATAACAATGCAATATGTTTTTAGCATCCAGTCATGAAGTTGACTAAATACAATAACACACAGGTGTAAACAATCACACCTGATATGAAACCTCTGTTACATTTATCTAGGTCTGATAGAAATTGGGTGTAAAATCTTTGGAGGATGTAGCATGACAACATCATGCAAACATTTGGCTGTTATTCCACTAACAACAGCATTGGCATGGAGTACAGAAACATATGGCAAACAGGAGATATATAAACCATATCCTGAATCTAACACTGATTTTTTTTTTCCGGGTTAATATTATAAGAGATGAGAGAATTCAAAATATTACACTTAAGTTTTAAAGTTTAAAGATTTGGTAGAAAAATGGAAGAAAAGCACATAAAGTGTCCCCCCATGACAGGGGCCAATTTTGACTCTTAGCCAACTTATATAATTGTTATAGAAGACAATTGTCATGTAGTGTGACATGTCAACTATCTAAGTTTTATAGGCATAATAGATTCTGAGGAGAAGATCTTTAAATATTTCACATTATTTTATATATATTTAGTTTCTATGACCTATATTTATGAATCATAATACCAGTATAGTGTTAAATATAGAAGAGCAGAATTTTTTTCTCTTTTTTTTTCAATAGTGCTGATTAAAAGGGACTCCACTGCAGTTTTTTGACATGATGGGACTGGAAAATCTTTTTCCAACATTTTTGTACCAATTGATGTATGTCTGAACCAAGAACTTGTGTGCAAATTTTCAGATCATTCCCTCACCAAGTTTTTCCAGAATATTCATTTTTTATTGTGCAAAATGGTCCAAAAATGAAAAACTTTGCAATGCTTTTCACAATTTGGGCTAAGAAATCGATTTTCAATGTTACTATTTTCAATGTAACAATTTTCAATGTATTCTTTTCTTTATTATCCTTTGCAGATTTTTCTCCATCTTAGTTGCTACAGTAGCCTTGATCTATGTAAAATTTCAAATTTTATGTTTTCAGGCTCTCCTCTCAGTGGAGCTCCTTTAAGATTACAGACAAATCCTGACAATTGCTTATTAATATTAAACTCCAGTAATACTATTTCAGTATGCAACCTATATATTTGTAAAACTAATGCACTAAATCTAACAGAATTATAACTAGACAATCTGGCAGATCAAGTTGTTTTCACATTCTGAAGTCTGCAATTTATAAAACAACAAAAAATTACCGACCCTGAAATTAACATGGACATGAGCCATCATACCACAATTTTCTCATATAATGATCTCACAGTACAAAACACGCTCTCACATGACAAAAATGAACTAAAAAATAAGTATTTCAAACAAATCTTTTATTTGATATCACCTGCCGATTGAGTCGATATATACCAATTCATTAAGGTTCATAATTCGTAATTTTGCAGTTGTGCAATTTACAAAACGCTCAAAGCCTGTAAATAATAAAACAACAATTAAAGTGTTGCTAAAAGTACATTATGCTGAAAGTTTTATGTTGTTCTGAAGTGCCAGCTGACATATTTATTTCTCATTTATTTAGACAAAAATTCATTCTGTTCACTGTTACATTGATAAATCAACTGAATTTCTATTTTGTTTGATCTATCTGTTTGGTTCAGTTATTATTATAATTATGAAAGTCAGGTGGCAAAATTACGGCCAAAAGAAATTCCGGTAGGAGGAGGATCTCAGCCTGAACCTGATCTCAGTGCACTAAATGAGACTGGAAGTATTGACCTTAACTACTTAATTTTGGAGGTTACTATTGAAACTTTGAATGAAATTAATACTGTGCTTTAAATCATTCATAATACTGAATTTATAAAATACAATGTTTACAGTGGTTTATCAAGATAACAACCTTTTATTTATCAACAGTTACCAGAAAAAATGAAAAAGTAATTTCTTCCCTTTGTTTTAAATACATCATTTGCATCATACATCAAAGTATGAATAAGAGTGTGAAAACATTACATGATTTACTCCCCTTTGTAAAAAAATGCTCAAGCAGACTATGAAATAAGTATGTTTGAAGTGCTTTAAATTTCTTCCAAAACAGCAATGAGACAGCAATAAACAAACATGTATACAATTTTTTTTCTGTTTAAGATCTTCATTTTATTTCATGATTATGGCTTCCATGCTTTTGAAGTGGAACTCATTAATTATTCACATGAAAACCAGACTATCCATCTGCTTGATATAACATTCAATTAAAACCTTTTTTGAGAGTGGCAATTTAAATTTCCTCAGAATTTAACAATATGAAAAAACAATTTGTTTTTTTGTTTGTATGATTTGGTTTTACCTCACACTGACACAGTACAGATCATATGGCGACGGTGAAGGGAGACTCAGGTGCCTTTCTGTGCATTATTTTAGGCATGAACAGGCACCTGAGTAGAATCACCGATGTTCCGTAAGAAAAAAACAATATGTGTGTTAGCTTGATTACCTTATTGAAATGTGCTGAATTGATGTAACCTTGACAAATAAAATATTCTAGTCCACTTGGTTATATTATAAGCATAAAATGATATCAAAACAGTATAATGGGTTTGCAACCGAGGACTCCTAGCCGCCTATCCGTCTTATAAATGCTGTTCGGTTGGGTTTTATCTAATTAATAAGCAGAACAGAGGTTTTTTTAGTATTACAATGAGGCGAAAAAAGTTTAAATTGATTATAAATATTACCTTAGTTATAGCAAGAAATGACTGTTTGTACTTTAGTTGTACTCAACAATGTATTTTTCCGATCTGACCGAGTACGGGAAAAAAGTTACTCCACATTTGGATATGTATTGTAATCATTTTGAGTACAACAAAATGCAAACAAAATATCATACCTTGTCATAAAGAAAGAAAGTGATTTTTTTAGTACAGTCAGTTCAAGGTTTAACACATTTATTAAATCACTGTTTAAACAGTAAGCATTTTTTTCTAACCGCGACACCCCTTGTATACATATAAATTTTATTATGATATCAGCAAGTCACCACGTTTAGATATTAATACAAATTATTCCATTTACAAATTTCTGCTCTTTTTTTTCGTTACATTAAAATTTAATTTTCACAATTAATAATCATAATGAGGAAGATTATGTTCTTTTTTTACCCATGGAACACTATTTTACTGTTATACATGCATATTGTGTTTAACTTTTCATATGTTTTGCACGATTTTTTCTATGCATCATCACATATTTTCACGACTCGTCATGTTACCATAATTCTATAATAATCATACCTCAGAGCATTTTCCAAATAAAAAAACTTTTATCTCAGCATTTTGCAAGGAAATAAAATAAAAACATTTACGAAATAAAATTGATATCATTAAAGATTATCCTACAAACAAGATATCACAAAATTTGACAGTTAATTTCAGATAAAGAAATATGTTTTTTAATCAAACGCCTGTAATTCCTCGCAGCATGCCTGCAGATCTAACCAGATAAGTGAATGAAAACATTACGATGAAGAATTTTGATAAATTTTCAGTACCTCTTTACAAACTTTTATACGCCTTTGGGAAATTTTATTTACTTTTAAACAGTTAAATTCGTGACTAAGAAAATACTGGGTTAAAAAGATTCATGGGACTAATTTCTTTTTCCCCCCCAAAATTTAAAGTTTTTAAAAGTTAAAGGGGGTTAAAAATCTACGAATATCAGGGGGGCCCTGGCAAAAAAACCAAATGTGCTGAAGTTATTTCAAGAATCCGCCTGGTAAAGGACAGTTACAGAAGAGAGTCCCGAATTAATTATTCATGTAAGATTGGGTAGTTTTTATGTCAATGTTCCGTGATAACAATCAGGAGAATTACATTGTCATCACAGTGAAAGATACAGTGAAAACGAAGGGGGGAAAAAAAATACCGGCTTATCCTTCCATATTGGTGAATGAATGTGGCACACTGGTGTCTCAATCAATACAGGTGGGAAAACATTGGATACTTTTATAACTTAACGATATATACTAGATTTCACTGAGAATACACGAGTGCAAGAGAAGGAAAAAACAAACTTTCTTCCAAGATTAAAGTTTTGCACTAAATGGAATATTACAGACCTTAGGTAAATATCTGATTCATTTTCAGCATAGTTAATAATTTCATCATTTCATTAATCGTAGTATCGATATTTTTGATAGAAAAAACAGATAAAGAGATAACTTTCACATCAGATATTGTATATTTATGAGCCAGTAATTGACAATTTTTGCTATATGATATATTGTAATACAAAGCATATTTTGTGAGATTTGGTTATACTTTTTAAGTCAGCAGCAATAATTGAGTGATATTAGAATTTTGATTCTGGCACATTTTGTATAGCTGAGGTAGGCAACGAATTCAAGGCAGAAAATATCAATAAACTATATAAAGATATTGAATTGGGGCTTTTACTACAAATAATGGATGTGAATGGAAGTGGTATTGAACTTACCTCTTTGTTTACATTATAGAAATTAAAACTAATAGACTAGTGAAAGTATTCAATGAAAGCTTAACCTCCTGAATTGGTGTTAAATGGATTTGCCCTGCTTTGAATGTGGGCCCTGCTTTGAATGTGGAACAGGCCATTCAATAAGTAAGGCATTTCAAGAATAAAATGCATAAATAAGGTCAACCATCAGTTTGGAGACATAATACAGATTGGTCTTACTCTATACTGGTGGCAAGGGGTATATTTCATCACTTTTGGTTTGTTATCATTATACTTCAAGATTAATGTAAAAGTCTTAAGTTACATAATATTGGTGATTTTTTTTTATTCATAATAATCTGCTACTGATTTTACTATAATTGTTGTTGTTGTTGTTGTTGTTCAGTTTTCCAGATTAGTAATTCCAACTGCCAAAACTGTCCAAAAATAACTTAAATTGGCTTATAATATCACAAATACAATTTTCAATTTATTACTTCTTAATTATCTTTTGCATATCTTTCTGTTTTAAGTATCTCAACTAATCTATATAAGAAATTCAATTTTATATATTTTTTATGTTTTTGGACCTCAGTGGAGTCCCTTTAAAGACAAAAATTACTATATGATACATTAATAGGTTGTGATGACTTTATTGAGCTCATTGAAGACAGAAATATTTATGACTATGATTCACACTATAAAGTTCTATGAACGTTAAGATATACCTATATATTCAAATAAACGCTATCTGATGTAGTATGAGGGATATATATGCATTTATCTGATTCCAAGAAGAATAAAATTACACCCCTATCTATATTACAGTGGGCTATTTATATATTAACATGGGACATTTTTTCTTTATCAAACTGTGATATAAGTAAAAACTGATTATTATATGGGGCTATGCCAGACTCATTTATGACTTACATGTAATGTTACATGTAATGAGTTTGGAAAACAGAAATGATATAAAGGGAATTGTTACATTTCCTAAAGAATAAAAACTTTTGTTGATAAACCTTGATAAAAAGGATGAAAATTTTGATGATGATAATTATTGAAATGGTGCTAATGTCAGTGGCAATGAAGAGGATGCTAATAGAATGACTATTTGATTAACTGTGTGATGATTATAGATGCCGTAAGGATGATAATTATGTTGTTAATGATGATAATGTTGGTAATGATGTTGATGATGATGACAATGATGTTAATGCTGATGATATTAATAATAAGTGGTGATCATGATGATAATGATGGTTTTCAGTGGTGGTAACCAATGCTGATTTCAGTAAAGTGGTTGATGGTGGTGGTGGAAGTAGTAGTGATGACGATGTTGATGTTGTTGATTGATGATGAAGTTGCAGATGGTAGTAACATTGATGATCATAATTATGATGGTGATAGTGGTGATGGTTGTAGTGATGATGATGATGCTGATGATGATGAAGTTGGAGATGATTGTAATGATGATGGCAGAATTAATGATGATGATGAAGTTGGAGATGATGATGTTGGTGGTGGTGGTAGTAACAATAATATTCATATCAGTAATAGTGGTATTGGTAGAAGTGTTGATGATGTTGATGATGATGATGAAGATGATGATGATGATGATGAAGATGAAGATGGTGATGAAGATGAAGATGAAGTTGATAAGAATGGTGATAGATTTATTATAGTACATTATAAAATTTATCATTATAATGATGATAATGGCAAAATAAGATGATAGATGTTGGTGATTTTAATTATCATTGATCATAAATAATACCTCATGTTTTTGCTACTTTAATATGCAATCATGATTATGATAAAGGTTATCATACCTGTTCTTGAACATTTGTTTGAAAAAGTAAATCAAAGAAGCAGACTGATCTCCATGCATGCTTTACATAGGAATATAAGAATTAAAATTGCTTTTGTAAATTTAACATGGTGAATAAGTTTTAAAGTTTAGTTGCAAAAGATAAAAGTATCATGCAGACTATATAATCAAAGTAATAATTATCCAAAAGAATTTTTTGCCATAATCAGTCTTTTAAACCTTTGAAGTATGGGTCAAAAACATTTTAAATTTTTCACTTACATTTTACAAAGAAAAAAGTTTAGTTTTAGACCATTTTGTATTCAAATAAAATGCAAGGTAGTGGTCTTCAAACAGAATACAGATGCTTTTAATTAATTTTACCTTACAAAAAAGTAAGTTAATTACAAAATTTGTAATTCATGAAACAAGGTGTTTCTCTTTCCGCATGGCAGTAAAACATGCAATGGTTATTTGCACATTTTCTACATTAATTAGTGAATGATTAAGTACAATCAAGTTAAAAAGATTACATAATTCATTTAGTTAGTTGTTTACTTTCAACATTTTATTACCATTAACATTTTATTTTTATTACAGATTTGAAAATTTCTAGGCAATATATTATATGCTAACAAAGCAATTTTCTTTCCCGTTTAGTTCTATTAATACTACATGTAAGCTCAAAGCAATTATAATAAAACCAAGCCAAATCTTATCCTGCTAAATTAATGTATAAGGATTTGACGAACTTTGCATTTGGAACAGTCTCTCGAATGTTTAAAGCATTATAATCTAATAATATAACATTTGAGCTACCAACTGTATAGAGCTTGTAATTATAAGCCTTGAGGTTATAAAACTTTTTCTGAGTTCCATCTTTAAATTCTCAGGATTTTCATTGGTCAGTGAACATTCTGTGACAGTGTACACTGACCAATCAAATTCTTGGGATCTAAGTTTGAGCTTAGAGAATTTCTTTATTACATCAGGCATGGATTATACATAAATATCATATACATTGTACACACTTAAACCAAGCAGGAAACTGAATAAAAAAAAAAGAGAAAATATATTTGAAGATTCTATCTTTCAAAACACATATTATCATGCATACAATATCTCTTCATGAAAAACAGACATGACAGAAAACAGAAATATCATTCACTGAAGATTGATTGAAGTTTGCATGCATTTGTTTCACAGTTTGACTTTCTGTCAGAATGCAGAACAGAATGCTTTCAAACTATTAACGTTAACAGATGACAAGATTAATTTTACTACTTTTGTGAAAGACTATCAAAATTTGCTCCATAATTTTCACTAAATGTATGATCCGCAGATAAACAATATCATATCAACAAACCAGGTTATATAAGGTGTCACATATTTTTTAATTTAGGGCTCATACTCAACTTTTCATGGAATGGCATGAAAGTGTCACACTGAGGGTTCACTGATCATGCAACATTTTTAATATTGCCATGTTGGGCAATCTTTGTTTCTATTTTGACTGTTCTATAGTTAGATATTAGCTCATTATCTCCATCTGATTTGCTTCACATTGCATACCTTGTTTATATTAATTGTTAAACATATTTTAATATATCAAGAAAATGTCAAAATTCACTTGGTGTTGACAGCTTGGTGTACACCAAGCGCCACACCTACCTTGCGGAAGGTGGCCCCCTGCTGCACCATCCCTACAGCCCTCCATAACTCTCACTGCTTCTCTCAAATGCTGCCTCAAAAATGTTAGCATTTGCCATATCAAAGTGACAGATATAAGATATGTAAGATGTAAGAATGACAATAAGCCCAGATATGTCCCCTGACATGAATCCGTGTTGACTAACCCGTTACAACTTGTCTAGGTAGCATGGAATGCATGCACCCTAATATTTTCATGATTTTGATGGAGTCAGTACAATCACATGTCTTTTGTTATACGGCAACATAATGTCAATGCATGCTAGGTTGCATGCTTTCCATGCTACCTAGATGAGTTGTAACAGATTAGTCAACACGGATTCATGTCAGGGGACTTATCTCAAAACATTGCTGAATCAGAATTTTCAAAAATTGGAAGGAAATCTGTTTTATACTTGTGATAATATAAAAATTAACTTATGAGGCTTAGCAAAAGATGAGTAGTATAGTATGCAATTGTTGCCTAAATAAAAATTGTTTGAAAGAGTAACTGATTTCAAACTGCCAGAGTCTGTTCTCCACCCTCCAATATCTTCAATCAAACACTATACAAATATACAACATTTAATCTGTACTTGTTCACCACAGCACTTCACCATATCCAAAGCTTTCAATCAGGTGCCCAGCAAAAGTGGCTTATCAGTCATCTCTGGTTATTTGTATGTAAGCCCTTCTTCATATTGTCAAAAAATGAGCATATATCATTCACTTGATTATTACCTACAGGGGTTTTTCATGGGATCAAAAGATTCCAACCAGCTTTAAAAAATGATCTTGTTTGGAAAAACATGCTTCAAAGATGTAGATAAAGGCAGGTGCATCAAACACAATATTAACTAAGCTCAGGATTGAGGTAGCATTCATCAAAATCATATCATTTTTTGCCAATTGTTTATTTTACTTCAAGTTACTTGTAACAGTATGTTCAAAGATATTTTTGTTTAAAAAAAACAACAAATATTAGCTTAATCTTGATGTTGCTTTATTATCAATGAAAATCTGTACTTGTTACATAATATATGTAAAGATATATTTGTTTTGGCTTAATGTTTGAATAAATATAGTAGACAAACTTCATCCTAACTAATGAAATTTTTAACTATTTAAAAAATTATAATAAATTTGCATTTTTTTTGGGGTTGTAAGTCATTCAATAACTGTAGTTTTTTTAAACAATAAAAGCCATCAATACTTTTATAAGCTCAATATTTGTTGGAGTTAAAACAATCTTTATATTACTTTTAAAAATAAAAAAAAATCTTTTTGCCACAACAAGAAAATTGGTAAAAATTTGTAACTTTAAATATCATACAGTTACTTAATAAAAGAAACCATAATAGTTTCTCCTAAAATTCAACCTTTAAGCAAGGTTCCTTTTTCTACTTATCTAGATAACACCCTCTTTTCCCGCCCACACACATGCTCTGACGTGTGACAGGCAGTAATGGACCAATAAGAGAAATTGTATGTAATTGGGAAGTAAATATATACATGTATAACAATAAGCTTCTTAAAATCCACTTTTCCATGGAAAACTTGGCATATAACAGCACTGTCCTCAGTAGTAATAAACAATTATATACAATGGTAATTACAATAAACAGGTATTTCTGAAAATCCAAAAACCACATGTTACAAATGTAACCTCTGCAATAAGCATTAGGACTAGCAATTTATCACCTTCTCTGACCTGTGAAGTTTGCATTATGAGGCTTGACTTGAACACTGTAGATCATGTTGGTTAACCTCACATCTGTTTTGCAAGCTAATAAAACAATTTTCACCTCTCAAAAAAAAGAGAAAAGAAAAAGAAACTCATACAAATTCTAAGATATGAATGATACTGCTTAACATTTTTATTGTTAATTGTATTATTTAGCATGAAAATTTAAATCAGTGGTAAAAACAGATACAATTAGGAAAAAAAATCCAGTGGGATATTATGGCTCCCTTAAGGGACAAAAGTCAACTACAATAAACCCAATGGACACACTCCCAAAGGATGTATGTCCAATAGCAAAAAAAATCTGCCTGGCAAAAGGTCACAATGGTTATAATATCCCAAAGGGACACATGTAAATATACCACGCGGACAAAAGCAACTCCACTTGTATCAAAATTTCTTAAATTTTCATTTTTTATGACTGTGGTCTTTCTTCACATGACTGTGGTCATTTTTCAAAATTTAGTAATGGGTAAATTTAATGTCCCATGGGCTTTAAACCTGTTGGCCGTCACCAAAATGTGCTAGTGGCAATTGTACACACATGTGACCACTAATGCAGACCAAAACCAGTCTGCCTATTTTTGTTCTTTCATGATCATGGTCTGCACTGTTCATTTATTCAGTCAGTACTTATTGTGAAATCTTCAATACAAACAATGAAAAGTTTAGTCAGAATTGAAAACGGACAAATTCATTTAAGATATTTAATGGTATGAGTATAAAGCAGTCACACAGCAATTCTCTAAAGGCATCATGTATATAAAATGATACTTCCAAAATACTGTTTTATCATAAGTTTAATAATATTTTTTGCATAATTTATTGAAACATACATCATTTATACATATTAAACATTTGTTGGGTTGGGTACATTATCAGGGGCTTTATCCTAGTAATATATAAACCTGCTTTGACTTAAACCATAAACACTTAACACTGAATATTTTTTAATAAAACAAATAATAATTTCTGATAATCATTTTTTTTGCCATAAAAATGTAAATAAAAAGGTTGTTTTGGGTATATCAATCAAAACTCAGAGCCATTCAATAATTCTATCAGTAAACTTGACCTAGAGCATGCCTTATCTTTTATATACCCCAATAACAAACAGCCATAAAAATTACTTGGAAAAAACAATGAGATTATCATAAAACAGTATGCCATAAAAAAGTTTAAACACTAGCTGTACCAATTTAAACCCATGCAGTAATCTTTATTGGATGTTTTACTGCAGCATTTTTTTGTTCCAGAAATGGATGAATAGACGTTTGAAGTCTCTCATCAATTAACGACTGGAAATCAATACTGTAGACAATTAATAAATAGAAAGCTAGTTTTAATGAAATATTCAGGAGTTCTCAACTGGTACAAAATGTTACTGTTATTAGATTTTGTACAGAAAAAAATATAGCTATTCAATTATAATTGTCAATCATATTTTTTTTATTGATTTCTGTCTATACTGGTTAGAAAAAGTCAGGGAGAGTAACGGACCCATAACGCATATCAAATGATTTATTAAATAGTATCACTTTTTTACCTAGAATTGATGATAATTAAAGCAGCATGCCTCAAGAGATGTGTAAATAAATCTTCAAAAAAATCAAACTTAAAGGGACTCCACAGAGGTTTTTTTTGACATGATAAGACTGGAAACAATGGAATTAATTTTTCAAGATAAATGTTCTTTGAATTGCAAAAAAATACAATTTTCAATTTATTTCTGAGTACATTTCTTAATTATCTTTACCATTTTTTGTTTTGTTTTAAGTGCCCTAGATGATCTCAATGTGTCTTAATAAAATGAGTCAAGATTTCACCTCCTAAATATTCTTTATTAAAACCTACGTATGAGTCGAACCAGAACTAATGTCATATGAAACATGATCATTATAGACTGAACAGGGCTCGAACCTGACATCCCTATGCTTAAAGGCATACAACTATACCCCCAGCAGAGGTATTCAAAAAGTATCCTCTTACATTTGTAAGTGAAAAAGAAAGTTTTGAAAGAAAAGCTCATAATGTACCCATTACTTAAACAACTAACTACTAAAGCCACCACACCCCTTCAGATAATAAAATACACATACTCCGGAATTAAGAATATTTTGGGTTTTTCCCAGCTTATCTGTAGGTACAAACAAACTTTTATAGTTACAGTTTCGAAAATAAGTTCAACAGGTTGACAAATCTATTGTGACGGGTCAGGTGCATTCACTGAGGCTTAATAATAACGGTAAATAGCTGGGAAAAACCCACATTTTCGAGTTTCGAATAACATGATATACTAGTAAACAAGACAGAGAAATATTTTTTCCCTCAAGATACAGTCTTTAACCTTGATAATTAAACCACACAGGACTCCGTGTCACATAATGCAGAGAAAAGCAATCATTCAATAATTTCCCTATAGACAGATTAGTACGATCTATAAACCATGTGTCAACTGTTAAATGGTGAAAAACGCTCCAATCAATTTCCTCTCTATTTAAATATTTAAGAGCAAAAAGCATCCAATACGGTCTGCATGGTGACGTGCACCCATTGCTTATTGTTGTTGTTTTTCGTTTTTGTTGCTGTTTTTTTGTCTTTTTTTAAGCTTGCATAATGATGATGAAACATTGTGATTTTTCAACTGCTGTCAATCTGAGAACTGATAGATAAATCATGATCTCACTCTTTTTAATTTAAAGGCACATTATGCATCAGAAATGATATCTTATTTCTCAAAAAACTGTTTATTTTTTGTATCTTGTTACAGTTTCCAAAAGCAAATTCTTTTCCTATATACATGAACTTACTTTTGCATCTTTAGTTATATTGGCAATTGGTACAATTAATTAGTAAATTAATTATTTACGTACATTTTTGTTATCTTCACGACATATAACTGCTTGTTCTGAGCACTACTTTTTGCAGTTGAAAACATCTAACATGCTTTTCATCCATTATTTAAACATTATTTATGTTAAACATTAGCAAAGTTGACATTTTTAAAGTTTTTATAGAACATATTGATTTCTGAGGCATAATGGGCCTTTAAAGATTCTTTCACTTTAAACAAAGAAAAGAAATCAAGAAGAATCAGTATGAGCACAGGGTTCCTAACAAGAAGCATAAAGTACAGTACAACCCGCAGGACAGCACACTTTGGGAGACCAAAGATTATAGTTATTGTTGGGAGGTGTTGCTCTAGAGAAGTTCAATTCATATTGTGAAGTCTAATGACTTTGGAAAAATGAAAAACTGTTGTTCTAAAGAGGAACTTTGGAAAAAATGAAAAACAATTGTTGTAAAGAGGAACTTTGGAAAAAAGAAAGAAAAAATCTTGTTCTAAATAGGAACTGTTGTTCTAAAGAGGAACTTTGGGAAAAAAAGAAAAACTGTTATTTTAAAGAAGAATTTTGGAAAAAAAATATTGTTCTAAAGAGGGACTTTGGAAAAAATGAAAAACTATTGTTCTAAAGAGGTAGTTGCTCTACAGAGGTTACACTGTAAACCATCAGCCTCAAAAAGATCCATATACCATTAGGGAGGGTAATGACCTTCAAAGATATATATCACAGTCATGAAGGTTAAACATCTAACATTAGCTTCAAACCAAATGGGAGATTCTTTGTTAATTGTGACCTTATTAGACTTGTAAGTAAGACACTTTTGCAATCTAATATGAGCAGTTTATCACAGGAGAGATCACTGCTAAATGTCACCTTACAAGACTTATATAGAATTATTTTATATATTAACAGTGGTCACCTTATAAGAGTTACTTATCATTTAGGTAATTCAGTCACTGCCTGAACAATCACTCACTGAGGTCACAGAACAGCCAAATTCACACTGAAGTCACAGTACAGCAAAATTCACATTGCAGTCACAAAACAGTAAATCAACAATGAGATCACAGATCAGCCAAATTCACAATAAGGTCACAGAACAGTCAAACTCACACTGAGGTCACAGAACAGCTACATTCACACTGAGGTCAAAGAACAGTTAATCAACAATGAGATCACAGATCAGCCAAATTCACACTGAGATCACAGAACAGTCAAATTCACAATGAGGTCACAGAACAGCCAAAGTCACAATGAGGTCACAGAACAGCCAAATTCACACTGAGATCACAGAACAGTCAAATTCACAATGAGGTCACAGAACAGCCAAATTCACAATAAGGTCACAGAACAGCCAAATTCACACTGAGGTCACAGAACAGTTAGATTGTGAGTTCAATAAATAACAAGCAATTATCATAGTATTGCAAGCAATCCATAAGTCCCTTAAAGGTTAGAGCCCCAGCAACATTCTGAAGAGCCATTGGTCATTGAATTTTGCCATTGAATGCATGAATGACATGAATAAACTTATATCTTTTGAGTTCTTAGTTTGTCTATATCTTAGTAATGTGTTAAGTTTCCCTGCCTAGTAATGAAAATATCTTTATACAAGAGATAATCAGAAGATTCAATTTTCTCACAATGAAAATTTATAATTAATGTTTCAACTTCTCTCTATTTCAAGTAAATTTGCTGGACCGATGGACAGACAGACAGACAAACAGAGGGTAAACCTAAAGTCCCCTCCGGTTAAATCAGGGGAACTAAAAAGATCTTTTTGATCATGTCCTGTGTCAAATACAGGAGTAAATCATGAGAGGGATTTATTTACTTTGTAAAAAATTTAATTTCAGATTTACTGGAATTTTACATCTGGAAAAAGTACATGAATACATTGCCTGCAATCCGCATTTTCAAAGAGCATATTGCAAAACTCTCTAGAGCAGATATTATGACCTTTACTTCTGAAGCATTAAGTTATTATGAAGAACCAATTATCACACATGGCTAGGTGAACTACAAAGGCCTGATTACCATTTTGTAAATGCTACATAGGCAATTAAGCCACTTTGTTCTTTCTTTTTTTCGTCTGCCAATCAAACAGTTAAGCCAGTGAAAATTTGTTACTTTTAACTCGTGCCAAAATGTGCAACAATTCCTGTTAAGATGGACAGATAATTATTTTAACACAGGCAAGTTTTCATTATTACTAACAGTATCTATGTTTGTGTGAATTTCCATGATTTGATAATGTATGTGTTTATTTTTCCTTATGTATTTTATAGTATGTGAATTTCATTTCTAAATATGTCATTTTTATTTTTCCTTTTGTAGTTTACAGTATGTGAATTTCATTTCTAAATGTCATTTTTATTTTTCCTTATGTATTTTACCATGTGTGAATTTCATTTCTAAATGTCATTTTTATTTTTCCTTATGTATTTTACCATGTGTGAATTTCATTTCTAAATGTCATTTTTATTTTTCCTTATGTATTTTACCATGTGTGAATTTCATTTCTAAATGTCATTTTTATTTTTCCTTATGTAGTTTACAGTATGTGAATTTCATTTCTAAATATGTCATTTTTTTAAAAATAAATAATGATAAATTCTAATGAGTAAAGTGCAATGTTCATTTATATTTTTGATTCGATATGAGTTAGTGTTTGTTTGGTTTACTGTGCACCAATACAGTTATTAGATCATATATGGCGCTGAAACAGGAAAGATAATTTTGGCTAATCTCAGGTGTTACAAACTAAAATACTTGTCAAAACCACCTCACCTGCTAGAGCTTAGAGATGCATAGACTTAAGTTATTCCAACCCGTTTACTCACCTCTTATGATGGTAAACGGTGAATTATAATTAAGTTTTGTACTTTATGAGTAAATTACAATCACACTAGCAGGGATATCAAATAGGTTAGTATTAACTATATAAATTTTGTGTTTATTAGAAATAATTGAAGAATATTCTGAAAGAATATGTCATGTTATTCTACAATGATCATTGTCATTGTTTCAGACATAAATATGACATAAAATATGAACAACTAATCAACTTTCTCTAATTTAATTACCACTACATACAGATCTCACATGGTGGAACAATTTTCACATACTTATGTTGTACTAAGTAAGATTTGTTTTCTTCAGTGAGGTTTGTGTGTGGTTCAACACTAGTTGGATATCAAGCATGGCAACAGAGTTGATTATCTTTAATGAGCACCTCACACGCCTACTCCATTCTTTACATAATAACACTTGACAGAGAAAAGTTTTAACTTCTGTGAACTGTGGCAAATCTTCCACACTTTACAGCAATCTTTGTCATTTTGCTGCAAATTTAGTAACATTGTTGCAATCTTTGCTACTTTATGGTAATTTTTGTAACAATGAAGCAATCTCCCTTACATCACCGCAATCTTTGTCACTTTGTAGCAATCTTTGTCACTTTGCTAAAGCTTTTGACACTTTGTTGCACTCTTCATCACTTGCCTACAATCTTTATAACACCATATGCAGCAATCTCCATCACTTGCAGCAATCTTGGTGACTTTTCTGCAATCTTTGTGACTTTGCAGTAATCTTTGTGACTTTGCTGCAGTCTTTGTCACTTTGCTGCAATATGTCACTTTGCACTGTAATCTTTGTCTCTAGGCAGCAGTCTTTGTCACTTTGCTGCAATCTTTGTCACTCTGCAGCATTCTATGTCACTTGGCTGCAATCTTAAATGTCACTTTCATGCATTCTTTGTGATTTTGTTGCAATCTTTGTGACTTTGCAGTAATCTTTGTGACTTTGCTGCAGTCCTTGTCACTTTGCTGCAATCTCTGTCACTTAACAGCATTCTTTGTCACTTGCTGCAATCTTTGTGACTTTCATAAGTCTTTGTCATCTAGCAAATCTATGTCTTAGGCATAACTTGTTCTTAGGCAGTCCTTGTCACTTGCTGCAATCTTGTCTTAGCAGCAGTCTTAGTCACATTGCTGCAATCAATGTCACTTTGCAGTAATCTAAGTCTCTAGGCAGCAATCTTTGTCTCTTATAAAATTTTTAAGGCAGTAATCTTTGTCTCTGTGGCAGTAATCTGTGTCTCTAGGAATTAGCAATCTTTGTCTCTAGGCAGTAATCTTTGTCTCTAGGCAGGAATCTTTGTCCCTAGGCAGCAATCTTTGTCTCTAGGCAGTAATCTTTGTCTCTAGGCAGCAATCTTTGTCTCTAGGCAGTAATCTTTGTCTCTAGGCAGTAATCTTTGTCTCTAGGCAGTAATCTTTGTCTCTAGGCAGCAATCTTTGTCTCTAGGCAGTAATCTATGTCTGTAGGCAGTAACCTGTGTCTCTAGGCAGTAACCTGTGTCTCTAGGCAGTAATCTTTGTCTCTAGGCAGTAATCTTTGTCTCTAGGCAGTAACCTGTGTCTCTAGGCAGTAATCTTTGTATCTAGGCAGCAGTCTTTGTCTCTAGGCAGTAATCTATGTCTGTAGGCAGTAATCTTTGTCTCTAGGCAGTAATCTATGTCTCTAGGAAATAATCTTTGTTTCTAGGCAGCAGTCTTTGTCTCTAGGCAGTAATCTATGTCTGTAGGCAGTAATCTTTGTTTCTAGGTAGCAATTTTTGTCTCTAGGCAGTAATCTTTGTCTCTCAGGCAGCAATCTTTGTCTCTAGGCAGTAACCTGTGTCTCTAGGCAGTAATCTTTGTCTCTAGGCAGTAATCTTTGCCTCTAGGCAGTAACCTGTGTCTCTAGGCAGCAAACTTTGTCTCTAGGCAGCAAACTTTGTCTTTAGGCAGCAATCATTGTCCCTAGGCAGTAATCTTTGTCTCTAGGCAGTAATCTTTGTCTCTGGGCAACAATATTTGTCTCTAGGCAGCAATTTTTGTCTCTTGGCAGTAACCTGTGTCTCTAGGCAGTAATCTTTGTCTCTAGGCAGTAATCTTTGCCTCTAGGCAGTAACCTGTGTCTCTGGGCAGCAAACTTTGTCTTTAGGCAGCAATCATTGTCCCTAGGCAGTAATCTTTGTCTCTAGGCAGTAATCTTTGTCTCTAGGCAGCAATATTTGTCTCTAGGCAGCAATCTTTGTCTCTAGGCTGCAATCTTTGTCTCTTGGCAGTAACCTGTGTCTCTAGACAGTAATGTTTGTCTCTATGCAGTAACCTGTGTCTCTAGGCAGTAATTTTTGTCTCTAGGCAGCAATCATTGTCTCTAAGGCAGCAATCTTTGTCTCTAGGCAGCAATCTTTGTCTCTAGGCAACAATCTTTGTCTCTACGCAGCATTCTTTGTCGCTAGGCAGTAATCTTTGTCTCTAGGCAGTAAACTGTGTCTCTAGGAAGCAATTTTTGCCTCTAGGCAGTAATCTATGTCTCTATAAGTATCTTTACTTTTAAGTTTTAGTCTTGTCCATGCCTATCATTTTTTTCAAACAAAGAAAGCAACAAAAGCTATGTTTTACTTAAGATTTAGAGATTCATTCAATGATTCTTTTTCACTTGAATTGTTTAAATCTAGAAATTCATTCAATCAGATTCACTTGAACTGCCTAAATCTAGGAATTCATTCAATAATTCACTTGAATCGCCTAAATCTAGAAATTCATTCAATAATTCACTTGAATCGCCTAAATCTAGAAATTCATTCAATTTAATTCACCTGAATTGCCTTAATCTAGAAATTCATTCAATAATTCACTTGAATCGCCTAAATCTAGAAATTCATTCAATAATTCACTTGAATTGCCTTAATCTAGAAATTCATTCAATAATTCACTTGAATCGCCTAAATCTAGAAATTCATTCAATGATTCACTTAAATTGCCTAAATCTAGAAATTCATTCAATGATTCACTTGAATTGCCTAAATCTAGAAATTCATTCAATAATTCACTTGAACTGCCTAAATCTAGAAATTCATTCAATAATTCACTTGAATCGCCTAAATCTAGAAATTCATTCAATAATTCACTTGAATCGCCTAAATCTAGAAATTCATTCAATTTAATTCACTTGAATTGCCTTAATCTAGAAATTCATTCAATAATTCACTTGAATCGCCTAAATCTAGAAATTCATTCAATAATTCACTTGAATTGCCTTAATCTAGAAATTCATTCAATAATTCACTTGAATTGCCTTAATCTAGAAATTCATTCAATAATACACTTGAATAAATTCATTCAATAATACACTTGAATCTCATAAATCTAGAAATTCATTCAATAGCTCATTTGAATCGTCTAAATCTAGAAATTCATTCAATGATTCACTTAAATTGCCTAAATCTAGAAATTCATTCAATGATTCACTTGAATCTCCTTAATCTAGAAATTCATTCAATAATTCACTTGAATTGCCTAAATCTAGAATTGAATTGCCTAAATCTAGGAATTCATTCAATGATACACTTGAATTGCCTAAATCTAGAATTGAATTGCCTAAATCTAGAAATTCATTCAATGATTCACTTAAATTGCCTTAATCTCGAAATTCATTCAATAACTCATTTGAATCACCTAAATCTAGAAATTCATTCAATGATTCACTTGAATCACCTAAATCTAGAAATTCATTCAATGATTCACTTGAATCACCTAAATCTAGAAATTCATTCAAAGATTCACTTAAATTGCCTAAATCTAGAAATTCATTCAATAATACACTTGAATCTCCTAAATCTAGAAATTCATTCAATGATTCACTTGAATTGCCTAAATCTAGGAATTCATTCAATGATTCACTTGAATCACCTAAATCTAGAAATTCATTCAATGATTCACTTGAATCACCTAAATCTAGAAATTCATTCAATGATTCACTTGAATCACCTAAATCTAGAAATTCATTCAATGATTCACTTGAAAAGAATCACCTAAATCTAGAAATTCATTCAATGATTCACTTGAATCGCCTAAATCTAGAAATTCATTCAATATCATGATTCACTTGAATTGTAATATTCATACATTTCTTACACTATTGATATACTTTTCTAAAGTTTCATATTTTGAAGATTATTTATAATTTTACTCATCAGAAGGCATGCAACTTTAATATTTATTGGAGAAGCCTCAAAGACTATAAAATGAACATGTGTGGTGAACCGAGCAGATGTTCATATTTTCAGCACATATTGTTAACATTAAAGATATGTTATTTACTTTTCATACAAGAATTTTATGATTTATGGAAGATTTCTTGTCTCTAGGACACATAACAGATACTTGTCTTGTAGCAATTAATAATGATTTATTATCAATCAAATAAAATCAGAATTACTGTATAAATATACATTATGTTTTTTGTGTTCGATACATTGAATTTTTTTTTTTTTTTGCATAATGCCTCTGATTCTGCAAATTTTTGGGTTTTGATAAATAATATTTATTCTTTTCATATAATATTAAGACACATGTGAATGTTTTTTTGTTGTTTTTTTTATAGACCAGAAAAGACACTCAGGTCCCATATATGGGTATACTTTTATAATCCAGTTGACACCAGCTGGCTAAAGGTTAAAAATTCTTTGTGAGCAATTTTACCCTAAACAATTTAACTTGTATAAATGTTATAATACATTGTACAAAAAGATCTTGACCGAAACTAGAAAAATCCTTTATCTTTTATAATTATAATATTGACCTTTCACGGCCATTGATAATACCTTATTATATACCTCCAGTGAAATTACTTCAGGAGTGTGATGTGCGATAAACTGTTGTTTATAACATACTAAACAACATGTTTTCTGTCATTTAATGCAACATACATAGTATAAAAAGTAAAGCCACGGTGACAGCTTTTATTTGTTTATTTTGTACAACAGAACAACAAAATAATAAATTAATCAAATCTTTCATGGCTAGAGAAAGAAGAGACTAATATTTATAACCCTTACCAAGCTGAAATTGTGTAATTTGAACTATGACAATTTTAAAGAATTTTACAATTTGTACTGCAATTGATTTCAATATATCGAAATCTGTAAATTGAGCAACCAAAAGTTTAGACCTATATTGGTCAGACTGCATGAAAGTGTAGGGCAGTCTGTCTTTTTGTCAATGGCAAAGACAACTGTTCATGTTTGTACATGGGCATAAAATCTGGAAAAAAATAGTTATCATCAATGTAAGAAAATTTACACAATTCACATTTTGCTTCCAATGCATCTTCGAGCCAGGAGTATAAGGTCACATTTTTTTCCACAACGATATGATGAACTTGGATATGATAATGGACATCCAACCACTGAGCTCAATAAAGGGATATGTATAAGACTAATGTAACTCCCTTGGACCTTGGTCCAGGCAACAAATCTCAGAGACAAATGATCTTCAGGTCTCTTCACTGATTCAAAATTCAAATGGGATCAGTAAATTATAAGTCACAAGTGGAGAAATTGGCTTATAATAGTCAGGAAAGCCACAGAGATATGACAAGTTATGCAGTCTGAGAGAATTGATGACCAAAAAAGAAAATTGTGTTAAAATCCACATAAAAACCAAACAAACAAAAGCAATTAGAAACAGGATCTGCAATTATCAAATATTCTATAATTATCCAGCACGTAAGCCAGTAAACTTTTGTATTATTATACAGTTCGCAATTATGCTACTTTGTCTTTCCTCCTTTTTTTCGTACCCATCAAATAGAATAACAGTGATAAGCATCAGCTACCAGTGAGAATTTGTTACTTTAAAATGCTGCCAAAATGTGCAACAATTTAGGGTAAAGGAGGACAGATAATAGTGTTTGCAGCTGTTAGGAATAAAGGCCAAAAAACCCAGTTTCTGGTCCCAAAATAATACAGTTGATAAGGCTGACCTTTTTTTACACATTTTTTTTTAATAAATATAATTTTACACAAACATTACTCAATAAAGTATTAATTATTTATTTTCTTTATTTGATTTTTTTTAAATTAAAGGCCAACGATGATTAAATATTAGCATGGCCCCAATGGATCGTAACCTTTGGCAAAAAGAAACCAAATGTTTATTTTTGGCCTAAATTAAGGTTAATTTCTGCTTTTTTTTTTCTTTTTACAAATAACTTTTTTTTTCACAATTAAATGACATTAATGAGGATTATTATATAATAATTAATCTTTTACTATTTTTTTAAATAAATAAATAGAAGAATAGAAAATATAAATGCTAAGAGACTGATTATTTCAATGATTATTTTAACATACAGGCAACATGTTTTCTGTCATAAAAGCAACATAAGTACAGCAAAACACAAGTAACAAGGTAACAGCTTTTGCTTGAGTTTATTTGGATCATCAGGAATAAAGTTGCAACCCTCCCAGTCAGTGAATGGTACTACTACTAAACCAATTTCCTAATAATTTTTCGTAATATTATAGTGTAGTACTTTGCTCGGAAAACTCGGATTTTTTTTCAGTGTACCTGACTATAATGTTGTGCAAATATACTGGATTTATGGATATACTTATATAATAATCTATATGAAATTTGATTAACATATAGATGATTACTGGATTAATTTATCTTTTGGACACAGATATTTTGAGGTTTGTACGAATGTGATTATAACATTATTATTCAAAGTACTTGATTAATCATAATACATAATATTGAATGACATAAGATCGAAAATACATGTGTTAGTTCACCATTAGAATACACCACCGTATAAACTGTAATTGCAATATTTTTTTAGTTAAAACAATCATTTAAATGAAAGATTAAGATTTAATCTACCTGATTATTTGATACCTGAGTAAATTCAATATTGCACATGCTAGAGTCAACAGCTGTCATTTTATCAAAACAAAGATCAAAATGCATTACAATCAAATTATCTATTTTTGCAATAATTGCTTTATAAATTATCTACATACAAGAAAATTTTAATCACCTTTATAATCATATCAATCTGGACTCCACCATAAATCATTTATAGTAAAAATTTTCAAAATATGTATTGACTGAATAGTGAACAATGTAGACCATGATGTGCCAGCTGACTTTGGTCTGCACTGGCTGCATATGAGCCGCGTCATGACAAAACCAACATAATGGGTTTGCGACCAGCATCCGCGCAGTCTGATCAGAATCCATGCTGTTCGCTATCAGTTTCTCTACTTGTAATAGGGTTGGTAAGCTGGTCGCAAACCCTTTATGTTGGTTTTGTCATGACGCAGCTCATATATAGAATCAGTTTCTGCCAGCAGGCAAAAGGTTATTCTAAACTGCCAGGCTAGTCTGCACCCTACCTGAGACTGTTTCATCATAATTGTCTGTTTTATCTTAAATATTCAATATTGAAAATTGAAATACCTTAAATCATTTCAACTTAGTGAAATGTGTATTTTTAACTCACACCATAATTTTAATGTGAGCATATATTCAAAATTTCTAAAGACTTTAATGATTACCTTAAGAATTTGTTTAACATTTTCAATTGCCCTTACTTCCTTTTGAAACAAACAAACTATTGCCAGTGTTATGTCAGCACCTTTATGTTGGTGTATTGTCAGTTTAAAATGTATTTTCATTGCCAACCCAATTACTTAAATTTCCAGCTAATTTTCTACATCTGACAACAACTGGCATACAGTCAATCATGCACTGCCAGTCTGTTGTCAGTTTATTTACATTAATGTCAGTCATACAGAAGTGTTAAAATTGTCATGAATCATAACATATTTCCACTCATAGATTTACCAAAGTTATATTTTCACTCATAGATTTACCAAAGTTATATTTTCACTCATAGATGTACCAAAGTTATATTTTCACTCATATATTTACCTAATGTTAATTATTTTCACTCATAGATTTACCAAAGCTATATTTTCACTCATAGATTTACCAAAGCTATATTTTCACTCATAGATTTACCAAAGCTATATTTTCACTCAAAAATTTACCAAATGTTTTATTTTCACTCATAGATTTACCAAAGTTACATTTTCACTCATAGATTTACCAAAGTTAGATTTTCACTCATAGATGTACCAAAGTTATATTTTCACTCATATATTTACCTAATGTTAATTATTTTCACTCATAGATTTGCCAAAGCTATATTTTCACTCATAGATTTACCAAAGCTATATTTTCACTCATAGATTTACCAAAGCTATACTTTCACTCAAAAATTTACCAAAGTTATATTTTCACTCATAGATTTACCAAAGTTACATTTTCACTAATAGATTTACCAAAGTTAGATTTTCACTCATAGATTTACCAAAGTTATATTTTCACTCATAGATTTACCAAAGTTACATTTTCACTCATATATTTACCAAAGTTATGTTTTCACTCAAAGATTTACCAAAGTTATAATTTCACTCATAGATTTACCAAAGTTATATTTTCACACATAGATTTACCAAAGTTATATTTTCACTCATAGATTTACCAAAGTTATATTTTCACTCATAGATTTACCAAAGTTATATTTTCACTCATATATTTACCTAATGTTAATTATTTTCACTCATAGATTTACCAAAGTTATAATTTCACTCATAGATTTATCAAAGATATATTTTCACTCATAGATTAACCAAAGTTATAGTTTCACTCATAGATTTATCAAAGTTATATTTTCACTCATAGATTTACCAAAGTTATATTTTCACTCATATATTTACCTAATGTTAATTCTTTTCACTCATAGATTTACCAAAATTATAATGTCACTCATAGATTTACCAAAGTTACATTTTCACTCATAGATTTACCAAAGTTATATTTTCAGTCATAGATTTACCAAAGCTACGTCTTTGGCCTCTTATATTTCAACCATTCATATACTGGTATTCTTTAATTAACTTCTCCAGCTTCCATTTTTAGAAAAGCTTGTCCATTATCAATTTTAGGGATAACCAAGATGCTGATATCAAGATGCCAAACTTTAAAGATACTAAGCCAACAGTGTACAGCCTGGTCAAATTGCCTAGACATGCAGGCTGGCCTGTTGGCAAAGGGTAATCTAACTTTCGGTCCCCAAGATAGAAACTGTTAACATTATAGAACTTATCATTTCCTTCGAATTGAGATCATTCCAAACACTGGCCGATGTATTTTTTTATCATTCCCCATCATGAGAATTTTTCCTTACAGATGGAAGATTTGATCAGAACATACTATAAACATTATTGATTTATTATTTATATTCATCACAAATAATTGTATGATTTATGGAACGTTTCACGATTATGGGACACGAAACAGGTATGCTTTGCCGCCGTTAATTATGATATATGGAACATGAAATAAAATAGAAAATCGTTATTTCAGTATAGCATCATTGGACCAGATTATACATTATCTATATTTAATGATAAACAATTTTAAACACTCAGATTATCATTAAGGCAGTCATATAAGCTATTCTGTAGCCCATTATAATTATGGGAGGGAGCTGCGAGTTTCCATAGACAAAATTATTCAGGAATCTATTAAATTATATTTGCGAAGGATATTTACTTAACCAAAAACAGACTTATATTCTTTTTAAAATAATAGGAATATATTATACAAACAGGTATTTTTTTTCTCTGTAAACATCTGTGCATATTGCTTTTTGTCGTGACATTCATGATAACCTTAGGAAGATTTTTGACATTACTATAGAGTTAATGCATCTATTTTTGTGCATCTACAGGAACACATTTAAAGCTCAAGCCCCCAGTTGCAGATGTTAATGCAATTTGTGCACGCATGCAAAAGAAGCATACATCACGAGATTCAGTAAATTTGTGTTTAATTTGATTTTCACTTTCGTTAAGCTCTTTCAGACAAGTGTGGTTTCACTTGACAGTTATATTTTGATAATGAAATTACCAGGGCCACCATTGCAGGGACGGCAATTTTTGCATGGTGCCCTGAGTCCTTCATATCAAAAACATGCAACAATGGCGCATGCTCGCGTGATTTTATCCGCTAGATGCATATTTTCTTCTCTGTTTATATGCACCTGGGTGTGCAGTCTTTTTTATCCAAGAATAAAGACCAGATGGTCACATTCAAAGAAAATTGTTTACTACATTAGCAATTTGTTCAGAAAAGATGATTTCTAAAATCTCCCATTTAAAATGTAACAGCAGTGACTGATTCAACAATATTCCAAAAAGTCTTGTGACAGCTTTCATCTATGTGGAGTTCATTCAGTAAACACAGTTTCTTATACCATTTGAGCTGTGTCATGACAAAACCAACATAGTGGGTTTGCGCCCAGCATGGATCCAGACCAGCCTGCGCATCGGCGTAGTCTGATCAGGACCCATGCTGTTCGCTATCAGTTTCTCTACTTGTAATAGGGTTTGTAAGCAAACAGCATGGATCCTGATCAGACTGCACGGATGCGCAGGCTGGTCTGGATCCATGCTGGTCGCAAACCCATTATGTTGGTTTTGTCGTGACGCGGCTCATTTATTCTGCATTAAATAATTTAAAGCTCACTGCATTATTCGAGCAGATGAAATCCTAAAAACTGTTCAATTGAGCAAAAACCCATAACATGTCAAAAGATGTAGAAATTTAACTTAAATTGATATATTAATACTTTGTCCGGTAAGTAAAAAGGGTAGACTAAATATTGCAAGTGGTAGAAGTAGTAAATTCTGTTATATTTTGCATGAAACATTCAAAGTTGACAAAAGTTTACATTTCTTTAGTTAAACTACAAATTTTTGTATTTAAAGTTCGATCCAAAATTTTGTTGATTTTTTCCTCAGCTGCTTTAAAAAATAAGACAGGGTTTTTTTATAGATCTGTTACAGGGAAATACTTCAGAGGCCAGAAGATCTTTCTGTTTACTGGCGGATGAATAATTGTTCCGATAAAAAAAATAAATAACAGAGTAGATTGATCGATTGAAGTTAGGCAATTAGTAAGCAAATAATCAATATTGATTTTGAAACAATTTGCTGTTGGATCAATCAAGTGTTATAAACGCAGGCATTGATTGAGATGTCTCGTAACGGCACAAACTTGCCGATAATCTTTTATTTTCTTTGACAGAATTATTTGTATATAAATCAGAAAACAAGAAAATATTTAATTATTTAATAACATCTTGATATAAACAAATAATTCAAAATAAAATGCAAATATAAAACAGGTGTTACTATTGACATGAATTTAATTGTTAATTTTTGTGACTTAAATTACATGAGGCCATTTTAACATTGCCAGAAACATAAAAGAATAAAAGTATTGAAGTCTTAGTATGACATTACTAGTAGATTATGTTAATAGTCAATCATAAATATGGATAAATTTTTTACATGAAATTCTTGATCAGCGATAATTTTTTAATGTAAAATTTTCAGTAAAATAACTTTTACATTACAATTAGAAAATTAAAATGCAATATTGTTAGCAGTTAATAATCAGCAAAAATGTCAAAGTAGATTTTTTTATCTTTTTTTCCATTTTTATCTTTTTCATTATCTCTTTTTCATTATCTCTTTTTCATTATGTCTTTTATTATCTGTTTTTCATTATCTCATTTCATTATCAAATAACTAATCCTTGTTTTCGTTTCTAATTTCAGAGGCACGGAACTTTTTTTGGACAACACACTTCAGTGGAATTAGCCTAAACCTCTTTACGAGAAAAAACTAACCAAAACAGGAACAAATCTAACCGAAAGACAAGTAATACCAGTAATTATCACGACGAAACAATTCTTTGACGTGGAAATGATCTGCCGATATTGAAATTTCCGACCAATCAACCAGATTTTAAACTAGATTATTGGCTTAAATGCACTAAGCATTGACACAAAAGATGCTTCATTTCCATTTGAAAACAAACTATGCAAATTTACCTCATAATATATGCAAATTTTGACAAGTTGTTGTACTAGCCCAATACTTGATAATTGCATCGAAACTCATCTCAGAGAGAGAGAGCCATAGAATCAGCCAAAAACCAATTTAGCATGCAACTATGCATTGGTAAAAATTCATTATGGCACATCAATGGAATTCGTACAAATGCGGAAACCATTATAAGTTTATACACATTATAAATAGAACTATATATAGAGTCATAGAAAAGGCGAGCCTAGATCAATTTGCCTTTATTCCACTAAATCAATGATTTGAGTATTAAATGAAGTGTTATTGAGGCTCTATGTATGAATAACTGTTAGCTTCCACGAGCTTATATTTAATGAGAGACTTTAATGCTGTTATTGGAATATCATGTCCGAAATCAATACTGGTATTAAACGAATGAAAAATCATGAATAGATAAAAATACAGGATCAGCTGAAATGTCTACACGTTTCTGGAACAGTTATTTTCTTGTCACCCTAATTATGTCTCTAATTTTCCCAGAAATCAATTGCTCCGCAGTGCCAATCAGTGTCAACATGTCGTCTGCTACAACCCCACCTCCCCTCTCATTCAATGGAACGTTCCAACTGAACTTCTATCCAGAATCAATCAATGAGCTGATACGAGACTGCAACACTACTGTTTATTTTAATGGTACATTCGAAGAAGTTGGTGACAAAAATGTGGGAGAGATTAAAAATGGTAGCAAATCTACGGATTTCTATGCTCGTATTGTATCTGGGAATGCTGAAATTGTGCAGTTTGTAAAACCCGTTGATATGGTAGTGAAAACTCCGAGTAGGGAGGATATTTCTAATCTGCGATTCACCAGTGAGCTTAAGATTCCTATTCACATAAATGGTGTTAATAATTTCACCATTCAAGCCATGCACATTGGATATGTGACTGTGTTCGTTACTATTTTTGGAACGGGTTCATTGGTCATGGCAAGATCGTCGCAAATGAACCAACCTTTGGGGCAGGGAGAATTAAAAGTGGCCGTTGTGTCGCGGCAAAAACCGGCAGATTTTGTGTTCGACTGCTCGGCAGCTGCAGTTGCAATTCTTATAAGTTTTGGAATAGGGTGTGTTACCGACACGGAAAATTTAAAACGTCAGCTGAAATACCCAGTCTCTCTTGTTCTTGGATTTTGCTGTCAATTCCTCCTTATGCCTGTAGTAAGTATATTGATAATATGTCAGATTCTGTTTCTGTCACTTGAAAGCAGACACAGCCTGTGTATTCTTAAAGAAAAGAGACAAAATTTCTGCCTCATTTATTTTCCCCCTTTCTTTAACTTGATATTCTTAATGTAAATTTCACATTCGTATATATTTGACTAGAATAATAAAATTGTCATATTCATTGTCAAATTCATGAAATATTTTCTAAAACAAGAAAATTATATTTGATAATTAAAGGTTTTAAGATCAAATCAGACTTTTTTGAAATGTCTGATTGTCATGTATATTTGAGTTTATAATTAAATGTTAAAGGTCATTAAAAGAATTGGTTACAACATATTTTTATGGTACCTGCTGAGTGTCATAAAAATACATTTTATAATCATGAAAAATGATGTTCTTGAAGCATAAAGCTAACATGTTTTTTACACATAGAAACAACATGAAACAACATTAAACACAGATTTTAACTCTATTTGAAATATATGAAATATTATTGTTGATATAAAAACATATGGTATTAAATTACTTTTAATTTATTCAATTCATTGACACAAAGCATAATATGTCACCATTTGATATCCTTGTTTAATTTTACACAGCTTAAACATAATTCATACTCAAATATTGAAACAAATATAATTTTTACTCAAATATTGAAACAAATACAATTCATACTCTAATATTGAAACAAAAATCATTTATGCTCAATTTTGAGAAAATGTTCTTGCAACCTAATGTAATCATGTTTGAAAATGGTTCCTTGACTAGTGTCATAATTATGATCGAGATATTGTTTTGATCCTACAGTTAAGGGCTTCAACCTAAATCCCTTGGCTTAAGAGGCAGACATTGTTACCACTAGGCCATCGAAGACTCCCTTGATATCCCTAATGTAAAATTCACATTTGTATATATATATTTGACTATTGATTAATTCATTTTAGAAATTCAAGCATCTGCATAATTGATGACATTTAAAATGCATTTTAATTAGGGAGCATCTCAAAACTATTATATAAAACTTTTGAAATTCCTTTTTTACAGAAAAAAAAATCAACCACACAATTTTCATTGTATTTCCCCAACCTATGGTGATGTCATATCAACCATATATTATTCAACATACAAAAAGCTCTGACTTCAACTGCTGAAACACAAAACCTTTTAAATCGTAAATAATTTATTGACACAGAATACTCAAGACAGAAATTATTTAAGTGTTCTAGTGTTTCATTCAAAATTCACCCCTACCATACTAAATATCTTAAATGAACTTGTCCATCTTTCAATCTGGGAGAAAGAAAAAACATTCTTAAATTTAAGAGAAAATTTTAAAAATATATATTACACTGACTAAATAGGTGAACAATGCTGACCACATTCAGATAGCATGAATGTGTCCGCTGAAGTTGGTCAGCACTCAGGTTGTACATGTAGAATCTGTTGCTGCCAGAAAGCTCACAGTAATTCATATATTATAACCAGCTGTTTTTAGTGGGTTCAATTAAAACCCACTTGAAAATATAATACTCTTTTACTTTTCAAATAAACAGTAGTCTACTTTCCATTCTCCACCCCTTATTTTTAGTTGTATGTAAAAATATTCAGCAGAGTTATGTCACTTTGCACTTGACAATCCTAGTAATATAACAATATAGCCCTAATTAAATTAAAGGGGAGATCACTCAATGTCATAATTTTTCATATTTAAAATAAAGTTTACATGGAAAAGATCATTTCCCATACACCTATAAATGTCACAAAAATGAGTCATCCCGTGTCATAAAGTGTCATATGTGATTACGGCACCTTCATAGGAATGTCCAGGAACTTTACCACCTTTGAGGAAAACCATTATAAAATCATATATCAAAATGACCATTGGGTATTAGCACAAATCAAAATTACTATTAACCATTATAGAAACCTGTTTAAGTAGCTTCAATTATTTTTTTTCTTGTCTCTGAGGAAATAAATTATATACTAACATTGATTTACTTTTTTTCCAGTCCAATCCTTTTGTGGCACAGTATCAATTACTAAGGGCAGCCAATTAATTTATTGTGTCAAGCTCTACTTCAGTCAATCATTTAATTGTGACACGCTTTTCTTTGGCCAATTAATTAATTGCTGCAATTGTTCTACTTCTGCTAATAAATTAATTTACATTTATCAGTTATATAATTAATTGATGCATGTTCTACTTCTGTCAATTTTATTAATTTGCACATCCTAAAATTTACACTTCAACCAGTGACTGCAATCTTCAACTCGGCTAATAAATTATTGGGGCATTCTTTTAATTAGACCAATTAATGTGTATAGCTCCATTACAGTAATTCCTGCAGCCAAAGGCTTAGGTAATTTAGTCTCTAAATGCACATATTCAGGAACTAGTCTGTATTATGTAACAATTCTTACCATTGGTCTGAATTTCATAATATACTCACAAAAATTCATTACAGTGAGATTATATTCAATACTTATCCATCACATTGATATATATTTAATATTTATTTATCACAGTGAGATATATCTGTATTCAATATTTATTCATCACAGTCAGTGAAATATATTAAATATTCATCATTTTTTCAATGTGATATATTTCTGTATATAACATTGCCAGTCTCAGTACGTACAACAGTTCTACACAATATTTTTATATAAATTTAGTATTTAATTATACCAGTGAGGTATATTCAATATTATTTACTCCCATAACAATGAGAGATGTTCAATATTTACAAGACATACAGTAATTATGTCTAATGTTTACTCACACCAGTGAGATATATTCAAAATTTATTCATTACAGTGATATATATTCAGTATTTATCCATCACACTGAGGGAATTTATTCAGTATTTATTCATTACAGTGAGATATATTCAATATTTATTCATTACAGTGAAATATATTCAATATTTGTTCATTACAGTGAAATATATTCAATATTTGTTCATTACAATGAAATATATTCAATATTTGTTCATTACAGTGAAATATATTCAATATTTGTTCATCACAGTGAGATATATTTAATATTCATTCAACAAAGTGAGATATATTCAATATTTATTCATCACAGTCAGTGAAATATATTAAATATTCATCCATCACAGTGAGATATATTAAATATTTATTCATCAGAGTGAAATATATTCAATATTTATTCATCACAGTGAGATATGTTCAATATTTATTCATCACAGTGAGATATATTCAATATGTATTCATCACAGTGAGATATATTCAACATTTTTTTAATTACTGTGAGATATATTCAATATTTATTCATTACAGAGACATACATTCAGCATTTTTTCTTAGAAAAGTCAAAAGAAATAACTTTTCATTACAATTATTTTTAGTTACTCACAACTAACAAATTTTACCTACAATGTCATTTATTACAAAGTTTTAAATTTGATCATTTTATCATGATCATGGAAAATTTAATATTAAATTATATCTGTCAGTTGACATGCATTCCTTATTCATGAATTCCATATTTTTGCCTCCCCTCAATCATCAAATGGACAAGTCTTACATGCGCAATTATATTTTTTTTATTAAGGCAGCAGGTGTAAAAAACAAAGTGTTTTATTATTTCTTTTTATCTTTTTATTCGCATACATTACAAAAGTATCAAGTGTTAATTTTCTAAGAAGTGATACAGGCATCATGAGAAGTTCCAGCTGTACATGTAGTCTGTAAACGAGACAAACCATTTTATACATGATTGAGAGGTGATGCAATTTGCAATGGGTCCAAAAAAAATTAAAAATCTAATTGCTACCCATATGGTCTGAGATCCAAAATTAATTCCTACAGCAAGTCTAAATTTTCACCAAATTTTCAAAATGGAGAAAATTCTAAGTTCGTTCTTTAGAGATCCATATGTGGTAACATGTAATTAAAATTTACACCTCCCATCTTCCTATGACATAGCAGAGCATAAAACATTTATTGTTTCAGGCTCCAACCTTATGTATATTAATAATACAGTCTCTGTATAGGAAATGACGAAGAAAATAAACCTGTCTCCTTGAAACCACTAACTTGATAAAATTTTGAGAAATTAAACTTTGGCATTTTAAGAAAACAGAAACAATCAAGTTAATATTCTGAGGCCTGATCTATCAAAAACTGGGAACAAGTTATTGATTTCCACAATAGAAAGCATTGCCTGCTGTGCTTTTAAGTGATGATTCAAAAGATTTTATGTCAAAATTGCTCTCCTGTTAAAATGCTGATTCATTATTGTAGCATCTTGATATAAGTGTAATAGATAAGGCAATATTTAATATTCATGCCATCTACACACTCATCCTTTTCCATTTCTACAGTGTACACTTATTTTCCATGATAGGCCATTATTACGCTTATTCTTTGACCTGTCACCATCGGCTCTCATCTTTGCCCCATATACTTTTTGCCATCTCTACTCATCTTTCCCTCATATGTTTATCTTATTGCCATTAACTCTAGTCTTTCCCCAATATGTGCTTATCTTATTGCCATTTGCCATGTGCTTATCTTATTGCCATTTGCCATGTCTGCTTATCTTATTGCCATTTGCCATGTGCTTATCTTATTGCCATTTGCCATGTGCTTATCTTATTGCCATTTGCTTTAGTCTTCCCCCCATATGTGCTCATCTTATTGCCAAATGCCATGTGCTTATCTTTTTGCCATTTACTCTAGTCTTTCCCCCATATGTGCTCCTCTTATTGCCATTTCCCATGTGCTTATCTTATTGCATTTTACTCTAGTCTTTCCCCCATATGCATTTATCTTATTGCTATTTGCCATGTGCTTATCTTATTGCCATTTGCTCTAAAAAAATTCTCCCATATGTGCTTATTGCCATATAGTCTTTTCCCCATATGTGCTTGCCTTTCTGCCATCTGCTCTAGTTTTTACCCCATATATACTCATCTCTTTGCCATCTGCATTCACCTTTCCCCCATTATTAAGCTCTGACATCTTTTCCCATCTACACTCATCTTTTTTTCCATCTGCATTCACATTTCCCCATTATTATGCTCTGACATATTTTCCCCATCTACACTCACCTTTTTTGCCATCTGCATTCACCTTTCCCCCATTATTATGCTCTGACATCTTGTCCCCCATCTACACTCATCTTTTTTGCCATCTGCATTCACATCTTCCCATTATTATGCTCTGACATCTTTTCCCCATCTACACTCACCTTTTTTGCCATCTGCATTCACCTTTCCCCCATTATTATGCTCTGACATCTTTTCCCTATCTACACTCACCTTTTTTGCCATCTGCATTCACCTTTCCCCCATTATTATGCTCTGACATCTTTTCCCCCATCTTCACTCATCTTTTTTGCCATCTGCATTCACATCTTCCCATTATTATGCTCTGACATCTTTTCCCCATCTACACTCATCTCTTTGCCATCTGCATTCACCTTTCCCCCATTATTATGCTCCGACATATTTCCCCATCTGCACTCATCTCTTTGCCATCTGCATTCACCTTTCCCCCATTATTATGCTCCGACATATTTTCCCCATCTACACTAATCTCTTTGCCATCTGCATTCACCTTTCCCCCATTATTATGCTCTGACATCTTTTACCATCTGCACTCATCTTTTACCATCTGCACTCATCTTTTACCATCTGCACTGTTTCCATCTGCTGTCATCTTTTACCATCTGCACTCATCTTTTTACAATTTTATAATAACTACCAAATGCATGTATTCATAATTTTCTCTATTTGCTCTTCTTGCTTTTTTCTTTTTAACTGCTCTCATCTTTTTCTCACCCTCGCCCACTCAAAGTTTTCATAATTATGTTTGTCTAAACCTATTGAATCTTTTTTTTTTTTTTTTTTTTTTTTGCCAATTTCATTCATCATTTTTGCCACGTTTCTCAATGATACATGTATTATCTTTTCATATTCATAAAGAATCATTATTGGTCATAATAATTCAAATTTTATATAAGATTTGCTTCTTTTCCTTCATTTTTGAATTTTAAAATTTAGAAAAAAAAAATGTTGCTTCACTTGACACAAAATGTTACAAACATACATTTTGTAAAGTCAAATTTGAGTTAGCAAGAAAATCAGATGATGCAATAATGATAACTATTTAAGCATTTCATGAGAATAAGTTAAAATTCAATAAAATAACTTGAAAGTATTGAGTTTTAAGTCAAAGATATCGCCTGACTTGAAGCTAAAAGCAGTCCCTGGAATTTCTTGTACAAGTTATAATATATTTATGTCTATTTTACAGTGATTGTGAAGTATTTGTGATGTATTTCTATGTTAAAATATGTCAGTCGTTGACAATTATTCTTCCAGTCGTATTTTCCCCTAATTTTACAGCAAAATTTGTTGACATCAAAGTCTATAATTACTTTTCCAAGTAGGTCGTAACTATGGGAAATGTCATTTTTTCAGGAAGGAAAACTTGTTTCACATATTGATTTTGCTTACTCAACATATTTAACTTCAATGCCATAATTAATACAGCAACACTTTCAACTGGAGCAGAAGGAAAATTTTATGGCAACAATTTTCAAAGCAAATAGATTTTAAGTTAGAAATTAATAGTCATAATACTAGAAAAATCTATAAAGTTCTAGCAAAACTATAAATTTTAAACATAGTGTCAATAATAATAAGCTTAAAAACAGAGAATACATGATAATTAAATCATCTAAGTTATGACTTACCGCAATGACATTTAAAAGATAAATAATCACAAAACACATGGCATTTTAAAAGGGAAATTGGCACGAAACACATGCCATTTAAAAAAATCTAATCACAAAACACATGACATTTTAAAGAGAAATAATCATATTACACATGACATTTAAAAATAGGTCTAATCACATTGTTAACACATCTTATATAATAGACAGCTAATCACATAATACATAACAAAGGACGTACCACAGTCATTACACATGACATTTAAAAGAGAACATACCACATATCATTGATAGTTATAAAATAAATAGTTTATAATACTTGAACAATGAACACATACATAGGATTAGACATACACCATATGACATGTTTGCAATATGTCAAAACTTACAATTTACAATTACCACATACTAAAGGACCTAAATAAATTGCCACAAAAAATCATTATAACAATGACAATAACAACTTCTTTGACTCTTTCGGAAAGCAACCTCTAAGGCTGCATGGAATTTAATACATGTTAATTAAAGAGTAAATTTTGCCAAAATGAAAGCAAGTCTTGTATAGCAAGTTTAAGATAAGACCACATTATTCAGCAATGGTTCTTCAGCAGCCTTATATTTGCATAGTAACACAAATTAGAGACAGCATCAATCTTAAGTGCTGAAAGGTGATATAAAATCTGTCAGAGTCGGAGTGGAAATATTGACAGATTATTCTCCCCCCTCCCCAACAACCCTCATGCTTACCATGCATAACAGAAAGGCAGCAATTTATCTCCGCCAACACTTTTTTCTTTTCATTCCGCCATTCTAACATGACAAGAGACATGACGCTTTTACACTGAAAAGAACAACCACTCCAAATTATTGCTATGTGGAGAATAGGTACGAACAATTAAATTCAATGCCTGATAAACATGACTTTCCTATCTTTTAAGAGAATAATCCCCTTTATTAAAATGTATTTCATTATTTCAAATTTTGACGTTTCTTAAACCTTGATCATAATAAAAGTAATAAAAAGAATTTAAAACCAAATCATCAAATCATCCAAGCATCAGCATCCAAATCTTTCAACCATCATTCTTGACATGATACAACTTACAAACAGGCTCCAAATCCCTACGTAAGTCTTAGATTCAATAAAGTAAGTAAAACTTTCGTTCCGAGATTACGTTTCAACTTTAACAAGCTATATTACACTAACAATTGTAGGAGAGCAGATTAACTATAAGCCGTTCTGACACTTTATTTAATGAAAAATGTAAATTGGATCATAATATATTATTATATTTTGTGTTTTCATGTATTTTGAAAACTTCACTGTATAACCATGATGTAAATTATGTATATTTTATGTATATTTATGTTTTTGAGGCCCACATGGAAGATTGGGAAACCAAATGTGTAGCCTCTTGGTCTTTTGAGCAGAGTAATTGCCTAAACCTGATCGAACAAATGATCCAGATTGTTTTTTACGTGTTCCGAAAGCCACAAAGTTCAGCGCTCTAATTTTTCCTTCTTTATTGTGCCAAAAATGTTCCTAAAAGATTCAATAGCCATTTAAAAAAAAAATAATAAGTATATAAATAGCTAATACCCATCTAGGAAAATAGAACCTCTTCAAAAGAAGACATTACGGTAATGAATTTGAGTAGAAATAAACATTTACGTGTACGAAAATTTCATCAATGCATTTTTTCCCCAATATTAACGCTAGAGTCTGTAATTGGCTGAAGATTATACACACCTATGATACTAATCAACTACTATGTTCTCATAAATTCTACCAATACAAATACTGTAATCTAGCTGAATCACAGTTTGAGAGCTGTAATAATGGCAACAGCAATGGTTTTATTTTAGAGCAAATATATCCTGACTAATATACTGTGTTACATATAAATTATACAAATTAATACATTGCTTTCATATTATCTCCCCTTAAAGATCCTGTATGTTGTAATTGAGGTTACGTAAACCAGACTTAAATGAAATTATATAAATGTATATAATAATGCTTATAAAACAATTTTCAAACATCGAAGAATATGTAAAATATGTACTGCAAATATTTGTGCACATTATATGTAAACATTAAAATATATGCATTTATATCTTATTGAAAAATTTGACATAGTCTTTATAGAATATAAATTTTTTATTTACCTCCCTTTATTTACATGAAATGTTAAATTCGATAATATCTTTATAAATTAAATGCTTTTTGGAACTTACAAAATTGACAAATCTTAATTTCAGCATCATATCTATATATAAACCATAAAAAAATTGTGTTACAGGATCTTTAACTGAATCCCTGAAACTGCATTGCAAAGCTTTTCAATTTTGGGTAATGTTTCACAATTTGAATAATAATTATTCTGGAAAAACGAAGTGAGGAAATGATTTGAAATTATGCACACATTAGTTATTGGTGTAGACCTACATCAAATGGAACATTAATCTCGAAAAATTATTTCCAGTCCAATCAAGTCAGATAACCTCAGTGGAGTTGACCTTTAACAATAATAAATTTCGTCAAGCATGTTTTTATATTATGTAACACTAAGATACAGTGTCTTAAGTAAGCACTATAATTAATTTGTGCGTCTTACTTTTACAATAGTTACTGCCATTATTATACTATCAACCGCAATCTGCACTTATAAAGCAACACTCAGAAAAAAATATATATATATACATAATCATGGTATAAAGAAACTTTGGCCTGTATAAATTCCGAGAATAAAGAACAAATATCATAACGTAGACCACAAAGACATATAAATCAAATTACAAACAATTTATACTGAAAAAGCTTCCAGTTTTCTGGGATGAAAAAAAATGGTTTTGTGATTTATACGAACCCAGAGTTCTTCGTCTCTCCGCAAATAAAGCCAATGCTCTACCATTGCACGTAAAGAATATGGATTTCATACTGTGTCTTAGCTTCCTTTTGCTTCAATATGGCCAACTGTAATTGATTTTTGCCTATTTTATAACTAAACTATCTCATATACAAAACAATGACCATGAATCTGAACAAAAAGATGCTACATTTTATGTCTTTGAAAAACAACAAAAACATTTTGCAGAGGAAAACAAAAAACTTACTCTTGCAACATTTTAGAATTATGCATAAATAACTGACTCACAATCAATAAATTTTTATAGTTTTTAGATTGACAAGTTACCTTTTTTCAATATACAATGTATTACTAAGCAAAAGACTGCATTATAAAGTCAAAACTTTAAGAGCTTTACCAACAATTAGTTATGATAACTCAGTTTTAAACCGATGTTCAGAGCATGTTATCACAATAAATTACATGTACTATTCTTTCATAAGCTTTGACATGTTTTAGAACAAAACACATCTATCACTGCATTTGTAGAAACCATGTCAAATTGTGCCGAAAGCTTTATGCCTGAGTTTTGTTTGAATTCTTTACCTCATTACTGCATTGCACCACATATCTGCTTATAGTGCCAATTATTGTATCTTAAGACTTAAATATCATACTAAAATTAATGCTTATACTACCAGCGTTATTTTAGCAAAAAACTTAACAATTTCATTTTTTATAAACAGATTTGTTGCAATTTGCGGAAAAATAAATTTACTTATCATATACTCTAAAATAAAGAGATTAACGTTAATATATAAGTTTTGGCATGAACCTTATCCCTAAAAAATAGAATCTTCAAGTTTTGCCTCCACAAAACTCCTCATCCGCTATCCAACCACACTTCCACCTGCCTACCTGCTCGTAAGTCCCGCCCCCTTTCCCTCCAGATTTTTCTCAGTAATGCAGTATTCTAATACTTATATAAACTAGAATTGATCTGACACCACAAAAACTTTTCCTGCATAGAAATAAAAAAGATTTTACGTCTGAAACTATATGAGGAATTGTCCCCTTAGGACCAATAAATATTGTCTCTATTTTTTAAGACAAACCAAGATCTGGAACAATAATCTCCACTGTAAACCACAGGTCTTTATTTGAATTTGATGTTTTATTACCAAACTTTTTCAATAAAGAAATATTCTAAGTTTTAATTTCAAAATTAACTTAAGGACCTGCAGTGATGGAAAAATTACACAAAATTTTAAGTTTTCATGATTTACCTTGATGTGCAAAGAGCCAATTATTATGCTTATATATAATTTAGCACACCCTCCTTACATACACATCCTGCCAAATATTTAAAGGGACATTATGCCAACAAACCAATAGTTTACTTCTTTATAAAGTGCAAACATGAATTTTAAAATATTTAGATAATAGTCTTAGAGAACGTTAGATGCTTGTTACCCAAGGAAAGTAGCGATCAATGTAAAATAAATTGTCAATAAAGTAGAAAAATGTTAACAAATAAGTATTTTGACTTCTACACAAAATACCCATTCACTGTAACCATACTATTGCCAAAAAGTAGCAGATAAAAAAAAAGAGGGCTCACGAAATTGGCCATTATTTAGTAACTTTTTGGATACTTTAAATGACACCAAAATTTAAAAGCTTTTGAGAAATAAAAATAAAACAATAAAACAATTTTTTAGGCATAATGGGCCTTTAAGAAACTCTTCTCTTGACTAATGAATGATAAGTAACTTCTGATGAATATTTAAATGTCCAACTCAAATCTTTGGTTCAAATATTTAAATGTCCAACTCTAAGCTAAAATTGGTTCAATCTAATTTCATAATAATCTAATTACATTTTCTCTTCCACAAGCAATCACTATTTTTTCCCACAATCATAGTAATAATATATTTTGCTACACTCGCTGGTGTGTCTCATAGAATGGCTACCTCACTGCCATGAAAACTGAGCTTAGATTCTCTATGAATATCAAATACATATACTGTCTGAAAATAACATATTTTCACAATGTTGAGAGTTATTGCATTTTTATTCCTTTGCCTGCAAAGCCAGCAAAAGGCGTAAGTCTAGTATTAAGATGCTAATGTTAATTCATTGTTACAGAAATTGGATATAAATCATCACTTCTCAACCCCCCAAAGAGGAGATTTCTTCCTCTACATCACATCTTGAATCTGTAACAAGAATGCATTAAGATTTTCTATAAGATTATAGTATATTAATTTATCCAGCTCAATATGCATATTGAAATGTTAAAGCACATTCTGGGAAATCATATATTTTGAAAGGCATGTCTTTTCATAATGCATGTCTTTTCATAATAAAATTTTCAATTTCCAAATTATAAATGATAAATATTCAAAACATTCTATTTACCCACCTATAAGTCAGACCATTTATAAGTCAGGGTATCTCTTTATAGAGCTATAAGTCAGGGTATCTCTTTATAGAGCTATAAGTCAGGTATAATCTCTTTATAGAGTTATAAGTCAGGGTATCTCTTTATAGAGCTATAAGTCAGGGTATCTCTTTATAGAGCTATAAGTCGGGGTATCTTTTTATAGAGCTATAAGTCAGGGTATCTCTTTATAGAGCTATAAGTCAAGGTATCTTTTTATAGAGCTATAAGTCAGGGTATCTCTTTATCGAGCTATAAGTCAGGGTATCTCTTTATAGAGCTATAAGTCAGGGTATCTCTTTATAGAGCTATAAGTCGGGGTATCTCTTTATAGAGCTATAAGTCAGGGTATCTCTTTATAGAGCTATAAGTCAAGGTATCTTTTTATAGAGCTATAGGTCAGTGTATTTCTTTATAGAGCTATAAGTTGGGGAATCTCTTTATAGAGCTATAAGTCAAGGTATCTTTTTATAGAGCTATAGGTCAGTGTATTTCTTTATAGAGCTATAAGTTGGGGAATCTCTTTATAGAGCTGTAAGTCGGATAATCTAATATAGAGCTATAAGTTGGGGTATCTCTTTATACAGCTATAAGTCAGGACATCTCATATAGAGCTATAAGTCAGGGTATCTCTTAATAAAGCTAATGCTCATTTCTTTTTCAGCTTGCCTTTGGTCTAGCAATGATTCTCCCTCTCCAGAAGAATGTACAGTTTGGTCTCCTGTGTGTGGCATGTGTACCCGGGGGAGGTTTAGGTCATGTTGCAGTCATCATCAGTAAAGCTGATCTACCTCTCAGTTTAACCATGAACCTCATCAGTACAGTTACTATGCTAGGTAAGATCCACCTCTTAAATAAGTATAAGTCCTGCCTCTCAAATTTGCCTTGTAAACAGCTAGGTAAGTTCTGCTTCTCAAATTACCATTCAAACAATGCAAGTTCTGCCTCTCAAATTACCTTTCAAACAATGCAAGACAAGTTCTGCCTCTCAATTTACCTTTCAAACAATGCTAAATTATGAAGTTCTTCCTTTCAAATTATTTTTCAAACAATGCTTCAGGTAAGTAGCCAGGTCAGTTCTGCCCCTCAAATATCAAAGCTCAGTATTAAAATTTAGTTCTCTTAAAATCAAGTCTGGTATAGTAAACTTCTTACAATGCTATCAAAATCTAACATTTAAATTTTTAATGTTTGGTAATTTAAGTTCTATTATACCTTCTTGAACAAGGATTGGAAAGTTCTACCCTTCAATTTTTAAATATGAAAAATATAATTCATAAATTTGTTACAGCAGTGTATATATATTGTAAATAATACAAATATGATAATTATCTAATGAATTTCAATATTACAAAATGTGCTAATTTGCTGTACTATAACAAGTTGCATATATGCTATATTGCATAAATACATGCTATATTATTCACTCTAATTGTTTACAAATATGATGATTGTCCGATGAAATTCAATATTACAAATGTGCTGTACTATAACGTTACATATATGCTATATTATTCTCTCTAATTGACTTTCAATTACAGACAACTTGAGATATGTGATCTATCCATGTAATTGTACAGTTCTTCTCGAGGAGAGAACACGTCTCTACGGAGACACATTACAATACAAGTCACTGTACAGTTCCCTGGAGTAAGATCTAAATCACAGAATGTCTCTGCCTTTAGGAATGAATCAATACCAACAAAAAAGTGGTTTCTCAGTGCTGCTTGCGATGGTACAAAAAAAAAAAAAAAAGGAAACCAAAAAAAAAAAAAAAGATGTCTTGTCTTGTGTATATTTTTTGTCTTGCAAGGCTACAGAATTAGAATAAATGAATCGCGCCATGACAAAACCAACATAGTGCATTTGCGACCAGCATCCTCACAGTCTGATCAGGATCCATGCTGTTCGTCTACAAAAGTAGAGAAACTGATAGCGAACAGCATGGATCCTGATCAGACTGCGCAGATGCGCAGGCTGGTCTGGATCCATGCTGGTCGCAAATGCACTGTGTTGGTTTTGTCATGGCTCAAATAGAACTAACCTTGCTTTTTTGGGGGGGAGAAAGTGTCATGATTTGTTCAGGCATAGAGAAAGTACTGAAAATTCATTCTCATCTGTTAATTATCAAATGTGCAGTCATTGTGGGAGGAAATATTAACAGAATCTCTTCATTTAAAATTATCAATATCCCTTTTTTTCTTACATTATAAATGAGAAGTAACAAATTCAAACTTTACCACAACTTTGAGGAAATAACTTTAAAGTTGCAACTTTTACAACTTAAAAGTTGCAACTCTCATGTAAGAAACTACAAATTAATCATATTTTATTATTCGTTTCAGGAACGGCGCCATTATGGATATTTGTTCTTGGTCAGTACTTCCAGCAGACGGAGGGCTCGAAAATCATTCCGATATACAATTTTGAAATATGGCTGGCATCCACCTTCTTCTCTTACACTGCTGGACTAGTTATAAACCGGTTCAAACCGAATGTAGCGGAAGGATTACTCAACTGGTTTATAAAACCATTTTTGCTACTAGCTACAATTTTATACATCACCGTGGGTGTCTATATAAATATGTATGTTTTTGAAAAAGTTGACAAAATGACAGTTTTAGCAGCTATGCTACTGCCATTGTGCGGGGTGTTAGTTGGTACAGTTCTTTCCATAATTTTTAGACAAAAATCAAACTTCTGCAAGACAATTGCGTTGGAAACATCTAGCCTAAACTGTTTAATAGTTTTGGCAGCGTTACGATTTTCGCTCAATCAACCCGATGCTGATTTAGCTTCGGTCATTCCGATTTGGGTAATGTTTACAATTCCAGCTTTATATGTGATTCTAGCAATACTAGGGAAATTCAAAGGAAAAATTGACATGTACTTGGAGAGTCGTAAAAAGAATCAAACGCGACATTACAGCATCGCCTCTGGTATAGTTAATCAAGCCAATATGGCTGCACTATCGGCGCCCCTTTTTGTGACTGAAACAATCACCGACGATGACCAGCAATCGGGCATCAGTGAAAAAGTAACAGTTTTGTAGCATAGACTGTAGACTTCAGGTTATTTATATAGAATTGGAATGAATGCAATGTACGTTAGTGTTTACGAGAAGATTTGTGCGGGCTGACGTACAAGCCAAACTTTGAGGAACGAATAAACAAACAACACCGAAACATGAGCAGCTATCAATGTTTATAAAACCACCCTAACTGCTGATACATGCATTTTTAGAATGAATGGATAATATAGGAGCTTTAACTGAACAGTCAGGTCTCACACATGACAGTAAAATTTCATTACCATACCAATTTTTAGCATATTGCTAGTGTATTTTCATTACAATCAACAATACATACATTTTTTACACTCTTTTAAGAATTCCTCAAATTTTCAAAAATAAACTGAAATACTAGTCATGTACCTTTCAGGATGCGGGATTTAAACTTAACAAGGAGTATAGGAATAAGGAGTTCATGGGTCAGTGATTAAACCTTACCACACTACATTAATTAAATGGACTTGTCCATCTTTCATTCTTGATAAAACCATTCATCATTTTTAGGGAAAATTTCAAATAAGTACTGACTGAATAGCCAACAATGGCGACCACGATCAGACAGCTTGGATAAGCTAGCTGATTTTGGCCTGCTCTGGATGCATTCAGCAGGCTAAGACTTCAATTGGAACGGTCTGGTAGTGGAAGATTTTTAGTAAATTGGAAGAATTTAAGGACATTATAATAATTAATACCGTATAAGTGGTTTTTTCTGCGGTGACTTTATTTCTGCGTTTTCTGCGGTCAGTTTCAGCACCGCAGAAATAAAAACCGCAGAATATTTCTCCACGTTTTGTTTTTTAACGATATTTGTCCTACATTATGACCTGTTTCTTCTAAAGTAATAACGACTAACGGATTATAACGGTTAGCGGGTTATCAAGTTATATAATATTGCTTTCGGCTAAGTATGTAATATGTGCTTGTAAGGATGTACTTGTCGTTAATTATGCCAATTTATGAACAAAGAAATTTAATCATCATAGGGTTTGCCTGTACGCTGAAAGGTTTGTTTACCACTAAATCATTAAAACCATTTAAACCCTTATACTGCTAAATAATCGTCGTATACATTATTGGTTGTCTGATTTACGATAAACTTCTATCAATTTTATTAAATTAAAGATACTACCGGGCTATATTTTTCACACGTCATTTCACGCTGATCAAAAGATGCATACTGTCTATTTTTGCACATTATATTTGTTTGCAAGCAAACAATATAATTGTTCGCAATTACTATGTAGTTTTGCGGTGACGACGGTAAACAAAATTTTAATGCTAATGTGTACATGCAAATAAAATAGGTAAAGTAATGTGACTTAGACTTTGATAAGACGAGCCGCAGAATTTAAATCACGTTTTGTCCAAAGAATGTGCCGCAGAAATAAAGTCCGCAGAAATAAAAACATGCCAAAATTTGGAAAAACCGCAGAATTTGGAGCCCGCAGAAAAAACCACTTATACGGTACATATGAAGTGAATTTAGGGTGTTTGCAAACCATGGAGGTTTGTTGTTGAAAGTTCAAAGACAATAAATAATATTAATTTAGGATAAAATCAATATATCACACAGCTTTAAATCAGTGATTTTCTTACTTTACTTGGTCGAGATCTTAGCCTCTAGATTTTGGAAAAAAATTATCACTAAAATTGCTAAAATGAAAAGTTAAGTTCAGATTTTAGGGAAAACTTCACAAATTCAAAGAAAATTTAGGTTGAGAAGGGGCTTAAAATTTAAAGGCATCTGTTAATTATAAGGTGTAAACTAAAGGCATCTGTAATATAACATGAAAACTCACGGTCAACATATGACATTCTGCTTATTCTTCATCGGAAATAATCATTTTAATCACACAAAATCTACAATCATGTTGTTTATTTGTTAAGGTTTTAAACGGCACCTCAACACATTATTTGTCATATCCTGCTTAGGATCAAACAGATAACTCTGAAAACAGATGTGCATACACTTGAAAACATTACAATTGTGTCACTTATAATTGAGCCGCGTCACGACAAAACCAACATAATGGGTTTGCGACCAGCATGGATCCAGACCAGTCTGTGCATCTGCTCAGTCTGATCAGGATCCATGCTGTTCGCTTACAAACCCTATAACAAGTAATGAAACTGATAGCGAACAGCATGGATCCTGATCAGACTGCGCGGATGCGCAGGCTGGTCTGGATCCATGTTTGTCGCAAACCCACTATGTTGGTTTTGTCATGACGCGGCTCATATATCTTAACATTCCATTACATTGCATTCTAGTACTGTCTACCTGTGTTTTCAGAAATGATTAAGCAAAAAAAACATAATTCAGGTACAGGAGTACCCAGGATTCTTGCACCATATATTAAATGATTATCATACTGTATTAGATAATTATCATACTGTATTAGATAATTATCATACTCTATTAGATAATTATCATACTGTTTTAAATAATTATCAGACTGTATTAAATAATTATTAGATTATTTTCATAATGTATTAAATAATTATCATACTGTATTAAATAATTATTAAATAATTATCATACTGTATCAAATAATTATCAAAATAATTATCATACTGTATCAAATATTTATTAAATAATTATCATACTGTATTAAATAATTATTGAATAATTGCCATACTGTATTAAATAATTATTGTACTGTATTAAATAATTATCATTCTGTATTGAATAATTATCATACTAATCACCCTGAAACTTGCCTGACTGTTCAGTTTGTGAACTGTTTTGTGAATTGTTACTGTATTGAATGAGTGCGTTTTTTCTATATACATGTATTCCGGTCTGCGTTTAAATACGAGAATACAAAAATGATCCATAATGTGTAGTCATCCTGATAACACGATTATATGTAGAAATATTATATATATATGTTATAATGTGTAAATGCACATATTGTGTATGAGTATTAAACATTAGACAACATGTAATAATAATGTGATATGATATATTGTAAATTGCATGTTACATTTTTTTATGAGTTTTAGTAATTTATTTTTTGCCTACTTTGAAATTATCCGTGCTATTCCATTTGAATGTATATATGAATTATACAAATTCTTTCCATTTCAACTTTTTATTTCAACAATTCAACCTTCATAAAACATTTTGTTAAATAACACAAAAACAGTTTAATGCAATTATTTATACTTTTATAGATACTGCTCTACATTTACAATAAGACCATTATATTATTAATGACCAGGAATTCATAAATTTCCAACAATCATTTTCATGATTATCATGGTAAAATAAAATGCAAAAGAAAAAATACAGATATTTTGAGAAAGGTCTTTTGGAATATAACAAACATGATATACATGAACTATTTCTGGCATTAATGAACATGACCTGTTTCTTTACAACATTAACTATATCTGGCAATATCATAAACATGACCTGTTTCATTACGACCATTACATTTTTCTTGGCATTCATAAACATGACCTGTTTCTTTACGACCATTACCTATTTCTTGGCATTCATAAACATGACCTAGCTGTTTCTTTATGACCATTAACTATTTCTTGGCATTCATGAACATGACCTGCTTCTTTACGACCATTAACTATTTCTTGGCATTCATAAACATGACCTGTTTCTTTATGACCATTAACTATTTCTTGGCATTTATGAACATGACATGCTTCTTTATGACCATTAACTATTTCTTGGCATTCATGAACATCACCTGTTTCTTTACGACCATTAACTATTTCTTGGCATTCATGAACATCACCTGTTTCTTTACGACCATTAACTATTTCTTGGCATTCATAAACATGACCTGTTTCTTTACGACCATTAACTATTTCTTGGCAATATCATAAACATGACCTGTTTCCTTACGACCATTAACTATTTCTGGCATTCATGAACATGACCTAGCTGTTTCTTTACGACCATTAACTATTTCTTGGCATTCATAAACATGACCTGTTTCTTTACGACCATAAACTATTTCTTGGCATTCATGAACATGACATGTTTCTTTACGACCATTAACTATTTCTTGGCAATATCATAAACATGACCTGTTTCTTTACGACCATTAACTATTTCTTGGCAATATCATAAACATGACCTGTTTCTTTACGACCATTACCTATTTCTTGGCATTCATGAACATGACCTGTTTCTTTACGACCATTAACTATTTCTTGGCATTTATGAACATGACCTAGCTGTTTCTTTATGACCATTAACTATTTTCTTGGCAATATCATAAACATGACCTGTTTCTTTACGACCATTAACTATTTCTTGGCATTCATGAACATGACCTGTTTCTTTACGACCATTTAACTATTTCTTGGCATTCATGAACATGACCTAGCTGTTTCTTTATGACCATAAACTATTTCTTGGCAATATCATAAACATGACCTGTTTCGTTACGACCATTAACTATTTCTTGGCATTCATGAACATGACCTGTTTCTTTACGACCATTTAACTATTTCTTGGCATTCATGAACATGACCTAGCTGTTTCTTTATGACCATAAACTATTTCTTGGCAATATCATAAACATGACCTGTTTCTTTATGACCATTAACTATTTCTTGGCATTCATGAACATGACCTGTTTCTTTACGACCATTTAACTATTTCTTGGCATTCATGAACATGACCTGTTTCTTTATGACCATAAACTATTTCTTGGCAATATCATAAACATGACCTGCTTCTTTACGACCATTAACTATTTCTTGGCATTCATGAACATGACCTGTTTCTTTATGGCCATTAACTATTTCTTGGCATTCATGAACATGACCTGCTTCTTTACGACCATTAACTATTTCTTGGTATTCATGAACATGACCTTTTTCTTTACGACCATTAACTATTTCTGGCATTAATGAACATGACCTCTTTCTTTATGACCATTAACTATTTCTGGCATTCATGAACATGACCTGTTTCTTTACGACCATTAACTATTTCTTGGCATTCAATACATGACCTGTTTCTTTACGACCATAAACTATTTCTTGGCATTCATGAACATGACCTGTTTCTTAACGACCATTAACTATTTCTGGCATTCATGAACATGACCTCTTTCTTTACGACCATTTACTATTTCTTGGCATTCATGAACATCACCTGTTTCTTTACGACCATTAACTATTTCTTGGCATTCATGAACATGACCTGTTTCTTTACGACCATTAACTATTTCTTGGCATTCATGAACATGACCTGTTTCTTTACGACCATTAACGTATTTCTTGGCATTCATGAACATCACCTGTTTCTTTACAACCATAAACTATTTCTTGGCATTCATGAACATGACCTCTTTCTTTACGACCATTAACTATTTCTGGCATTCATGAACATGACCTGTTTCTTTACGACCATTAACTATTTCTTGGCATTAATGAACATGACCTGTTTCTTTATGACCATTAACTATTTCTTGGCATTAATAAACATGACCTGTTTTTTTACGACCATTAACTATTTCTTGGCATTATTGAACATTACCTGTTTCTTTATGACCATTAACTATTTCTTGGCATACATGAACATGACCTGTTTCTTTACGGCCATTAACTATTTCTTGGCATTCAATACATGACCTGTTTCTTTACGACCATTAACTATTTCTTGGCATTCATGAACATGACCTGTTTCTTTTACGGCCATTAACTATTTCTTGGCATTCAATACATGACCTGTTTCTTTACGACCATTAACTATTTCTTGGCACTCATGAACATGACCTGTTTCTTTACGATCATTAACTATTTCTTGGCATTCAATACATGACCTGTTTCTTTACGACCATAAACTATTTCTTGGCATTCATGAACATGACCTGTTTCTTAACGACCATTAACTATTTCTGGCATTCATGAACATGACCTGTTTCTTTACGACCATTAACTATTTCTTGGCATTCATGAACATGACCTGTTTCTTTACGACCATTAACTATTTCTTGGCATTCATGAACATGACCTGTTTCTTTACGACCATTAACTATTTCTTGGCATTCATGAACATGACCTGTTTCTTTACGACCATTAACTATTTCTTGGCATTCATGAACATGACCTGTTTCTTTACAACCATGAACTATTTCTTGGCATTCAATACATGACCTGTTTCTTTACGACCATTAACTATTTCTGGCATTCATGAACATGACCTGTTTCTTTACGACCATTAACTATTTCTTGGCATTAATGAACTTGACCTGTTTCTTTATGACCATTAACTATTTCTTGGCATTAATAAGCATGACCTGTTTTTTTACGACCATTAACTATTTCTTGGCATTATTGAACATTACCTGTTTCTTTATGACCATTATGCTTTTCTCTCGTCGATTCGTGACTCTTATTTGGAAAAATTGCACTTGCACAACAAATATCAGACATACATACAGTTCAATTAGTGCATTTGTTAAATAAATTCATTATCTAAAAGTTCACAAACTTTAAATTACTTCTAAAAACAACCGCTCAAAGATTAGAGCAACTGAACATGTCAACCATGACTGTCTTGCTCAGCTGGACGCTTACCCATCGATTCGTGAAATCCGATTCACCCTATGACGTCATCAAAATATAGGTGCTCACACCACTAAATGTTCGCATGGTTATTTTCAGCCCGATCTGATCAATATATGTTTCAAAGTCTTAAGAAAATTCATACAGCATAATGAATATTTTTTTGGCTTAAGTGTAAGTGTGTTTGATAAATTAAAACATTAATATCGAATATGTTAAAGTAATTAGGTCGCCAGCTGATTGTAGGGTAAGGTCATTTACACCTGTTCAATTACGCATTTTGATTGGATAGAATTGTCAAATCGAGTGTCTAATAAAACTTGTGTAGTTTTCGGATGGTGAATGTCCTTGCAGAAGTATTTATACCAGACAATTATTTAGGTCACGAATCGATGAGAAGGCACGAATCGATGAGAATAAGGCATAACTTTTTCTTGGCATACATGAACATGACCTGTTTCTTTACGGCCATTAACTATTTCTTGGCATTCAATACATGACCTGTTTCTTTACGACCATTAACTATTTCTTGGCATTCATGAACATGACCTGTTTCTTTACGGCCATTAACTATTTCTTGGCATACATGAACATGACCTGTTTCTTTACGGCCATTAACTATTTCTTGGCATTAATGAACATGACCTGTTTCTTTATGACCATTAACTATTTCTTGGCATTAATAAACATGACCTGTTTTTTTACGACCATTAACTATTTCTTGGCATTATTGAACATTACCTGTTTCTTTATGACCATTAACTATTTCTTTGCATTCATGAACATGACCTGTTTCTTAACGAACTTGAACTATTTATTTATGCTCATGAACATTATCTATTTATTGAGGTTCTTAACCTGATTTTTGTATTATTTTTTACAATGCAACCTTTATCATGTAACATCCTTAAATTTAAACTTTAAATGATTTTACTTGTACCGTAGTTCCAACACACTTGTCAATTAAAATAAATAACACTTGACTACAATACCTGTTTCCACTACTGTCCGACCATGTCATGCTATCTGCTATGGTCTAATTACAGGTATATATCTATAATTAACATTCATATAATACAGTTACAAACTTCTGGTGTAAGGGTTCCATAAACAATTAGTTATTACCCTGCAGAATATGGTATAATTATGTTATTGCATAGTCTAAATGTATTGTGACACAGTTATAGAACTTGATATGTATTAGATTTCACCAGTAAATTAAAAATGGTGTACTGAAACCCTTTTTAAACAAAAAAAAAAAGTTTTAATAAAAAATAATTTAAAAAAACTCAAACCCGTTTTTTTTATTTTTACCCCAAAATATAAATTTATCCTGAAATATTAAAAGACGGGTAAATATCATGACTTTTCTTGCGAGCATAAAAAGGTCTTGTTTTTATTACTTTTAAATTTTAAATCATAGATCATGTTTATTTTTTTATTTAGTAAAATTTAGTAAAAAATACTTATTGCCGGAATTGCCCAGGGCTCGATAATTGCAGAAAGAGGTCGATAATGGCAGATAAACATCATTCGTAAATGTTTTACTTTAGACTGATTCATCCCATGGTTTGTTACAAACCTTCTGACTGGCTTAAAACAACCAATGAAAATTAACCTTCTTTGTATGGTAGGTATCATGCCCACAAATTGCAAGAGGACATCAAGTTGTTGAAAAATGTGTTAAGGGGACGATAATAGCCTAAGTAACGCTGATTTGTAAAAAGTGACCCAAAAAATTCCGAAATTTTTAGGGGTTTTCATTCCCGAGAAAAAATAAAGTTTTGTATCTACCTTAGCTACCCTTTAAATTTCAACAAAAGGGAACTTTTTTACTACAATTTTTTTGTCAGATTCAGAAACACAGCAAAAAACGGGGAAAGCAAAAATTTTTGTCAACTTTCAAGATTTTAAATTTTCATCAAACCTAAAGAAAATTTGTTCATAATTCAGCCTATAGCTGCTATATACTCATTCTCTCCAAAGAAAAAAAAAACCAGTTTGTACCAGATATACATTCCTTCTCATAAGAATTTAAGTACAAGTCATGTCGTATTAAGGCTTAACATTCCATATGTTGCATTATTGGACCGACTTAAGATGTTAACAGACATAATTACTATGTGTTGTTTCAGAGAGATTTCTGTATCGAAGACATTGCTATAAGATACATCATACTAATAGAATGTTTCTCATTCCAATAAAGCTTTCTTCACGGACAATGTCATGACAAAATCATTATTCTGACAACAAATCCATGAAATGTGCGTTCGATACCACAATATAATTTTCCCACTAAAATGACAACCTTTAATTTGACCTTGTGACCCCAAAATCAATAGGGGTCTTCTACCCAATATGAACAATCATCCTATGAAGTTTAAATAAAGTGGGCCAAATGGAACTTAAGTTATGCTCCGGAAACCATAATGCATTTTCAGTATTTAGCTAATAGTGACCTAGACCTTTGACCTTGTGACCCCAAAATCAATAGGGGTCTTCTGCCCAATATGGACAATCATCCTATGAAGTTTGAAAACTGTGGGCCAAATGGAACTAAAGTTATGCTCCGGAAACCATTTTCAGTTTTACAGTAATAGTAACCTTGACCTTTGAATTTGTGACCCCAAAATCAATAGGGGTCTTTTTCCCAATATGGACAATCATCCTATGAAGTTTGAATACAGTGGGCCATATGGAACTTAAGTTATGCTCTGGAAACCATTTTCAGAATTTAGCTAATAGTGACCTTGACCTTTGACCTTGTGATCCCAAAATCAATAGGGGTCTTCTACCCAGTATGGACAATCATCCTATGAATTTTGAAAACTGTGGGCCAAATGGAACTAAAGTTATGCTCCGGAAACCATTTACAGTTTTACGGTAATAGTGACCTTGACCTTTGACTTTGTGACCCCAAAATCAATAGGGGTCTTCTACCCAATATGAGCAATCATCCTATGAAGTTTGAAAACTGTGGGCCAAATGGAACTTAAGTTATGCTCCGGAAACCATTTTCAGTTTTACGGTAATAGTGACCTTGACCTATAAACCTTGTGACCCCAAAATCAATAGGGGTCTTCTACCCAATATGTGTAATCATCCTATGAAGTTTGAATACTGTGGGCCAAATGGAATTTAAGTTATGCTCCAGAAACCATTTTCAGTTTTACGGTAATAGTCACCTTGACCTTTGACCTTGTGACCCTAAAATCAATAGGGGTCTTCTACCCAATATGGGCAATCATCCTATGAAGTTTGAATACTGTGGGCCAAATGGAACTTAAGTTAAGCTCCGGAAACCAATTGCTAACGGACGGGCGGACGCCAGGGGGTATAACATAATATGCCCGGAATTCTTTCGGGCATATAATAAAAGAGAAAACTTGTTTATACTGAAGAATGATCCACCTAATAAATTATGACTAGTTAAATCTACAGCAAGGCTGCCCCATGATAAATCAGCAGAAACAAAATTGGTCACATTTATCATTGTGCTATAATTTAAGCAGTTTGTGATATTATTGCTGTTGCTCAATAAGAATTTAATCAATTTTGTGAAATTACTTTTAATTTTTGTTTGTTTGTTTGGGTTTTACGTCACACCAACACAGTATATGTCACATGGCGACATACCAACTTGACTGGTGGAGTAAGACCTCAGATGTCCTTCCATGCACAAACAGGAACCTAAGTAGAACCACCGACTAAGGTTAAACATTGTAAAGAAAAAATAACACCATTCTTTTCATACCAATAAAACATTATGTTTCATGCCAAATGAAATTTTATCAGTATAATTTTATGCACATTTTAATAATTACGTTTTTTATTAATTTGGAACTTGAGACAATTTTATATAAAAAGGGCCAGTAATTCTACATTGCTGTACGTTACACATTAAATAGGTCATATATAGTCCCAGATTCATTTTTTTTTTAAATACTGACTTTCAAAAATAAAATAATTTAAGGTCTCATCAGACACGGTCATTAATAAAAAAATTTAATTTGTGACCATTAATTTCTAATTTAATGCATTATACTCTTGAAAAACTCTCTCCAAATAGCACTCAATAAGCTCTAAAACCAACATATTACAAAAGAGTTAATGTATTTAATTGTCTAACAGAACAAAAGTCAACTAAAAAAGTAATCTAAAGAGCAAACAAAACATTGGAACAATGCGCGCGGAACACGCACTATAATTACATCTAGATTAACGGACAACCTGGAGATCGCATTCGGAGAATCGCTTGAAGATATGAAAATCTATAAAACGGCTACATTTAGACATGAAATCATCAGAAAACAGATACCAGTTTTACAATGAACTCGGTAAATCATTCAAAACCTTATTGATCCGACCTTGTGAAAAAACCTGCTTTAATAAACACTCCGCAGACTGTGTAAGTTCTGTATTAGTAACTGCACAGATAGAAATACATCTTAGATGGACAATTAGTAAATTGAAAATTACAAATTTGTTTTGCAAATACTTTCTTTTGGAAAAAAACTTGATTTATAATACTAAAAATACAAAAAAATATAACTTTGTTGTTTACTATTATAACAAAACTTGAAATAATACTAAACTGCAAGTATAATTTTTTTTTTCCCCTTTGCAAATGCCTGATTTTACTTGAGAATGAAACTTGGTGCAATTATGTTTATGTTGCAAATTCATTATTTCAATTATTATGAAAACTTGATAAATAAAACTGAAGTATTATATACATTATTATATACATGTATATTATTATATTGCAAATATAAGGTTTTCATCCGCAAATTATTTGTATTGAAAATAAAGTATTGCAATTCAGTATTGCTAAGAGCTAAGGTTGTCCTATAAAATGTTAAACAATAATTATGTGTCCAGATTTTAATTAACCAATAATCTGTAACTTTTTTAAAATACTAAACCATTCATTAATGAACAAAATTCTAAAATATGCCATGAAATATTGATTCAAATTCTACATATGTATAACTGCATGGAAAATCAAATATGAAAACAGCAGAAAATCTGTAATATTTAATGCAACACTATAATTAAAGCCAACCTACGCATTCTCATTCCCCCTAAGAGCTCATATAGCTTTGTACATATACTGCAGTCAAACTAAAAGTTCAGTTCCCATTAACTGAGGAATAATTCATATAATTTCATATGCAATAATGCAGACTCTATTGGGTATTATCTGGAGCTTCATCATTCCCAATTAAGACATATTAGTTTTATCTTAATGGGACTATATGAGAAATATGGAGAGAGTTTACATGTAGTACCATTGGAAGAGGGAATAGATAATTATGCTATAAATGTATACAAGTTATGTAAGTTTTGGGCGGTGGGTGGGGTAACGTGATAATTTCAAGGTAATTTCATAATAAGCGTTATATATGGAAACCTTGTTATAACGTGGCCTTCAGATCATGGACCCCAACATTTCAACTGGGCTGCAATGTATATTCCTTACAAAATTAATAAAATATTGTTTACCTGCTAAGAAATTGTCAATGTACAGAACTTGGGGGAAAATGTGAGAAAGCAGAAATGGGTTTAGATGATCCAGAGTTTGATGGCTCCAGTCAGACTGTACTTTTTTTTTAAAAGACAAAATGACAAACATACAGAAAACATAAGAAATGAATGGACAACATGACGAAACTAATTGACAACAGGATCAAACTAATGGACAACATGATCAAACTAATGGACAACATGACCAAATCAATGGACAACATGATCAAACTAATGGACAACATGATCAAACTAATGGACAACATGACCAAATCAATGGACAGCATGACCAAACTAATGGACAACATGACCAAACTAATGGACAACATGACCAAACTAATAGTCAATATGACCAAACTAATGGACAACATGACCAAACTAATGGACAACATGACCAAACCAATGGACAACATGATCAAACCAACAGACAACATGACCAAATCAATGGACAACATGATCAAATCAATGGAAAACATGATCAAACTTTGAGCAACATGACCCAACCAATGGACAACATGACCAAACTAATGGACAACATGATCAAACCAACAGACAACATGACCAAATCAATGGACAACATGATCAAATCAATGGAAAACATGATCAAACTTTTAGCAACATGACCAAATCAATGGACAACATGATCAAACCAATGGACAACATGACCAAACTAATGGACAACATGACCAAATCAATGGACAACATGATCAAACCAATTGACAACATTATCAAACCAATGGACAACATGACCAAACAAATTGACCACATGACCAAAGAAATGAAAACATTACCGTACCAATGGACAACATGACCAAACTAATGGACAACATGATCATACCAACGGAAAACATGATCAAATCAATGGACAACATGATGATACCAACGGAAAACATGATCAAATCAATGGACAACATGATCATACCAACGGAAAACATGATCAAACCAACGGACAACATGACCAAACCAATGGACAACATGATCAAACCAATGGACAACATGACCAAATCAATGGACAACATGACTAAACCAATGGGCAACATGACCAAATCAATGGACAACATGATCAAATCAATGGACAACATGACCAAATCAATGGACAACATGACTAAACCAATGGACAACATGACCGAACCAATGGACAACATGATCAAACCAATGGACAACATGACCAAACCAATGGACAACATGATCAAACCAATGGACAACATGATCAAACTTTGAGCAACATGACCCAACCAATGGACAACATGATCAAACCAATGGACAACATGACCAAACCAATGGACAACATGATCAAACCAATGGACAACATGACCAAACCAATGGACAACATGAACAAATCAATGGACAACATGATCAAACCAATGGACAACATGACCAAATCAATGGATAACATGATCAAACCAATGGACAACATGATCAAACCAATGGACAACATGATCAAACTAATGGAAAACATGATCAAACTTTTAGCAACATGATCAAATCAATGAACAACATGACCAAACCAATGGACAACATGACCAAACCAATGGACAACATGATCAATCAAATCAATGGACAACATGACCAAAAAAACATTACAAAACAAAAGTACAGCAAGACAAAGCAAGGCCTAGCAGACAAAATAATGAAAAGCCTTAATTTCTGACATCATATCCAACAAATAAATAGAACTGCACACAATGGACAAACATTATGACCATGTAGCATATGCTGATACAAACCAATATAGACAACTTGCCATGACATCAAAATCTAGAATAAATTTGGCAGTAAAATATTGAGCTAATTATGAACACAGACACTTGGGGTTTGGAGCTCAAAACGCCTTTAAAATCCAAATAAAATGCATATTTGTCAATCCCAGCACATGTACTGATCATATATATCAAAAAAACTTAATATAAGCCGTTTTGAAAAAAAAATCATATTTCAACATCTATTATTATGTATGTGATTATGAACATTATTACTGTAATCAACATGTTAAATAATAAAAATTGAAGCAAATTTAAACAGAAATAATTATGGACATTTAAATGAGAACATCTATTTTACCATGCTTTATATTGATACAAATCATTTAAATCATGTCCATGAATATTTGATTTCTCGTAAATCAAGTTTTCAGTTTTAATGGCTCTGCCATAAATATTCAAGCAAATAATATATGATAATACCCCTTTGTCCTTAATAACATCATAACATAGCAATAAATCTCTGAAAAGTTCATCATATCAAATCCAACTCAACTGGGACTTAAAAGTACATTTTACATACTATTTTTTGAGAAATGTTGAATATGTTTGTCTCATATTTTATCTTTATTTTCTGGTCCTTTGAGATCTTTAATTCTCTCACAGTAATGAATGCACAAGTGCTAAGGGGTCTAACTGACTGAGCACCATTTTCCAATGCATATTACACTATTAATGTACTTTTGGTAGCATATAAGTACATGTTTTGCTGTTGGCTTCGTTTTCAATATGTTCTTAGTTCCAAATTAAACAAAACTTACTAAAAGCAATTTCTTAAAATTGCTTTTGTTAAAATCTATCAAATAAAGTGTGTCTTTCCTAAAATAAGAAAAAACCAATAAAAACAATTAAAGTAAAACACCTGTCTATGGATTTTAAATTGGCCAGTTAATTGCACTTTATGAATAATTGATTGTTTTGAAAGAACTAACTTAGTACATACAGGATGATGTCTATTTAAGGGAGAGGTTGATAATGATATTGTTGCCTTAATGCAGTAACGAGTTAACTCCCTTTAAAAGTAATTGGAGTTAACCCATTACTGCACTTAGGAGACAATATATTGTCCTCAGTCAACCTAATAAATCAGAATGCTGGATGGTTAAAAGCAACAAATTTTCTTTAAGAGAAAAACATGAAAGATCTAAAATGTAAATGCGTGCATTGTAGTTATATTACTTAGTTACAAAAACAACTAGGGTAAAATGTCTTTGTTTAACCCCATGGGTAGACTGGCTATGTAGTTAATAGGTTAAATATATTTTTCATCTAAAATATATTTTTTTATAAAATATTATCTTAAAATTAATATTGTAAAATTAATGCAGTATTTATAAATTTAAAAAAAATAAAATACCCAAATTTCATTCTGTATACAACCCAGTTTGTATATTAACAAGACACTCTGATATAATGGTGTCAATCTCACTGACAAGTACCCCGGTACTTCCACATTAATAATTAAAAAACAATTTTTTTTTGCTTGGCAATTACATTTCTTGGATAGCAGTGATTATATTAAGCAAGTTGGTAGTGGGAGGGAAAAACAAATAATATCTGATTTTAGACCAAATGGTTTGGCTTATTTTTAAGAACCAGACTTTTCAGAGTAGCTTAATGTATCTTTAAATGTGTAAGAAGGGAGCTTATAATTGGGCTCAAAAAATCTTTGTTACTTCCCTGGGTGAATAGTATTAACTCAAATTTACAACATTTTGCAGTTCATTTCTAAACATCTTATTATGTATTTGACCTTAACTCTTAAAATGCTTAATGCTGGTGGTCAAACCTGTGTCACCTGGGTATTATAAGCCAGGCCAGCCTTTACAATTCTGTGAAGTCTGACCAGGTCTAATACTGTTAACTGACCAACTTTAAATTTCCATCTTTATATACATGTAGGGCCAGCAAAATCTAATTTTGACTTATACTTGTCTGTATGATATCTTTACAGTAAATGATTGAAAATTTCCACTTGACCTTACAGGCTGTGGGACGTAACCTAGGCAATATGAACAATTGACTTAATTGCCGCCCCTGTTGATATATCCCTAAAATCACATATATTTCTGTTTCTTGCCATCCAGAAACAATAAACACTTTTCCCCTTATATTTACACTATAAAATCTGCCCTTAAATGTACTTTTACTCACTAGTGACCTTAATCAAACAAATAATGACATGGCTTTCTACAGGAAATTGTGTGTCAACTTATTTTACATGGCACAAACACCAATAAATTGAGGAATTAATGGCGAGGAACTTTGTCAATACTAGGTAATAAGTTTGTTTAATGTTATTTCTTTTTCTTCTTCTTACTTTCCCACTTATTGATCAAAGAGTATTGTATTTTACAGTGTACTGAGCACACATTTACATTGAAGTACATATCATCTAGGATAACATGTCAACTGACTACTTCAGTACTGATCACACACTGTTGTTTTGTTTCTTCTTTTCCAGATAAAATTTACACCATTTTAAAAATCTTTAAAACTACAGATCATTGATGCCATTGTGTCAGTTATTCACAAGCAAAAACTCTCAAATTACGAATCATCCAGGATAACATGTCATTTGATAATTTATAGAACAAGAGAAACCTGAAGAGAAGTCATACATAGTACCTTTTTCTCATACAAATATTATAAACGTACAATATATCTGACAATACAAATCTGGGAAAATAACATAGCAGTTTGCTGATAATATGTAAAACTAATCAAATTATATTGCACATTACTTATACTAAGGTCCTTTATATCTGAAACCGCTGATCATTGCTACTACAATGTAACATATTAAACTGATAATCACCAAAAAGTACTGATCATTTAGGACAACATGGTAGTTACTATTTATTTCATGAGCTGTTTCTCCTAAAAAAAACACATGTAACTTAAACATTTTTTTTCAAATCACTCATTACATGCCACTAAGTCTTGCACTTTAACAAATGCTGCAGTTACAGGAATTGCTCCTATATTATGCATCAGCAGCATGTGGTTCATTACACACAATTAATTCATTAATTTAAATATAAAAAATTACTATGGATTCTAATAAAACTACATTGTTCTTCAAAGCAGCAGTGGCTAAAGTATATTCTGTGGGTGACTTACCAGCTCATTCCAGTGTTAATATTGCAATAAAGATATTAAAGGGAAATTACCATACCTCTTCAATAATGGCAGTCTACCATGTCTTCTATATTAGACATTTACTTTATAATTATTTTCTTACAACATAATTCATTACAAAAACCTTGCAAGTTATGTTTGTCATATCATTTCTTTTCAAACATTTCAATTTTGATAACTTTAACATTATTCACCAAGTTCATAACTTCAAAAGAAAATAAGGGAGACAACTAAGAGAAAACATACAAAACTACAATGAAGAGTTCTCTTTTAGTGAACCAAATTTGTTGTAAATGAATCATCATTTTCTATTATTTACTTTTATTAATATTATGTGAGTCACAAACAACTCGCTACTTGCATACACATTATAGGTCAATTACACCGCAGTTTTGATAATTACAATGTACATGAAAAACTAAGATAAATAAGGTATCACACCAATATTTCAACAATGAATTAACAAAATGTTAATAGAAACTGTCAAATAGTTATTTTACTTAATGATGATCACCGTTTTTTTCATATGAAAACACAAATTATGTTTTAAATAAAATCATCTTCAAGGAATCACTGATTGTCTGGATGCATAGTCATAGCTGAATACATGTTACAAGTAGAAATGACAATCAAAATTATTTTGTCAAGATTTAAAGTGACATTATGCTCATATTTTCATAGTCAAGTTGAGCTGAATTGACTTTATATTTCAAAAGATTGATTGTTAAAATGGTGTTTGACCAAGAGTTGATATTGGAAAACGTTCAGGATAAAATTATAAATCTGCCTAAAATATAAAAAGACTGCCCCACTCTTTTTATAAACTGAGCGTTAGAGGTAAATTCTAATACATATTTAAAGAATTTTATTTGGATCTGTGAATTTTTATTGTTTATGGGAAGTAAATCATTAAGTTAAAAGGAATTATGGTAAAATGAAAACTAATTTTGATATTCACCTGTTCACTCACTTTATACCCTTGGATGGGCATAATGTCACTTTAAACACACAAAAAAACATTCATTTTGTGGTGTGGAATGTAAATTCTTATCTTTTATTATATTTCAACTGAAATTAAATTTCCTAATATGGTTGGTCACCATAGATAGTTTAAATCTAATTACTAGCACAAAGTTTTGAAAACATTTTGTTGAATCATCACTTTTCAAATATCTAATGTTTTTTAATTTGCTATTGTTTATAAATAACAATTGTAGTCCTAGCCTTTATTGCATACCTTTGCTAGTATGACGTGATCGACGTACATGGATTACAAACTACATTGTAACTGTGCATACAGTAGCTTTAAATGGATCACATTGCTAATAGGGGCGGCAAAATCAATTTTACATATTGACCTTTTTGTCCCACAGTGAAAATTTTCCAGAATTTACTTAATAAATGTCACACAGACAAGTAACTGAAGTAAAGAAATGTATTTGATAAAATGGACAAGTGAGTCAAAATCAGATTTTGTCAACGCTGCAGTTCTAGCCAAGGTATGCCTTGCGTCTTAAAGCACACTAATAAATGCATCAGTCAATAGTAACCCAAGCCACACACAGTTATGAACTTAGGGTCAGATCCTTACCCCCACCTAACCAGGTCTTTGTCAACTCTCGGTAAGTTTTTCACATGTTGTGACACAAATGTGCCATCTGTGTCAATCTTAAAATGTGTTTTTATTCAATTTCCATAATTCTGAATAAAAACAAAATCATTTATCATCAAATTTTAATAATGTAAACAGCCAAGCATTTGATAGGTAATATGATCCTATATCTGTTGTTCCATCTTCTAAGCCAGGAAGCACAATCACACTTTACACCTTCTGTGTCCAAAGTACGATACTCTCCTCATATTGTCTCGACAGTGCACAAGATGCAAAATGTACTACTGATATCAATTAATTGTTAATTATGGCAGTAATATAGTTAATACAATTTTAAAAACATTGAGAATTATTCAATCCTTATCGGAAATCAAAATTCTGCTAAAAAGCATGGTTTATATTTTGAGCCTGCAAATTTTTATTCTATTGAAACTTAATGGAGAATTTTTTTCAAAATCATGAGCAGTAATTTTTCTCACTTAATTGGGAAGAGGCCTTAGCCACTTGATTTTGGGAAAAACTATCGCTAAAATTGCTAATTTGGGAAGTAAAAAAGCAGGTTCAAGTTCAGATTTTTTGGAAATCTGCATGAATTTAAGGAAAATTTCAATTGGGAAGAGGCCTTTTATTGGAGTCTGTTATATAAGCAGGGAAACCACTGATGAGGAAATTAAATCAAACTTAGTAGATGTCACAATTGTGTCAACATGTCTCAAAAGTTACTGAGAGTTGATGCCAAGATAGGCCGGGGTCTGACCAGAGTTTTTGTACCCCAACACATGGCAAAGAGAGGGGTAGCACTGGAAATGAAAAATGTTTCAATAATCAAAAGTTCACTATTCCCTGGTGGGTGGGAGGTCTAGGTTCAAAATTGACTGATTGGAAACTTATTATTAGAATCATTTGAAGTGACTTTTTTAAAGCTAAGATATCCAAATTTTTGTACTTTCATTATATAGTGGAAATAAAGAAAGATCAATATAACTAACAGTCAAGATATTCAATATCGTCATAATCAATTTCGAGTCATATCTCAATAAGCGTTTATTGACCATGATGAAAATATTTAATTTTAAACCATTTTTAGGGTTCAATTATTCAATGACAAACTCAAAACATGGCTTCATAGCTTTAAACTTTTCACAAATAATCACATGTATGATTTCTAGACAAAAACTTATCGTACAAAAGAAAAAAATCCTACCTTTCAGTGCCAACAAATGTTCCTTTTCTCTGTTGCCTTCCATCTTGTTCTGGTTCCCGTCCTGTACTGGTTGGCTTATTCCTGTCCTTGACGTTCTAAATTGTAAAGGTTGTATAACGCTAAATCAAAGAAGAAAATTCAAATATTTTGAAGAAGGATGATCCCTCGCAAGCATTGATCACAATAAAATTACATGAAAATTGCACACTTGGATTGATTGAGTCTGTACATGAAAGTAGCCCTGGTCACACATAGTTTGATCCTAGCGTCAGAAATAAAAGCCTATTTTAAAAAGCCAGGGATATAAATCGCGTTATATATCTACATCTCTATTGTTATACGTCCCTGATAAAGTCAACAATCATTTATAGCGAGCTCGACGAGAAGGCCCAAAGGGCCTGCTCACAAAGCGAGCTTTACGGTAACACGAGTACCTGCTAAGTGATGGTTTTGAAAACTTTCGTTCGAAGTACCGAATTGGACACATCGCAACCTTTCGAATTTAAAGATAACGATAAAAACTGAGAAATTCTGACTGAAAACGGATGTGTAGACTGGTCACCCGCGCACGTCTATGGAAACCATAATTGGACAGGAAACCAGAATAATGGAAGCTGTCGATAAAATATCGAACGGAAATGTAAAACAAGGTTAGCTTCTAAAAAAGCTAGTAGCGACTCGCTTCGTAATTTTTTTCCAGGGGTGTGTTTAAATGTAAAAATGACAGTTCTGTTAGCTGAAGAGACTTCGGCGAACATCAAAATAAAAGTGACATATAAAGTTATGGAAGCCAGTTCTCTCAGTTTAACAAAGAGGAATATGAGTATATATGAAGATGCATGTAAACAGATAGAATGAAATCCCTATGTCTATGCACATTTACTATATGGCCTGTTGACCTTGACCAAAAAATGTTAGATAAGTAGAATTCATAAAGATGTCTCTTTATACGAAGTTAAGTTGTAATGCCAGTTATTTAGTATTGGAATAAGTGACAGACACAAGTCCTATACAGGAATATATTACTGAAGAACTCTCTTGAGTGTTGGCAAATTTAGATTCATGGGGCATGATTAACATTTCATTTGTACAAGTTCTCAAGGTATTGGTACATATTCAATATCAAAGCTTGAGGCATTGAAGTTAACTTTATATCAGACTTAAACATATTTTCCCTAAGCATTTTAATAAAAAATATGTCCACTTCATCTTTGCATGTGAAACATTTTAAACAAATGAATATGATGTAGATATAATAACACAATTTTAAAAGTGGTCAACAAGGCAATACAACATGCCAAAAATTTAAGGTTTAGGCATTAATAAGGTATAAATGTGTGCGTATGTGTTTATAAGATGTGTCCTTGACCTATGAGTAAAACAATATGAACAACTATGAAAGAGGACTCCTGTTGTGTGGTTAATGTGCAGTCTTTGGTTTGTGTGGTTAATGTGCAGTCTTTGGTTTCATAGATATCATTTAAAGAGAAACTAAATTACACATTAGTAACAACAGATGAATAGGGATCCCAATTCCTGTTTATGCTAACCAGAACACGACTTGCTCATAGTGAGCATAAAAGGGAATTATATTGTAAGAGGGCTTGGTATAATGATCATCTCCTGTACAAAGATTCAACGACAATAATCGACACAAATATAGTTTATTCCTTTTCCCTATATATCTAATACTATCCCGGGTCTCGGGCGTCCCGGATTCCGGATCCTGGGATTTTCCCCCACCCTAAATACCGGAAAGGATAAAATGACCAGAAAAAAGGAAAAGACAAAAATGCACAGAACCAGATGTACACTTATGTTAATTAACCGAACGAAAAGCTTACTACAGAGAAAACATGTGAAATCGCTAAATCAAAAGTCAGTGTGAATATGATTTATTAAAAAGAATTCATGAAAATAAACATTTTAATCATCATCATATCTTTGCGCTCAAAGCAATACTTGTTGCTTTTTAAAAATGGCGTGAAAATTGAAGGTTTTTTGATGCTATGTAAGATCAAATTTGATTGGCTAAATAATTTTGGATTCCAGCCCTGACAGATAAATTTTGAAGAGAGCTGGAAGCCAAGCTTCGATTAAATTTTTGGATGGATTCGGAGTTTTAGGTTGTTTCTTAGTAAAATCCAAACGTAAAACCGGCTCGCCACGCGAGCCGGCATGAAAATTGAAGGCGCCATTTTGTTTGAAAAATCTGATAAATTAAAACAATTTTTTGTCGAATTTTGTTGTGAAAACTATCTAGAATGAAAGAAAATGGTCTAACTAAGAAAATGAATCCGAACACCAATATCTTTTATTCAGTCGTTAACGCTGTACAGACGTTTAAAGTATTGTTTACGTGACGTCACAATGTAGCGCCAAACAGCACGTGCAAAACAAACAAATCAAGTACGCTATTTTAATGTCGCAAACGTTTTAAGTTTTACATTTATTTCACTTTTAATAATCTTTATTTCGCTTGAAAAATTATAAAGTAAAATAAAATAAACAAAGTTTTATCAACGTTTTCAAAACTCGTTATTCATTTAACGACAGGGGCGGAGCCATATTTAACACAGTACGTGTAACGTCACACGCACTCGTCACTGCATTTGAAATAAAAATGAGCGATTATTTCATACTAGTTCACGTTAAAAGTACATCGAGCTCGCTTTGAGGCTTTGCCTTTTTCATATTATTTTAAGCTCCTTAAAGTACTAAGTTATCGCATGTCCCAGGTAATTTGCTGTTAGTTAAGAAAATGAGTCAGTTAGAATGACCTCCCCTGAAAACATTGCAAATGGCGTAGCGCTTCTAAAGGACGTAACTGTTGCGTTTAAAAAATAGCTGAATAGAATGACCTCCCCTGAAAACATTGCAAATGGCGTTATGCTTCAAAGGGACGTAACTGTTGCAAATAAAAATTAGTCGATTAAAGTGACCTCCCCTGACAACATTGCAAATGGCGTAAGGTATCAAAGGGAGGTAACAGTTGCGCTCAAAAAAAGAGTGGATAAGAATGACCTCCCCTGATAACATTGCAAATGGCGTAAGGATTCGAAAGGGAGGTGACTGTTGCGCTAAAAAAAAGAGTGGATTAGAGTGACTTCCCCTGATAACATTGCAAATGGCGTAAGGGTTAAAAGGGAGGTAACAGTTATGCTCCAAAAAAGAGTTGATAAGAATGACCTCCCCTGAAAACATTGCAAATGGCGTAAAGATTCAAAGGGAGGTAACAGTTGCCCTAAAAAAAGAGTGGATAAGAATGACCTCCCCTGATAACATTGCAAATGGCGTAAGGATTCCAAAGGGAGGTGACTGTTGCGTTAAAAAAGAGTGGATTAGAGTGACCTACCCTGATAACATTGCAAATGGTGTAAAGGTTCCTAAGAGAGGTTACTTTTACGCTACAAAGAGAGTGACCTACACTGCAAATGGCGTGAAGTTCAAAAGAACTTTGCATGATTTCATTTAAGAAATATTAAAAGCTTTTTTATTCTGAAGCTCCTCATAAATAAGATCTTATTTCTCCTTATTAGGATTTTAAAATTTGGACCCAAACGCCTTGTTAAATTTGTCATTATATTAAATATTTTCGACCATGCGACCACATACATGCATCGAGGACATGTTTGGAGGAAAGTGACCGTGCGACCACATACACGCACCACAGGATTCCCCTTCTCTTACGAGAAAGGGACAAAGAGTTGTCCGCCCTTTTATTAAAGGGCAGACTTAAAAATTATGCCATTGCCTTATGTTATTGATAAGGAGGCTAAATTTCACAAATAGATTTTGAATTGGTTTATATACAACAATAGTAACGCAAACTAAGCGGGTTATCAGTATACGTCTTTTTAAGTCCGCAATGAAATTTTAAAAGTATGTTATATAACTACTTGGAAATTTTGAGTTTAAAGTTTTTTCTACGTTTCACTTTATATATATAACAGAATTATTGTTATTTTGCAAAACATGAACGTTTCAAAAACGTTTTATATGCGTTAGATATTGGAGATATATTTAACACGTTGTTTTCAAATATTAACCTGGGGGCATTTTTGCCGAAGTACTGTCCGATGACGATATATTGAGCCTGTGTTTACATAAAAATTAATAACAATGCAAAAAAATAGGTAAAGCAGACTGAAGCTTCATAGTAAAACGTCATATTTTCATGTGCAGTGTTGTTTCATTCATTTAGATGCTCGTATCATAGTCAGGTACCGTTAAATTTGATTTATCTTTTCTTATTTGACCAGTTTTGTTTCAAATAGTTACAAATGCATTAGATAGAATATTCTTGTACTCAGTTTCTTAAATGAGAAATGGCTGATTGGGTCAATTTGCCGAAAGTTAAAAGATAATTTTATACAGAAATGGCGCTCTGATATAAAACTAACATCAAACACGAATATTTACAAAGGCATTAAAACTGAGTTTGGTAGAAGTGCTTATATCAAGATTTTGTTATCTAGACGAAGCTTATTAATTATGCGTTTTTTACTAGAAATCATAGGCTACCTGTGGAAACAGGAAGATGGCAGGATATACCTTTTTCTGAAAGAAAATGTTCCTTTTGTAATGATGATGTATGTGACGAATTTCATTATTTGTTCAAATGTCAAAAGTTTTTTGAGGAAAGAAAAAAGTATTTAAAACGGTATTTTTATGTTAATCCCAATTTTTTCAAATTAGAAGAATTGTTTAGTAGTGAAAATAAAAGTTTACTGAATAAACTTAGTATTTTTATCGAAATTATATTTAAAAATGTGTAACACTGGTATGTCTGGATTAGTTTAAACATATTTATTCCCGAAAGTATATATAATGTACATACAAATATATAACAAACAAAACATTTTTACACAATGGAAAAGGATGAGAATGAAAGACAAGTCTTATAGAATTCTTCTCACTCTATGCCTGGATTGCTTGTTTACTTGAAAAATATATTTATTTGCTATATGTATGTTTATTTGTAATGTTACGTGTATGATTTGGATATGTTTGTCATTCTCTATTTACATAGCACGTGTTAATAAGCCGCCATTATTCACTGTAATTATTATAAAACGATGCTTATGTTGTTTACTTGATGTAAACCTATGATGGAAATAATAAGTTTGAAGTTTGAAGGTTGATATGCAGTTGTGTTAAGTTTGGTGAAAACGTCAAACATCAGGAAAAGGCATTATCAGAAATGTAAGAAATATAATGAAGTAAAGTGTGTTATATATTGATTCATATATTCAAATTATTAATATTTCGTAATCGTAGTGTGTTTAAAATTGTTTGATTTTTAAAATGTTAAATAAAATTTTTAAAAATCACTTGAAATGTGGTTAGTTTCTTTATAAAGAGTGGAAAGAAATGAAACATAAAATAGAAGTAGAAATTTATAAGGACCAAAACATGTTTATTGAAATACAGAGTGAGACAAAGTGAAAAAGGGAGACAAACAACAACAATAACATCATAGTAACATGGCAGAGCGAAAGGTTCAAACATATATTGCAAATCATTATTGTGACGTTGATTTACCAACTAGGCTTTTATACGATGGTACACATTTTCTTTAGAATAAAACTATACATGTATATAATTGTTCACGGGGGAGGAAGTGTTACATGAGGGATGGAGTTATTGTGAACTTGTCAAGGAGTTCTTGTGATAACTGTCACGGAGTTTGTCGGAAAACTATTGTATATACTGCTAACACATTCGTCAAAAATGGTAATTTTCATCTTTAAAAAGTGAGTTTTAGGTGCTTAATTAATCTTTCATGATTAATCTTGCCTTACATATTGCATTATGTGTCAAAAACTAATTCATAGTCCATTTTCCATTGCCTCTTGTTTAAAATCTGGTAGTTTTGAGGAAAATTTCCAAATTATTTGCCCAATTCGCAAGTATTGGCCTGTTTATTTCAAGTCTTCATCCTTGCCATACATAATTACCTGATTATAATGAAAAATTGCAAGCAAAAAGCCCCGGCTAACAAATTTAGAGCCGATTTTTCAAATGTCCCTGAGTTCTTGTGATAACTCAAAATATGTCCTGGAGTTCTTATGATAACTTTTGTTACTGCCAATGTGTTTCTTGCGCTAAATCACAGCACGTTTTTCACGGCATTTGAATGGTTATTTTGTTACCAGACACGGAACACCAGAAGAAATATGTTGTTTGGGGGTTATTTTTGGACAAAACTTTATCTGATTTTAACCTTTAACCTTTTTCCTTTATGGAAGTCAGATAATGATTGACTTCAGTTAACCTTTACCTTAAATCATTATATAGTCTCCCTTGACTTTATGCCATTATGCTTTGCATAACATTATCTATCATTCGGGTTATTAAATGAAAATGTCTAGTTATGTAAACTAGACACTTTTATATAACATGTTTGTTTCATTTTACGCCCTTTTCCGACAGTATTTCAGTCATATAGGCGGCTATAGTTTCCTAACCATCGTTCCTTGACAGTTACACCCGTACTAGACTACCCTCCTCCGCGCTAAACTACCAAAGCATCTCCCGGGGATCGAACCCACGCCAGAGAGGTAACTGGATTATATCTCATCGACTCTAACCCCTCGACCACGGAGCTTTATAAAGCATAATTTATGCAATAAAGCTCCATGTGAAAACAAACAGAACACCCTAAATGGACCAGGTACCTTTGCATAACATTATCAATCATACTAGTTATTGAATGAAATTTTCTAGCTATGTATATCAGAGACTTTTATTACATGGAGCTTTTTAATTTATGTAAGTAAGCAAAGTTTACATCTAAATTTTAATTTTGTTTCTTAAAGATAAAGAAAATGGGGAAAAAATACCAGTGAATTCAGAGTAAAACAGAAATAGTTTATTGTGCACAGTGAAAGAAAACATTGAAAATAATGTACATTCAGTTGCAAATAAGTGGTGTTTTTATAAAATTTACACACTAATAAAATTATCTAAAATTAAAGAACTCTCGAATTCCAATTTAGAATCGCATGCATTCATTATTCCGACATGAAAAAAAGAGGGAATGAGTATTATACAAACCTAACAACAAGCATAAAATATATACTGCATTAATTAAAGTGGTGCTCATAATGTTTAAATTGTGTAACGACATTCATTGCCGTATTTGTAGTATCTTTTGAAAAATACGTAATTTACAAAATTGTCAAACATTTTAAGTATTGAATAAAGGAGAATATGAACAGATGGTGCTTTCAAATATTTTAACTTAAAAAAACCTTATGCAAATGAAGCAAACAACAAATACATGTATAGACACAGTACAAGTGGTCAATTTCATATTAAAATGATGTACATGTTAAAAATCGTTTGATTATAATAATATTGATTTTTTCCCAAATTGAGAAGAAGTTGAGTCTTTAATAATCAAATGAATTAAAGCAGCATGCCTCCAGATTTTTACTTATTTTCATGAAAGTTTTGAAAAAAATATATCAAAAAGTAAAATATTACCAAGTTAACAAATTTTAAGGAAGTAATGTATACATTACAAACGGCATTTTCAATCCACGTAAATTACTTATGTATGACATAACAAAAATACTGAGTTAGTCACGCAGTAGAAATATGGTGATAAACAATGAACTGCAAGATCAGCCATTCATTGCATGTAAATAATTTCTTGATTTTTTTACTTTTAAAGTTTCTTAAAGTTGATTTTCTTGAAACTGTTATGACTCACCTGAAGGCATGCAGATCTAACAATCTGATAAAAATCAGCTCTGAAATAATGCTACACATGTAAGAAATAAGTACATCTGAACTAGTCAGATTGACAGATCAAATAAATCTGATACAATGATAAACGTTAATGTTTTTTCATGAACATTAAATTAAAATACATTATAATGTGAACATTTATCAAATATATTGGTTCTTTATGACTGAAATACGTACAGATCGTGACATCTTATTGTTTTTGAAACCAATCTAAACAAATGAAATATTCGTATATTGGCAACAATGGTAGGATTCCCCATTGTAAAAGAAGACTTTACATAAAATAAATAACCGTTTCAAAGCGAAAAAAAAATTATTGACAAATTTACAGGGATAAAAATTCATAATGCATGAACTCTAACCACCGCGACGTGTTTACCTTTCTTTGCTTTAAACTTATTACTCAAACGAAGTCCATCATTTCATGTTCAAATCACGTCAGGCTATAATTATTATTATTAATATGTAACTTTTTTGTTGTTGTCGTGTTGTTGTTTGAAGGAAACCATTAAACAGACCATGCTTTAGACCTTAAAAAGAGCTTTCAAGTAAAGTATAGCAAAGAAAAAAAGTCCATAAAAACACAGTACATCTAAAAAATAACGTATTTTATGATGTATTTTTCATGAGTTTCATCCCAGAATATGGAGTGGCTTTTGTCATGACCTTTCACTAATGGAGTCAATATACATGTATATCTTTTAATACATATACATGTACCAGTTTCAGGTATGTAACTGAGACACTCATGTCTAGCGTGTTCCAGCAAAATCACTAACACTTCCGTTGACTTCTAGTTGCAATTCCATAAGTAGCTCGTCTAAAGTCTACGTGCTGTACTTTCACTAGGTCATAGAGTTTTTCGATCAATTCCTCCGTGTGTCTTGGTTCCGACCCAATAAGTACTTTCAGTCTGTGATTTATAGACTCGGTGTTAACGTTGCTATCGGTTTTCCTCTTACATCCGGGATATACCATGTCTATTGCTTCTGTCATCGCAATTTCATTATCTGTTCCCATGAGAAAATTCCACATTTTGTAACTTTACCCTGAGGATGCCCCGAAGATGAGCAAAGAACCGGAAGTAGGTTTGTTCTCGTCTGTCCCAATGTAGCATCAACGGACCTAAACAGATTGGTGGCTCACCCGTTTCTTTTCCAGTAACATTGTGTGCTATACACACAGCGGTCGTTATATACCATTGTCCTGAAGAAATTGTGTCAACACAAACCGATCCTTCGCCAGATGATATAAACGACTTGAAATCTCTCACTTGGCCTTTGGTGTGACATTGCACAAATGGAAGCGGACTACATTTTGAGTAAGCATATTCTGCGACGAACGGATGCCTATCGCATACTTTCTGAAAAAACATTCATAAGTTCGTTTGTTCAAAACTTGCACTAAGATATTTAAAAAGGGGGGGGGGGGGCATAATCCCTGTTAATTGAGACTTAAGGCTAGAAATGTAAATTTATTTCTAAAATCACTTTTTGGTTAAAATAAACAAAAGATCAGATATTTTTCTCATTAAGTTATAACAAATCCGTTCTTTCTTTCAGGTAGATTGACTGAAAAATGATAGTTTGATTTTCTAATATATACATGCATACTATATCTAAATATCATATTTGTACAGATATTAACATAAGAAGTATAAAAAATAAAAGAAAAATACTTGTTGTCAGTAAAATGGGTATACATGCATGTTGTAATTCAACTTGATAAATGCATATTGTTTATTATCATAAATTACGGAAATTGATAGTTTATCAAAATGATGTAAACTGATTTCCATGTTCATTTAATATTATGGGCAAATATTTGTTGTTGTTTATGTGGAATTCCGTTTGTCTCTGTCATAAGGATGTGATGGGTGAAAAATATTATCATTTCCTCAGACATTTTTTTTCTAAACCATTGACAATTAGTAAAAAAATATATCATCATTTTCTTCGGGGATTTTATTCTTTGATAATATTATAAAATATTATTATCTTGTTTTGACAATTTTCACGTAATGATATTATTTACTAAAAGTATAATCAGCACGATGACAACTGATCGAGTGGGCGTGGTTAAGACACCGTTTATCATGTACCACAGGATCAATGAAACTGTTTTAAATTATTGATAAGGAAACATATATTTTTAAAAGCCAGTCTATGGGATTGACTTTTCTTCGGTAGAAATGGCAAACCCCTCAATCTCAGTTATACCACGAATCTTAACCAATCGAATCTTAAATATGTGCAGCAAATTTTTATATACATCATAATTTTACATTAAAATAAATGCATTCATTTTTATTTAAAAGAAAAAAAAAACTTGATTAGACTTTTTCGAAAGTAAATTTCTAATAACCTCCCTTTATTGACATAAAATTATAAATTTACTTTCGAAAAAGTTACCTTTAATGATGCTTTTTGAAATGTACAATATTGGTAAATCGTCATTTGAGCATCATATTTTTGGATTTATAGCTTCATAACATTTAAAAAACGTAAAATGTTCATCACCAGATGCGAGTAATGCTGGAAGTGAAATACATTGTGTAATTTGGCTAAATTATATTGCATTAACAAGGCAACATATCAGGAAAATGGTATTTTTACAAACATATGATACAAACACTAAAACAATACTTATTGCTAAAATGCTATACATGCAGGTGATGAGTTATGTTGGAAACTGAACAACAAAATTAAAATACATTAGAAAAATAGAATAGGTAATTTCTCTTCAACAGGAAAGTACCTTGTTTTCATAAGGAAAAGTACAACAGACCTTGGGAACGACAATCTTTATATGCTAACTTAGATATAAATTTCATTCCTTTACATGTACATGTAGCTGATAAGAATTTTAAAAGCACTTTGCGGGCTGTTAAGATATTTAAGATCAACATCTTCTTCTATTTTATGCTTACAAGTGAGGTATACTTGGTAATATGCATGATCATTTAATGGGACTCCGCCGAGATTTTTTGACATGGCAGGACTGAAAATATTTTTTAACATAAGTGTTCCATTTGATGCAGGTCTAGACCAATAATTTGTATGCAAAATTTCAGATCATTCGCTAGCTCCGTTTTCCCCCCAGAAAGACTATTGTAATTGTGAACAATGACCAAAAATGAAAAGCGTTGCAACGCTGTTCACTCAAATCGGACTAAGAATAGCACAAAAATACGCTTTATTCCTAAATATATTTCTAAATTATCTTTCGCACATCTTTCTATTTAAAATGCCCAAGCTGATCTGAGTGAGAATTTAGTAGCCTATAAATTTATATTTTAGGCTTTTGGACCTCAGTGTTGTTCCTTTAAGTATACAAAATACATCCTAACTGACATAGGTTTTGCTGATTCCGTAATTTTGTAAAGTAAATTAAAAAAAAAAACTGTTGCGATTTGATCTTCATGGCATTTTCTCGATTCAAATATCCTATACGTTTTGTAAATATTTTAAAGTGAAACCGTTTCTAAAATAAACTAAATGAAAAATGACTTTTTGTTGGAGTAACGCTCATGCACGTTTGCATCCCTTGCATGGAAACTTTTCTTCACCTTTTAGGGAATTTTATAAAATAATAAAAAAAATGTTTTCGTTAATATGCTTTTTATCTCACATAAAAAAAATCATATTTTCACTAGTGCTACGCGCTTGTCAAAAAACTACAGATTTCTCTCTCCCTTTTCCAGCGTGTGATATAATCATAGCACATCCCTCGAACACCTACAAAATCAATAATTAAATTACCTGAAACAGTCTGTAACGCGTAGACTTGAAGTTATATGTTGGGCCATGGTCGGTCCTTAAACAAATACTGCACTTGTATGGATGGTCATCACCATCTAAGTAGCATAAATCCTCTGCTGAAATATTGTCACATGACAAATGAACCCAATTATCACAATAGTCACAACATTTTGAGGGTTCCTCACATTGGCGTTCGTCACAAGTATGATTACAAATACTGCACGGGTTACTAACTTTAAATTGTTTAGGAGAGCTACCAGACATGTTGAAGATACTAACGCTGAACAACTTATTTATTTTACGTAAATTTCACTGATGCTATTCATAAATAATGATGGAAAAATAATAGGTGGGGTATATATAGGGCTAATGTGTTGTTCTTTCTATTTTGCTTTGCACGATAAAAAATGACACGTAGTCGGCAATACACATGATGGCGACTGTTGTAGAAGATACTTGGTGTGACACGTCTTTAAAGGTGCTATTTTCCTCGGGTATTCACACACCTGTCATCTCGTGACTTTCAATTAAAACATGACAAAATAAAGAAACAAGGTAAAATATATTACGTGTGCCGCCGTGATGTAGCCATATTGGTAAAACACCTTATGTATTGTCTTCGTTTATGACATGTGGTTGCAAAGTGGAAATGTTCTGTAAAGACAGCCCTGTCAACACATTTTTTTCCATGACGATTTAATTTAAACTGTCAAAAGACATAAATTTATTATTTATGAGTATATTCAATGTTGAGATATTTATTTCTTTCAATACACACACACGCACGCACGCACCCACACTCGCTCCTCTTAAAGTGTATAAGTTATATTTTTATTTTATCTTTTTGGCTTGCAAATATTTGTTTCTTTCGCAGTAAATCAGCTAGCCTACATATTGCCTAAAACAAAATATGTCCATATACATGTATATTATAGAAAGCCAGAAAATCACATAATCAAATAAAATTGTAGGGACACATAATATTATAAACAATAATTGTAAAACTTGGTATTTTCGTGTTAAGTCGAAATTGTTTGAATGTAGACTCAGTCATTTTTATGACATTTCTAACTATGTATCAAAACATGCTATTGTTGATAGTGCTATATGTTTTTTGATGGATAAATATGTATGTGACTGGAAACAGCTTATCAATATATCTGTAGGTAGTTCAGGTCGAGGAAGAAATAAACTAAGAACATATTGTACTTTTAAGAAAGATTATAGTGCTGAGAATTATTGCACCATGATTATGCCACCTTTACACAGATCTGCCTTCTGTAAATTTCGCTGTGGGGTTGCTCCCATTAGACTAGAAACTGGAAGATATGAAAACTTAAGTGAACAAAACCGTACTTGTCCATTTTGTGTTAATAACGTTGAATCAGAATCGCATGTTATCTTACAGTGCTCACTTTATGATGATTACAGACGAAACTTATTTCATAAGGCGGCAGCCGTCGATCCAGAATTTTATAACAAGTCAGATAATGATAAACTTGTGTTTCTTTTTACAAATACCTCCTTAACCAGGGGCGGATACAGAACATGGTTTCCTGGGGGGGCTGACATATGGACAAAAATAATGCAACAGGCAAAATTGTGCATGTTTGAAGATAGGGCCAATATCTTGTTCATGTGACAAAAATAGACTGAGAAAATTTTGAAATATGAGGTTGAAAATGGTGTTATTTCATTGACTTTCTAGTGCTGTTCATGATACTTTTTGGATGGTTTTACATGTTAGTGTCTGCAGGGTATTTCAAATAGAATTCCCCTGGTCTTTAGTATTAAGCATTTACAAAATAACAGCACACTACCAATGTTTGCGCGACTGTTGATAAAAATAATTTTTAAACACTTGTCTGAATAATAGACGATTTTCCAAAGTAAAGTGATATTAAAGTACTGCCTTTCAATTGTAAAAAAAAATTCAAACACATATATTCAATAAGAATTTTTTCTATCAATGAATCCATTTTAGATACTAAAGAGGTCAGTACAATTTAAATTTTATTTAAAAAAATATAACTGCAATAAAAAAGTTATTAAAAGCAAATGACAAATCAGTTCAGCTGAAAAAAAATCTTAGAAAAACTACTTATTATTTAAAACGCGATTCATTTAAATAATTAGAATATGTGCCAAAACCTGTTTCGATATTCTTAATAGACGTAAATCTTATCTTTGTAAATAATATAATGGTAGATTATTATTATAATTTTTATTTTTTTTAATGACATAAGTGCTCCTCTTTTAACTACAAAGTCGTACTGTTTTATTCTTAACTATTCTAACATAGAGCATAGTTTTATCATGTAAATAGTCATTATTATAAAATGCTATGTATATTTATGTGCTTTATACATTTGTAGTCTCCTGTAATTCTGTATAGAATGGTTATATACATGTTCTTATGATATATTTAATGTTGAATTATATTGTACCATGTATATAGATGAGACTTTAATAAATAAATAAATACATATTGTTCTGGAACATTTTATTCTGGTTAACACCTACAATGATTAGAAGAGACAACTAATTAGCACCATTTTCCGAGAAATTATCATAAGAATATGAAATCACTGCAACTGTTGCAACTGTTCCTTCAAATATTGCTTTGTACCATTTATGTAAGTTTTCAAGCTAGGTTATGGCACGTCGGAAGTTCTACTCGGGTAAATGAGATAATACACTACAGGGCTATCTTGGGTTTTCCTCCACCAATTTACGTGGATTATAATGTGATGATATAATGCAGGGGATACGGACAAAAGCCCCCACCCCCGTCTAAAAATGACAAGGTGGACAAAAGCCCCCCCATGAAATTTACAAATTTACACATACGACAAAAGCCCCCCCCCCCCCAAAAAAAAAAGGTAAAGGTAGGACAAAAGCCAACCCCCCCCCCCAATGGTCAATCAAATTTACATATAGTGTATTAAAGTTGTGTTTTTATGCGTTTAAAAAGATATGTATGGACATCACATGTAGGTGACATAGTGCTAAAGAAATATTAATTTGATCCCTTTACAAAAGTGATTAAACACTACTACTCTTCTGACCCTTGTTGTGTATATGAAAAGCTATGAATTCAGTATGGCATGCATGCATTATTTCATCTGTTATCATATACTTTGTTATCACTTCAATATATACATTATAAATAAACATTAAAACAAATTCTTTTCATATTTATTTAAAAGTTTGTGTGAAATTTGATGAATTTTGAGCACCTGTGCATGTGAAAAAAGATGGGGGGGGGGGGCTTTGTGCTACCTGTATTTTTGATGGGGGTGCTTTTTGTCCTATGTGTAAATTTCATATGGGGGCTTTTGTCCACCTTGTCATTTTTAGATGGGAGGTGGGGGGGGGGGGGGATGGCTTTTGTCCTACACTCATAATACTACACTAATTTTGTCAGTTTAAATTTCTGCCATCATTAAAAATACCGTTCAACTTTCTTTCCATTTAGAACACTTATTATTTGACTTGATGTCCTGATTTTAATTCTGGAATGACTCACATTGAAGTTTTATGATCACCTCCATAAGAAAAAACTGCAGATGTTTCATTATTTCATGTATAACTACCGTAATGCTTAACAAGTATTAGGGGGCATCACCACAGGACAGATACACAGACTATGCACTTCTGATAGGAACTTCAAACTTCACAGGAAAATTTGGTATTTATATATCATATGATTTTACCAAACTCATTCAATAGCTTCATGCGCTCATGAAATATACTATATTTATTACACACCTGTATATATTTGGATAAATCAAGGTAAAGAATACGGGACAGTTGGATTCAACTCCTTACTGGTACATTCTACACTTGTTTATACGTTCGATTGTGTAGGAGGCTATAGACACACTTTCGAATACGTTCCTGGAACCAACCTTTACTAAGCAATGAGTGTAAAGTATCATGCTCAAGGAAACAAAAACTTGCCCTTGAGTAGGTTTGAACTAGCGGGTTTGATGGCTAGCGATCATACGATTACTAGCCACTCGGCCATGCCGCCACATTGTATATCACTTGTTTACATGAAAATGGTTGTTTAAACACTTAAAACAAACAAGCAGAATATGGAAGGAAGAGGAATTATATGACAAAATAAACAGACGACAAAGATTTATTAAATCTAGAAAAAATATTTATTTCATGAAAAATGATAAAGACTATTTCTATATACATAATGTAAAGTAAATATTACCATAGCAAACTGGACAAATACATGTACAAGTTAGCTTGCCTCACTTTGGAGAAAAGCGGGAAAATCTATATATATAGCCTCAATAAGCTTGACCTTGACCTAATTATCATGTTTTACTTTGCTTAACATCATTATAATTTAATTAATTGAAATTGTTCATGATTGTACCATTATGAGAAGTGAGAAAATCTATATTTAGTATCAATGACCTTGACCCAATTATCATGACTTTCCTTATTTCCAATGTATTAAATCATGAATTTATTTATATTAAACATCATGCAATACAAGTTTTGAGTGTTTCTTTTTTATCTCTTTATTTACTGTGGTCATTAACAGTAACACCTAAACAGTTTACAGCATAAATATGCTATAGAAAAAACACATATTGACACATCACTGGGTAGTGATAATAATTACAAGGTAACAAGCAAATTCGTTGAATTTATATCCCCCGCAGAGTACTGGTTATTATTAACACAACAACTGAAGACATAAGGCTTTATTAATATATTAATCATGGCATTAACTGTAATATTCTTTGAACTTGAAGCCTTGTACCTTCAAACAAGAAGAAGTTTTCACTATATATATATCAGGTAAATCTATGACCCCCTGGAGTGGGGCCAATTTTGACCCCAGGGCTATAGGTTATATCATATACCAAATATCAAAGCTCTAGGCCTTGTACTTTCAGACAAGATTTTTTTATTTTGCATTTTTGAAACTCCTTTTCTGGCCCTGTGACCTACTTATGCAACAGACCGGAACCATTTGATCAACTTTTGCAGGGGACCACCATAAGATGTTGAAAATTGCAAACATTTTCTAAGTCAAGGGCAATAACTCTAAAAATACTAAATAAATCCAGACGAAAATACCCAGGTGCACAACTACACATGCTGATCAACATTCCTGTAAAGTATCATGACTTTAGGTCAAATACTTTTTGAGTTACATGCGACACAAGTTGAAAAATTGCAAAATTTTACTAAGTCAAGGGCAATAACTCTAAAAATAGTAAAAATATCCGGACGAAAATACCCAGGTGCACAACTACACATGCTGATCAACATTCCTGTAAAGTATCATGACTCTAGGTCAAATACTTTTTGAGTTACATGCAACAAAAGTTGAAAATTGCAAAATTTTACTAAGTCAAGGGCAATAACTCTAAAAATACTAAAAATATCCAGACGAAAATACCCAGGTGCACAACTTCACATGCTGATCAACATTCCCATAAAGTTTCTTTGAATTCCAGCCATTAGTTGCAGAGAACTACTCCGGAAACGAAATTCGGACGTTTTACTAAGTCAAGGGCAATAACTCTAAAAATACTAAAAATATACAGACAAAAATACCTAGGTACACAACTTCACTTGCTGATCAACATTCCCATAAAGTTTCGTTGAATTCCAGCCATTAGTTGCAGAGAACTACTCCGGAAACGAAATTCGGACGTTTACTAAGTCAAGGGCAATAACTCTAAAAATAAAAATCCAGACGAAAATACCTAGGTGCACAACTTCACATGTTGATCAACATTCCCATAAAGTTTCGTTGAATTCCAGCCATTAGTTGCAGAGAACTACTCCGGAAACGAAATTCGGACGGACGGATGGACGGACGGACGGACAACGCCAAAACTATGTCCCCCTCCCGATTCCATCGGCGGGGGATAATAAGAAAGAACCTCACATTCAGTAAAAAAAAAAATATTTATTCACTCAAAAAATCTATATTTAAGTATAAAATAATACATAAATGAGAAAAAAAATAATATCCATAATTAACTTGCATTGAGATGAAATTTATTTTAATGAGATATTATTATAACAAATACCAGGATGCTTTATTAATAAGCATTTGTGATGTTACTTTTAGATGTACATATCTGTCATAGAACATGGTGGGGGGAATAAAAACAACATAAAAAGAAATCACAGAGAGCTCAGAATTGCTTCATAAATTCTTAATATTGAGCACTAATATCAAATGAAATACAGCCCCATCAAAATAAAACATGAAAAAATAAAACTCATCAAAATGTAAAATGAAAAAATCCATCAAAATATCAAATGGAAAATAAAAGATAAATTGTTTCACTGTAACATGAGCAAAACTTGTACTTTTAAATCTTATTAAGTCACCATATGTCTGTATTGAAATATAAAAGATACCAATTATATTTTTAGTGTAACCTGTAAAATAACATTCCCATGTTTACTAAAACGTAATGTAATATAAATTTTTTCTTTAACTCAATTACTCAGAAGTATCGATCAGTTGTAAACATTATTAAATATCGTAAATCTACCATTAAAACAAACATTTTCAAAAACATATCCCTCCACACCCCAAAATCAATTCATATAAGCAAATCTATTTTAATCTATTTAATATTTGGATGACCTTTTAATTCATGTAAGTAATTTACAATTATACTTGATTTTATCTTCTTCTTTTTTGTGATAACAGAAAAGTGTCATACTTTTCAATCTTTATTTCTTTGTATTTGTCAAATATATAAATAATTCCCATTAAAACTTAATATACATGTATATAAAAAAGTTATATAATAATAATATACAATAACAAATATACATGTAAATATATATGACGTTAACAGTTAAATTACCCATTTCACTGAAATGTTCAGATCTGCAGTCTTCATACTATATTTACATATCAACAATAATTTCTTTTAATGTATATGTAACAAAATAAACAATTATTTTGTACCAGAAAAAAGATAAACTGTATTAGAAAAATACAGGTACGTTACATTTTACCTGTATGTTTTTCACTGCAGAGAAAAAAAACTTGGTAAATAAGTAAAAAATACACTTGTCCTGCCAAAATCTAAAATGTCAAAAGAAATATAAAATTAAAATATAAAATATATTGCTAACACTTGCTATTGTATTTTTTTTGTACCCTTTTGTAATAGAAGAAAGACCTTGACAAAAGTCAGATATGTACATAGGCTTATAACCAGTGAGCACTGTTTATTTAGTAATTGCTGCAAATTCCTGAGGGTGAATCTGTACAATTTCATCATTTTCCAGCATCAACTTCCTGTCAGAAATTTGGCTCATTGCCATAAATAACGTGATGTCACACACTGTACAATGATGATGTCATAATCGAGTATTACATACGTTCCTTGTATTCAACTTGGTATGCAGGATTTTCAAAAACTGCTGGATCGCTGAAATGCTCTTTATCAAAGTTGTTATGTTCATTCACTTGCACTTCCTGTTGCTTGAAATCCCCCTTCTTTCTGTGCCTGAAGAGTATCCAAAAAACATAACTCTTTATGGTGATTGACTTTATATTATCATTAAAAATATGCATATAAATTGTCACATGTCATATCCTTTAAATATCAAACAGGCATTAACACAAGAGAGAAGAGAAAAAAAGAACAGCACATACTACTTAATGTCTTTCGACATGCTTTTTAGTGGATGAATACCTCAATAAATTGTCAATTTTTATGGTAAAATATATTGCTTATTTTTCAATTATTGGATATAATACAGAGTAAATTTGCATATGAATTTGTCCACTTAGTATCTAACAGTAATGGAAAGACGTTGTTTTTCTTTATTGTAATATAACTTTAAACTAAATATCTTTAAATATTACTCTGAATTCACTAACACATGACTGCTAGTTACACGATGTTTACATTTCTTCAAGAAAACATGGGTATATGCCAAAGATTTGAAAATTACTCAATATTCATTTATATACATAATCATCTAAAATACAGTATACTAAATAGTCATAATAAAAATACATGCAAATGTTAACTGCGGCTGCGTGTGTTCAGGAAAACAAACAAGAGGGCCATGATGGCCCTGAAGTCGCTCACCTGTATATAGGCCCCCGGAGCGGGGCCAGTTTAAATCCCAGGGCTTTTATTTGAACAAACTTGGTAGACACCCATTAGAAGATGTTTCATGCTAAACATCTAAGGTCTAGCTGGTCAAGTTTTTTCTTTACACATATAGTTAAAAACAATGACACACCTGGGGCAGGGCCAGTTTTGACCCACAGGCTTTTATTTGAACAATCTTTGTAGACACTTACTAGAAAATGTTTCATGCTTAATATCTAAACTCTAGCTATTCGGGTTTTTTCAAAGAAGATTTTTAAGTTTTTGCTATACACATATAAGGAAAATGAATGTCCCCGGGGCGGGGCCAATTTTGACCCAAGGGCTTTCATTTGAACAAACTTTGTAGACACTCACTAGAAGATGCTTCATGCTTAATATCTAAACTCTAGCTATTTGAGTTTTTTTAAAGAAGATTTTTTAAGTTTTTGTTATACACATATAAGGAAAATAAATGACCCCCGAGGCGGGACCAATTTTAACCCCAGGGCTTTTATTAGAACAAACTTGGTAGACACTCACTAGAAGATGTTTCATGCTTAGTATCTAAACTCTAGCTATTTGTTTTTTTTTCAAAGAAGACTTTTTAAGTTTTTGCTATACACATATAAGGAAAATCAATGACCCCCGGGGCGGGGCCAATTTTGACCCCAGGGCTTTTATTTAAACAAACTTGGTAGACATCCATTAGAACATGTTTCATGCTAAATATCTAAGCTCTAGCTCGTTGGGTTCTTTAAAAGAAGATTTTTTAAAGTTTTTACTATATGCATATAGGGAAAATCAATGACCCCCTGGGGCGGGGCCAATTTTGACCCCAGGGCTTTTATTTGAACAAACTTGGTAAACACCCATTAGAGGATGTTTCATGCTAAATATCTAAGCTCTAGCTCTTGGGTTCTTTAAAAGAAGATTTTTATAAGTTTTTACATATACATATAGGGAAAATCAATGACCCCCTGGGGCGGGGCCAATTTTGACCCCAGGGCTTTTATTTGAACAAACTTGGTAGACACCCATTAGAGGATGTTTCATGCTAAATATCTTAGCTCTAGCTCTTTGGGTTCTTTAAAAGAAGATTTTATAAGTTTTTACTATATACATATAGGGAAAATCAATGACCCCCTGGGGCGGGGCCAATTTTGACCCCAGGGCTTTTATTTGAACAGACTTGGTAGACACCCATTAGAGGATGTTTCATGCTAAATATCTTAGCTCTAGATCTTTGGGTTCTTTAAAAGAAGATTTTTTAAGTTTTTACTATATGCATATAGGGAAAATCAATGACCCCCTGGGGCGGGGCCAATTTTGACCCCAGGGCTTTTATTTGAACAAACTTGGTAGACACTCACTAGAAGATGTTTCATGCCAAATATCTAAGCTCTAGCTCTTTGGGTTTTTTAGAAGAAGATATTTAAAGTTTTTTCTTTTGGTTGCCATGGCAACCAGAGTTCTGCATGGAATTAAATTCTTTGAACAATTTTCAAAGGTGACCACCATAGGAACATTCCTGTGAAGTTTGGTTGAAATTGGCTTAGTGGTTTATGAGAAGATGTCATTTAAAGTAAAAGTTTACGGACGACGGACGGACGACGGACGGACGACGGACGGACGCCGGACGAAAAGTGATCACAAAAGCTCACCCTGTCACTTTGTGACAGGTGAGCTAAAAAAATGCTCGACATCCCTCATGCATCCATAGCCCAAGCTTCAGTGGTATTAGACTTGTTCTAGACTTTATTTTGGTTGGAATCAATATAAATCACAAAGATAAAGAAAGCTAGTGCACCACTGTGATAAAGAATGGGCGACTATTTACAGCCACCAAAATTAAAATAAGTCTATAGCCAAATTCAGTAATAAAATAAAGTAATTATCACAAAAAAAGATAAAAAAAACTTCATAAATTATCTAAAATTGGTGAGGAAGATTATAAATTTAAGGTTATAAGAAAAGTTATCATGCTTATGAATATAATACTTATGAATGATGAAGTAATCTGATATATGTAATAATGTAAAATGAATAAAATGCTAACTAGCTCTATAATGCTCTAATATGTTAAATAAAAGAACTACTATACCAGAACAAAATTTATTATTTAACACCAGCATTCTTAAATCTTTCTAAATTCATTTAAGGTATGTACAGTTAATTAGAAAGCTTGCAGTTATAAGCATTTATAAATTAAAATTCAGAGAAGAGAAATTGGCTAGGCTGGGTTTAAGACACACAGGCATGGTTAAGGTCATATGGCAACTTTCCGGCTTTACTGGTGATGGAAGATCTCAGATGTCCCAATGCATTATTGCAGGCACAAACTTGTACCCAGGTAGAACCATAAAACTTCTATAAGTTATTTGCATAATTTTCCCTTATAAAAGAATTCAAAGTCATTCAACTCCCAGAGGTAATGGGCAAAATAAACGACCTTAACCTCATGAAGTCACAAAAAATGGGCACCACCAGAATAAGCATTTCCATGGAAAGGTATCTTGAGAACCATTTCTTATAAGTCAACAAAAGCACTTACACATGACAAAATCTACATGCAAAAACACCTCTGTTCTAGCACATAATTATTATAAATATATATGCATGCACATGATGGTTATCTACTATTTTTTATCAGTTGAACATGCAAAGACGGTCTACTGTATTTTATACATAAAAAAGCACCTGTAAACTAGATATTACATGTAATCCCTTATGCACATATAATTTCATATACCACTTACATGTGCAGACCTTTCCACCCTCCATTTATCCTGTTTTCTGAAAATTGCAAATAATTTTATTTGCAATGTCAGTTTACATTATTTTCATTTTAAATGTTGTTGTTTTTTTCATATGCTGTTTTTCTGTTAATTATGTAATCTGGCTCCAAATAACTTGATTTGCTTATAATTTTGTTAACATTTATTTTCATATTCTATTTACATTATAAACCAAATAACCTGATAAGCTCAGCCTATAAGAATCATGTCCTTGATAAAAGAAAATAATACTTAGGTTAGCAACAATCTTAGATGCCAGTGCTTGGTGTTTTCTTAAAGACTCCGTTACAAATGCATTAAATCTTTACCTATTTTTAGCCAATACATTAAATGAAAATGATGCTAAATATTAAGCATTTATGCAAAAATAATATACAGGTTCCTTCACCTCAAAAACCATATGAAAAATGTTGTAAAACACAAAGCAAGGTGCAAAAATATGAGGGAAGTGAGATGGGATGTGCACACTGTTATATGGACAAGATGGAGGGAAAAATATCTAAACATTTTGTGTTCCTTATCATGTAGGTTATATAACAATTTGACAAACAAAGACTCAAGGTTCATACATTATTTTCAACAAATTTTCAATGCACACAGAGTATAGTTTAAAAAAAAATTGTAGGAAAAGGGGTTGTGTACTTGTACATGCATGCAATCTTTGCAACAGATCTTGGGTGTGTTTCAAGGATGTTAAGAGGGCCAGGGGTGTGGGGGAAATACCAAATTACAGATTACCTGGAAATACCAGCCCCCTGCCTCGTCAGTTCAACAGGAAAATTTTCCACTTAATCTTTTTCATCAAATCACAATAGAGGCTTGTGTCATTTTTAAATATAAAGCCCTAACAGAACAGCAAAGCTTTAAATATGACAGTTCCAATAGTTTAAAGCTCTACATATATTCGGATTTAGAAAAGAAAGAATATATTTATTACACATATGCATATTTCAAAACAGATTGGATACATGTACATAAAGTTTTCTACGAATATCTCAGAAAAAAAGGGTGCAGGAAATTTCTAAGTTCTTGTATCTAAAAAACCATAGGACTCAGAATCAGGAATGGGTCTAATGGATGGTAGAGGAATTGTGTAGGACACTATAGGTGAAGATACTAAAACGGTATACCATACCTTCTTCTGTACATGATACAGCATATAACACTAACTATGATGACAAATAGTACAACTCCACACGCTATAGCCACTGGTATCAACCATTTATTCTGTAGAAAAAAAGATCATGTTTATAATACATGTATCAGCAAAAATTTCAAACTTAGTTTCTATCCAAAAAAAAAAAGCGGAGTTGAGGCCACGCAATAAATATGTCTGCCTCTCAACATTGAGATGTGGGTTTGAGTCTTAAAATGGTCATGACCATTGTTCCTCACATGACACTAGTACCAGCCTCTTATTTCTGAGTTCACCCTGATACATGTACTGATAAATTTGGTGTGTACATACAAATTTGGTACTTACAAAGATTGAAAATGAGATTCATCGCCAATTATCTAAATTTCTTACTGCTTACATACACAAAAACAATCACTCATATCCATAGTTAAATAAAAATATAATATTCATAAATAACACACATAAAGGTTACACAGAAGATGACCTCAGACAAATGACTAAATAAGCCAGCTCTTTAAAAGAATCTGCCGAAGATCAACTGGCAGCCAGCAACTTGAATTTGAACATGAACAGAAAACCATTGATTTAACATGGTAAATATAGTTCTTCACACTGGCAGATATAACCATATCATATCTTTAAACATAACCTTACCTCCTCTTTTTCTGTAGGTTCTGCTTTTGAGTATAAAGTTTTCCCGACTTGTCCGAGTGATTCTTCCAGCACAGCCCTGCTGGGAGCTTTCAATAATTCCACGTCACAAGCGTTATTTATACAATCCACTCTATATGTCACTGTTGATATATCATTTCTGTAAAACAAACACACGAAAATATAACCTATTATAGTGACGCTAACAAAAATAAATTTTCCCATTCCTTCCTTATATCATGAAGTGAATTGCTATTTCCATCTATTAGCCTAAAGAGCAAAAATACAATTATGGGGTTTTCTCATAGTTTATATCTAGAAATAAATTTATCTACCGTAACTGAATTATTAGGAGTCCTCATAAATTGTTAATTTTTTAAAAGTACAATTCTGTGAATTATAAAGTCATGTAAATATCCAATTTAAATCAACAGATAATCAAAAGGTTTTGTTCAGTACAGGTTTTCCATTAAAAGGATGTCTTCAACCTTTTACCCCATGAGCATATTGCGAAAAATGGCCGTTTTCATTGAAAAGCCTCCTGTAACAAGTTCAAACTGCTATGAAACTATGAAAAATGCTTCAATACTAATGAAACTTGGCACAAATGTTGACTACACCACCATAGCCTCTGTAACAGCATGCTCAATTGTAAATTTCCTGTTACCATGGCAACGGGGGCACGTCTCAAAATTGCCAAAAATCACTATTTTGCATTGTTTTTTTCCATCAAAACTGATTTCAAAGTGCGACAGCTTCTCAATGAATTGAGATAGAGTAAAAGGCTTTTCAGCGTCGGTTACTAGTTACCCTAAGATCGACCTGAGGCCATTTTTAGCCTGTCACATGTCCAAAATTTTCTTGGCGATGAGGGGGATTCCGCCCCCCTTCAAACCCCCCAAACAGAAGGGGGCACATCCCCCTTCTGGCAACACAACATTTCTCAAACGGAAAACAGTGTTTGGGGCCTAAATAGGGCATTTTTTCACTGTTTGAGGCCTCAAAAGGGGGGGGGGGGCAAAAAGCTGTCGAAACACGCTTATATAAGGGAAAAGGTTAAACAGAGGTTCACATATCTAGTATAAACTTACCCATTATCTTGTGAATCATCAACTTTAATGATCTCTACAGATAAATGATCAGATGGAACACCTGTAAACATAACAAATAATATTTTGACCATATTATACAAAACCATGTCAGACATAGTAATATCTTTCCCTGCTGTTAACTTTTAATATAAAAAATTCATGTTATAAGTTGGTCGGACATTAAACTTGAAACAGTTTTTTAGAAGTTAAAGGAATTGTTACAGCACTTAGAATGAGTAGCCGAGATGATAGAGCCTGGTCTGACTGCAATCTCTACCAGATTTGGCCCGCTGTATACTTGTGACATATTCCTTTCCTTATACTTAGCTGTTAGTGATGAAAATTTCCTTATACTTAGCTGTAATTAGTGCTGAAAAAATCCTTATACTTAGCTGTTAGTGATAAAAATTTCCTTAAACTTAGCTGTAAGTGCTGAAAATTTCCTTATACTTAGCTGTTAGTGCTAAAAATTTTCATATACTTAGTTGTTAGTGATGAAAATTTCCTTATACTTAGCTGTTAGTGATGTAAATTTTCTTATAATTACCTGTTAGTGCTGAAAATTTCCTTATACTTACTGGTAGCTGTAAGGGCTGAAAATTTCAGTGCTGAAAACTTCCTTATACTTATAAAGCTATTGTAGTGCTGAAAATTTTCTTATACTTAGCCGTTAATGCTGAAAATTTTCTTATACTTAGCTGTAAGTGCTAAAAATTTCAGTGCTGGAAACTTTCTTATACTTAGCTATTATAGTGCTGAAAATTTTCTTATACTTAGCTGTTAGTGCTGAAGGTGTGAGATGTTAAAATACCTAAAACCAAAAATGATACATTATTCATGAAATTTACCTGAATTTTCTTTATCCACGGCTTTTTTTACAGCTTTGAGAATCATCGCGTGTTCAGTATCTGCTGTTTTTCCTACTAATGTCACATGACCTTGTGCACGTGGCTTGCATCCGCACGTTGATGTCTTGGCTTGTTTAAGGTTCTGATTTAGAACAGGATCCTCGGGCGGGGACACAATAGCATTGTTAGGTTCCTCACCATTCACAGAAACTGTGAACTTCACAGGAGTGATTTCTTCACTGAAAATTAAAGGTATATGTTGTATATGTTATAATTATTAACTATAGGAAATTAGAATTTTAATATCTATCAAATACAGTTGAACCTGTGTACACTGGGAATTATAACCACATACACTTGGTGAATATGATATTAGAATGTGTTACAACTTTAAGCATTCTGACTATTGACTACAGTAAAACTTGTCTGAATCAGATTTGCCAAACGGGAGATTTTTTTTTGACATATGCTCTGCGTAAACAGGTAGATATTTTACTTTGAAAAATACAACATTTTCAAATAATTGATGTATGTCGTTTTTAAATATACAAATAAATTACCCATTTTTGCCAACCAGCATGTATTCAGAACTGAGTGCAGTGTCTCTTGTATGTCTAGTAGATGACTTCTGTACATGAACACCAACAAAAGCTTTGCTAAGATCTGAAATCATAATAAGTAAGTACAAATAAACAGTTTAAAGGAAAAAAAATAAGTCCAAAAAATACACAAAAACAGACATTTTTACAAAATCATTATATCAACAAATTTTAAAATCACATTCTGAAATTTGAAAATTTGTTGAAAATTTGAACTTTAAGGTCAAGGTCATTCAGGGGTCAAAATCATATTCAAAAAAATTTAACTCTCTTTCATAATAAGGTATGTTGTTTTTAAGACTGAACCCTTAAAGAATGAAAATATTATAGTCAAAGGTAAAAATAGTTAATAGACAAACAGACAGACAGGATACAAATACATGTATTATGCATGATCTATGGTCCATAGACTATGAATGCTGGAACATTAGCAGTAAAACATTATCATTACAAAACATAATGTTTGAAAGAAATGTAGATTTGTCATTACACTTTGTCTGCATTCTATAAAATATACTGAAAATGTTCAACAAGCAATAAATATTTTCAAATTATGAAATCTAATTCTTACAGCTTGTGTTTTACGCTTTCAAGAAAACAACCAAAACTATCAGGAAAATTCAACAATACCTGTATTAGCTTGTGCCCACGATGCTGACAGAGATGATGCTACTGCTGTATAATTCAGACTTGCTTTAGCCCCAACCAGATACATCTTTCTTAGTTTCCTAGCAACACCAGTGGTTTTTAGATTCAAGGGAGTTAATGCACCTGTTAACTCTTCACTAGAAGGAGGTGAAATGTCGTCTGCTTTCATATTGTTAACAGATATACCATATTTGAAAACTGAGACAGGAGACCTACAAATATAATTATAACATGATGACTTTATTCTTAAAAAATATTGAACAAAACAATATTATACAATAATTATTTATTGGCCAGTTTGATGCTTTACTGTAGTTTTTAACATTTTAAGCTGGATTGCGAAACAAGTTCTTGCAACTTATATCAATAACTTTTCAGTCCGCTTCCTTGAACCAAACAGTGATGGTGTCATATGAAAAAACATGGTCATGACCCAAATAGGGCTTGAACCCATGATCCCTGGGTTTAGAGGCAAACATCTTAACCTCTAGGAAATCACTCCCCTTGTTAGTACTATAAATAATAAAGCGCAATATGATATGTACATTTCTTGGCCAGCTAAACAAATACATGTATTAAATAATAAAAAAAGACAAAAAAAGAGATAAATATAGCATAAACCATATTACTCAGATCCGCCCAGCTTGTAAAAGAACATAAGTAAATTGTTCAAAATTCAAATTCTTCTAAAACTTTATAATTCTGTACATTAATTCATCAAAATTTACCAGTTATCATCAGTAACATAGTCTGCTGTTGAGAGGTCCTGTTCTTCAACCAGTTTAAGATCTACTTTGTCACCACTCACTGGAAAAACATGACAAGTCTATAAATGTATTTAGACATCACCTCAATATTTATATCAATATTTCTATAAATGAAAATCAGATGTGATTATAGAAAAAGATTTAACTATAAGTTTCAAAACATGATACCTGAAATCCAAAAGTTAATTTTTTAAAAAATTAAAGGAGTCAATATTCAGGTCCACAGAATCACTCTATAATATAGAGGATATTTGTTTAGTTCAGTGTAAGATCGGAATATATTTCACCGAGTGAGCACCAAAAGGTATATTTCACGAGTGGCGCAGCCACGAGTGAAATATGAACTTTTGGTGTTCACAAGGTGAAATATATTTCGATCTTACATTTAACTATACAAATTTTCTTTTTATTATATGCAAAGAAACGTTTTAAAAAGACATTTAACCTAATATTGAATGAAAAGCGCGCCAAATAATAATACAACGTGACGTCATTTACGACGTCACGTCATTAAGTTGGTTCCCAGTACTGTGCACGCTGGTATTTCACTACAACAACGTAAGGCGCATAAATTTAAAACAGTGAAATTATCAAATTGATAATTTCACTGTTTAAAACAGTGAAATTACCAGTTTTATATCACTGATATATTTCTATAAACCACCGAAAAGCATGTTATAAACAGTGATAATCACACAGTAAAATAATTCATTACAATACATTGTTATTAAACTGTTTAAAACCTTTTTTAATAATGTTAAGCAATTTTTGTTTACGTTGAATGAACATAGTATAGGTTATATGGCGACATTCCAGCTTTATTGATGGCCCTCAGTGCATAATTTCAGGCATGAACAGGCACCTGAGTAGAACCAATGACTTTTCATAAGCTAGCTGAAAAGCTTCCTCACATGTAAGAATTGAAAGTCTCTGTTGTAAATAAACTGACAACAGTGAAGTGGGGTCTTAAGTCAGATTAGCAATGTAAAAGGACATACATGTGTATATACAGATTTTTCAGTCTTACTGGCAGCAGAAGGCAGCAGAAGACCTCAGAAGCCCCTTAATGAATTCAGATACAAGCTGGCACCAATTAGTATTATAATCTAAATGGACAATTCGCTCATATTTTGGGAGACTGTGACTGAATATAGCTCAGAGTTTAATTTACGTTGCTCTGTGACCCTGAGAAATTTGAGGATGAATTTCAGTATAACAGGGGAGTATATCACAGTTTAAAACTGTTCACTATTTAGGGGAAGAGGTGTGTTACCGGCCTGATTGCTTAGTCAGTATTCTGAGGTCTCTGGTTCGGGTCCAGGTCAGACTGCACATTTTGTTTACCCTGTGACTTTTTAACCATTGAGGGGCATTTAACTCAAATTCAATGACCTAAACCAGTTGGCCACAAGGGCACTTTACAGTTAGTTTATTGTATATACCATTATTAGCACTTGAATAAGCCTTCACAACTGCATTCACAATGTCCACTTTCTTGCCATAGTTTATTCTGGCATTTCCTTCCAAGTACAGCTCCTTTAGTGTATTTGTTAGGTTTGTCCATAACTCCAAATCCGAGCCAAAGTCCTCTGTCACTGCGTTTTCGACATTATCACTTGATAAAGGATGTGTTTCCCATGATGCAACAGTTGCGTCTGCTACTTTGAGTGTATAAGACACTTTTGGAATAACTTGACTGAAATATAATATCACCAGTATAAAACAATAGGGTTGCTTGCAATCTGACAACACTGTTGCTTAATTCTGGTATCCTCTAATATTAACAATAGACTGGCTGACAAGTCCATTATCAAAATTTAGTAAGAGACTGGTACAGGTTTTTTAAATTTCTAAAATATGTTAAATCTTCATTAATTATGTTAAATCTTTTTTAATTCAGATAATTAAGTACATTTGTTGAATGTAAGAAATTGTTAAAGGCCCATCATGTCCTAAAATTGCTCTTACTTTTATTTCTCAAAACCTGTTTTTATTTTTGGTCTCTATTTGTAATTTCCAAAAAGGGACTTAATGGCAAATTACCTGGACCATTTTTTACTTCTGTTGCTTTTTTAGCAATTAGTACAGTTATATTATTTTGTATGGAAGTCAAAATACTACTTTGTTTACATTTTGCTATTTTTATGGCAATCATTGTTCACTGCTACTTTCTTCAAATGATAAGCATCTAACATGTTCTAAAACCATTATCTAAACATTTTAAAACTCACGTTTGCTTTTCTACAGAAGAAAAAAATATTTGTTTTTAAAGCCTTATGTGCCTTTAAGAAAAGCCAACAATAGCTAAAAGTCTGAATAAAGTTTAAGCACAAAAAATTGTATTAGATTAAATAATAAGGGCAATTTCATCCTGTTTATCTATATAAAGAAAATAATTGAAAAATTATAAAATCACCTTGTTGCCATGTCAACAGTATCCTCAACCCCTACAACAGTAACTGATACATTCTTCACCACCTTTTGTGCCTCAAATACTGAAGTGTTCCACAGCTTCTGAAGAGTAGTTTCAAGCTTCAAAACCTTTGACCTACTAAGCGTTCCAGACACATGCACCTGGTGTAAATCTGCTTGACTGTAAAAGAAAAAATAAATTTGATAAAAAGATATAAATTTTTTTTAGTCAGAGACTAAAGTGACATGGACAATGTCAAGGTCATTACTATGGTATCCAGCTTTCCTGGTTGAAGAGAACCCTCCTTTACCAGGTCTCCAGTGCAAGCAGGTACCACAATAGAATCACTGACAGAAAAATCAACCCCAAGAGAGAGGGAAGTTATATATACAGTGTTCCCATTTACGCACATATGTGCGTATTTTACGCATAAATGCCAAAATTCACGTATAGAAATTTAGGCAAGAGGGTAAAAATACGCACAGAAAGTCGGAAACTTAATCATTTATAATTCAAAAATTATTTTTTTAACAATTACTCAAACAAAAAAACACTTAAAGTGCATTGAAATTGATCAAATGTGAGAAAATCTTCCAATTCACAATTAAGTTTACGGACCCCCACTGGGAATTATTGCCGTAATTCAAAAATTTGAAATTTTTGTTTTACGATGCCTGTAAGCATAGCCGATGAAAAACAATCTTGAAATATTAAAAAAATATTAATTCTAATATAATTGTAATCAGCAACAACTGGAATTGTGAATGTTTCTGCAGAAAACAGACAAATTTTCATTTGTCACATATTTTCGCGATGCCGATTTTGTTAATTAAAAACATCACAGAAAAAGGGAAGCTTTGTTTTGTTCAAAGGTGTGTAGTAACAATTTATATGCTGTTTAGAATTAAAGTATTGGTCACAATGAATTTTACCTAAAAAGGGGGGGGGGGGGTTGGATCGAATCTTGAAGAAAACAGCATAATTTTCTGATGTATGGTTTTGGAATTATCCTTTTATTTCATAATTTCTGAAATTCATATAATTATTGTACAAACTTATGTACCCCCTGAATTCTTATTTTACCCCCAGTTTTCAAAGGTAAATTAGGGGTAAAAATACGTATCCCCAATGAAAACTAGAAGTGGGAACACTGATATATTTCTTTTTGTTGGGTTTAAATGTCACACAAACACAGTATAGGTCATATAGATCCTTTCCTGAGCTTCACTGGTGGAGGAACACCTTAGGTGCCCTTTTGTGCATCATTTCAGGCACCAACAGGAACCTGAGTAGAACCACAGAAGTTCCGTAAGCTAGCTGGTTGGGAAAATAATATATCACTCAGCAACTGTGATCAAAGAAACTTAAGCAAAAAATATCGGCATTCTTATTACAGTAACAACCATAATACGAAACAAGAGAATCACATGTGGAGTAAAAAAGAGCAACATATCCAAAACAATAGCTTTTAGAATCATGTTCCTTGTCTTACAACTGCATCTTAAAAGAATTCCAACTTTCTTGTTGATATGTTTTAAAATGTTTAAATAAAGGGACACATTTAAGGTTTCACATGACAACAAAAAAAAACACTATAACAACATGAACAACAAGGATGTTGCGATCATGACTGCTCCACTTTTTCTCTTAAACAGACTAGATAAAAACAAGCAAATTCGTTGAATTAATATCCCCCGCCAAGTACTGGTTATTACTAATTCAACAATGGAAGACATAAGGCTTTATTTATATATTTATCATGGGGTAAACAGTCATATTCTTTGTACATAATAAATATTCAGGGTAATAACAGAGCCTTAACTCTGTGTTAAATAGTAATATCTGGACATGGCAATGAGATGTAAATTGCCTTTTTGTATCTATGGTTCTCATAAAGTTTTGTTGAAATCAATCCAGCGGTTGCAAAGAAATAGCAATATTGCTCTATATGTATACTACATAACTAATCAAGGGCCATAACTCTGTAATGAAGGGTGTGCTGAACAAGGCAACAAATAATGCACATCTCATCTTTGTATTAATGGTTCCCATTAAGTTTAATTGAATTCCAGCAAGTAGTTGCAGAGAAGTAGCTCTATATCCTACTGCATAACTAATCAAGGGCCATAACTCAGAGTAAGTGTCTGACCGGAACAAGGCGATGATATGCGCATCTCCTCTTGGTTTTGAAGGTTCCATAAAGTTTGCCCTATATGCATACTGCATAACTAATCAAGGGCCATAAGTCTGAGTTAAAATGTCTGACCGGCACAAGCTGATGATATGCACATCTCCTCTTGGTATTGAAGGTTCCCATAAAGTTTTGTTGAATTCCAGCAAGTAGTTGTAGAGAAGTAGCGCGGAAACAATTTTAGCTCTATGTGCATACTGCATAGCTAATCAAGGGCAATAACTCCGAGTTAAAATGTCTGATCAGAACAAGGGAATGACATGCGCATCTCCTCTTTGTATTTAAGGTTCCCATAAAGTTTCATTGAATTCCAGCAAGTAGTTGCAGAGAAGTAGCGCGGAAACGATTTTTGCTCTATATGCATACTGCATAACTAATCAAGGGCCATAACTCTCAGTTTAAGTGTCTGATCAGAACAAGGGAATGACATGCGCATCTCCTCTTTGTATTTAAGGTTCCCATAAAGTTTCATTGAATTCCAGCAAGTAGTTGCAGAGAAGTAGCGCGGAAACGATTTTTGCTCTATATGCATAATGCAATACTAATCCAAGGGCCAAAACTCTGAGTTAAAAGGTCTGACTGGAACAAGCCGACGATATGCACATCTCCTCTTGATATTGATGATTCCCATAAAGTTTCATTGAATTCCAGCCAGTAGTGGCAGAGAAGTAGCGCGGATGGACGGACGTACTTAGAAAATGGTACTTATGTGACTTTTCCTTTAATCTTTTTGGCCATCTTTAGTCACACAAGGCTTAAAAAAGGCAAACAAGTAAAAACGGAATGAATAGGATCAAAGAGAATTTACTGTTACCCATTGTTCTCCAAGTCACACAAGGACCTCTGGGTTCGTACGTAAGGACGGGCGGACAATGCCAAAACAATATCCCCTGATACATCGGCGGGGGATAATTACTCAAGAAATGCAAATCACATCTATTTTGATTAATTGTCAAAGAAAATTGTCATCAAAATTAAGAAACATTTTGTTGTTAAATTTTAAAATCAGCTTAAACTTCATCAATGTATCAGACATATTTGATCACTTACCGCAGTTTAACTTTGTCACTATACAGCCGGGCACCAGTAAGTGCATTTCTTATATGACTTGAGTCTGCTTCCAACATATATTCTGGTTCCGCTTTTACAAAGGATTTTCTATCATTTTTTAAGTATGATATTGTGTATAAGTAACCAGTCAGCTGAGATCTGAAATGTTAAAATATAATTGAGCCGCGTCATGACAAAACCAACATAATGGGTTTGCGACCAGCATGGATCCAGACCAGCCTGCGCATCCGTGCAGTCTGATCAGGATCCATGCTGTTCGCTTACAGACCCTATAACATGTAAAGAAACTGATAGTGAACAGCATGGATCCTGATCAGACTGTGCGGATGTGCAGGCTGGTCTGGATCCATGCTGGTCCCAAACCCATTATGTTGGTTTTGTCGTGACGCGGCTCATATATTCTTCACAGTATACCAACATAAAAATATTTGATTAAGAAAAAAATCAAGCATAAAAATTTAATCTGATCAATTTATCCATCCCCTCCTTTGCAAGAATACTAGTATTACATATTATAACTGGTAATGAAGGTTTTGGCATAAAGGTTAAGGTCTAAAAGTAATTTTCTAGCTTTTCCTGAAGGAGAAAGACGTCAGTCTGATGCCCCCCCCCACCCCAACCCCAAAATGCATTATTTCAGACACAAGCTGGCATTGCAAGTAAAGCTTACTTAACCTATATGTGATACAAAACTGTTATTTTATTTTATGTTATACATACCCAAAGGAACCAATGTAGTTTTCTGTTTTCAATATTTTAACCTCTGCTGACAAAACTGAAAAATTAAGGTATAAATAATTATCATATTCACAATTATCCTAGGATTTATTATGAACTTAAGCCACATAATGTCATATTTGTTTGGTCAAAATATTTCTTAAATATTAAGAGGATATTTTTCGTTTGAGTGAAATATGGAATATATTTTCACGAAACATGATAAAATGTCACATATTTTCACGAGCCGGGACGGCGAGTGAAAATATGTGGCATTTTATCATGTTGAGTGAAAATATATACCATATTTCACGAAAAACGAAAAAATAACCTTTTTATTTAATTTCATTATCAGAGAAAAATGATGACAGACTCAACTGCAAGCTACGCAACTGCAATTGTACAGCGCGCAGTAATATATAATTGTGTCTTGTTTTGCACGAGATATTTGACGCTACATTGTGACGTCACGTAAACAACTCTTTAAACGTCTATACAGCGTTAATAACTGAAATAAAGATATTGGTGTTCGGATATTATTTTCTTAGTTAGACCATTTCCTATCATTCTAGATAGTTTTCAAAACAAAATTCAACAAAAAGTTGTTTTGTATTTATCAGATTTTTCAAATAAAATGGCGAAAGAAGTCCTTTAAAATAAATATGAGTTTTGACTCCGCCCACTTTCATATTTATATTTCATATTTATTTTTAAAAAATATGAAATACATTTGACTGATATAGCACCATATTTCATGCGTAAAATTAAATAATGCATTTTATTTAACTGACATAAAATTCCTCAATATGAATTTCATGCACATTGTACAAGGAAGATTTTAAAAGTTTGAAATGCTTGGTAACAATGAAATACTGTAAGCACTGGAAAATACTGCGACTTTTTTAACAAAATATTTTCTTGCATAGCAAATTGGCGTTTCTGTTACTTTTACCAAAGCCGGAAATTTCATCTGGCATGGGGGGTGCCAGATGAGTCGTGTGCCATACAATGGTGTCATTTTTGCGCATTTTATGAAAAAACTGCATTAAAATGATGTCATTTCAGTGCTTAGGATGACAACATTTCGCTGTTTAAAGCTGTTAATTTATCTGCTATTGTAAGAAAAAAAGTTATGGATGAAATGACATTAATTTCCATGAAAAAATGTCTTATTGAAGTGAACCATTTTAAATATAAAAGATTAAGGCAGAATATGCAAGAAATAATGTCTGAAATCTTTGTGTTCAGATTGAAATATCCATCCCTTGGTTGGGGTACCCTCAAGACGGCTATTCCAATGACAAAATTATGTAACATATGACAGTATTATATCATCTAATATGAAAATCCAAGTAACATACATTTTTTGGTGACATTCCATGCTTCTATTAGAGACTCTTGTATCATTTCCTTATTGACTTCTTGATTTCCACTGTATAGGAACAGTTTGTAGCAAGAATCCACACTGTCCAAGTTCGTCCCTGTATACAACTGTACAGTTGACCCAATTGATGTTGTTGCCGTGGATACTACACTGTTAGGGTCAGGGGTCAAGGTCAATGATGGATAAACAGCTTTGCGGTCAGAGTCAACAAAATAGAACATCTTTGTTACAGTCATTCTGAAATAAAAAAGTAACATAAATTTATTTATTTCATGTACACACATTAACCCTGTACCTTCTGAATTATTGTAATGGACTTTCCCAGCTTTGAATTTGGAACAGTCCATTCAAGTTGAAGGGATTTCAACATTAAACTACTAACATTGGGATACCAGCAGTACAGAGCCTGGTTAGATGGCACAGATGTGCAGACTGGCCTGGATGAGACCAGTAATGTAAGTGTTGCTGGCCACCTGGGCTCAAGCTTCTTCAGCGAAAAGCCATTGTTTCTGTGAGTAAGAAATTTACACTCATTGCTTAGTGCTGGTTGGTTCAAGGAATGGGTCCAAGAGTGTTTCAATAAGCTTATATAGCCTCTAACACAATCAAACTAAAATAAATTTGTATAAACTAATAGATTTTCATTGAATTATTTTAATACCATTTAACTACTAAAGGTCTATTTAAATTTTATGTATGTTGTATTTCTTTTATTACACTGTATACTACAGACAATACCCTGTCACAATAAATAATGTGACAAAATGGCAGAGCATGCTCTGGATTGGACAAACCAATAAAGTGGTGCTAATCACCAATTGCTTGCCCAATTATATTTACCCCAGCTTCTATGAACAGTAATATGGTAACTTATCACATTTGTTGTTTGTTAAAACTTACCCATTGGTACCAATGTATTCCTCCCTTCGTAAATTTTGAATGCTGACCTTTTTCCCTGAAAATAAACAGAAACAAGAAACTATAAAAGAAACAACAAAAAGAATCGCTTAATGATTGTCCATTAATGTGATTCCAGCAATTAAAACAACAGGTGTCCATGGGTCTATTTATGATCAGAATTAAAGTTTCTAGTTATGTGTACTTGTTTAAAAGATTTGGAAGAGCTAAATACTTTTAATTTAATTCATGTCCAAAGAGTTAAAATAAATTTAGATCTTAAAATGTTTTTACCTTGACATAAAACCCCCTTGAAAGACTGTAAAAGTGGATATTTTCATGTGTCCAAAAAGTAAGCAAATTCAAAGTTACAGACATTTCACATGAGGAAGTAATAGTGAATTGTGCAAGGATAAAATAAAATGACAGGCTGGTTGATATTAATACTGAGTGGAAATTTTAGTGGTTTTCAGAAATTGCTAATATTTCCACAAGGTTAACTTAACCACTAATACAGTAACAATGAACAATTTCAAAATCCAAGCAGGTCAGGTGGATTCAACAAAATAAGCATGGAAAATGTGTTAATCAAATACCTGTCAACTGTCTCTCCCATGATGATTGCAAGACTGGTACTAGTTTTGATGTTACGTAAGTGGGAACCAGTCCAGCCAGATTGAGCGTAAACTGGTCAGATGACTTCCTGTAATTCTTAAACTCTCCATTGTAGGAGGTGGAAAGTACTCTATACGATGTGTGTATTGGCGACGTGAAGTTTATAGCACTTTGTACCTTGGAAACGTCAAGTTGTGGCTGAAATCTTGCATCGAGTGGCATTCCCTTGTAATGTAACACATATGTCACCGCCCATCCCACTTGGCTATAAATATAGAGACAGGTAATTTTTGTAAGAAGATTTTATTTTTGATGGGTTTTTACAGAGATACTATAACAACCATTGTGGTACCATCCAGCTTTACTTCCTGCATTATTTCAGGCATCAGTTGGCATGCAGGCAGAACCACTGACCTTCCAAAATCTGGCTGGATAGCTTTGATCAATAACTCAATGTCTATGACACGATCTAATTTTTTTTAAACTGGGAACATTATATTACATACGTGAAAATAGTTTATAATAAAATTCAAATTCCTCACATTATGCCATAGACCATCATCCTGTGAAAGTTTGGTGTAACTCCCTTACGAATTGTAGAATGGGTTGCCAATAAAAGAAATTGTTAATGCCCAGATTGACCAATCAAATATCAACAAAAATAAAGTAGACAACATTTTTAGCAGACGGCAATTTTCCCAGCATGAAATGGGTTAAGATAAGTACCTCTGAGATGAAATCACTTTTGTTGAAGGTCCATCAATTATCGCCAATTCCTTTGCATCTATGCCTTAAAAAAATGAAAGATAAAATTTGAGAGAAACATAACATTCTGTATTGTACGTCTTACAAACATTTTTTAGTTCGAAAGAGAAACATGCAAATGCACCAGAAAACATTCATACAATGGCGGGAATTTGAACCAACTGCACACAAAGAAACAACACTTTAGATCACTGAGGATAATTTAGTAATAATCCATGCTAGTGTTAAGTGTCTTTGTAAGTGTTCTTCATCATCATAGAGGAGTGAATTATAATGGCTTCAATGTGAAATTTCAATTGGATGTTTGAAATAAACTAAAACCTGTAAAAAAACAACACTCACACTACAAAAAAGCTTCCCTTCTTCTTTGAAAAATGAAGCATAAAAACAACATGATAAGATCTTAGATAAAAAACCTACATCAAGACATCATCTTGTTTAAAGTCATGATAAAACATGCAAAAGAAGATCATACCATTCAAATTTGCAGCAACAGCATTTACGACCACATCTTGGACACGGTCACTATCCTCGTCAAATATGCTTTGTGACAGAACTATTCCAAAAGTCTTAGATTTTGGTATTGGTATAAAACCATCAATTCCATTCCATGGCAGAATTGCATATACTTCGTTATGTACATTTGTTACTTTTATCTTGGTGAGGTCGTTTATCGGCAGTGAACGTGTATTTCGAGCTGTGGATTCTGGTGACTGTGAGTCTGTTATAACTTTGTACGAATGTCGCCAGAATGCTACGCTGCTGTTAAATGAATAACGGGAAACAACTTGTTTATTTTATCCATATTTCTTTGCAAGTATGCCTCCAAATTGATAGCTATATATGACATTAACTGAATAGACATTATCCGGAACTCGGCAAATGATTAGCTGGGAAAAACCCAAATATTGTTAATTCCGGAGTTTGTCTATAGTCTAATGATGCAATTAAAGTACATGTACATTCATCAACACCAAATTTGCAAATGTTAATATTAAATGATAAATTTCTTTTTTTGTTTTTTTTTTGTTTTTTTTTTAATTCTATACTCTAATTTATCACCCTATCACAGAATTTAAGAATAGATATCAAAATAAATCTTTAGACATTTGACATACCTCTTCATATCAACTACCTCATCCTCAGTTACAATATCAACACTGATTACTTTGTTGCTGCCATATTTAGCGTTCCAGGTTTGTCGCAGAGCGCTGGAAAACTTAGCTCTGTTTACTTCACCAATACGATGTACAGTGTATATCATAAATAAATCAGAATTTCTGAAATAAACAATAAATTCATTTATACAATGTATAACTATGTCTAAGTGTTCTAAATTACACATTATAAATATGGTGGCTGATTTCTGCCTTTTCATGTCTTCGCCCCTCAAAAGTCATAGGCGAAGACATGATAATATCCTGTCTCGACATTCGCATTTTGAGGCGAAGGAACAACAAATATAGGGTGCCTATATGAAGATTTCTACCCGTCAACACGATAATTTTAGGCCTATTAAAATATCAATATTTCCCGTTTTAATATATTGTGTCTTCGTGTCGGCACCTTCTGAAGTCAAAGAGACAATAAGTGAGCATAGTATTGTGCCTATGCCTTTGACTTTTGAGGAGCAGACAGGAAATGGCAGAAATCAGCCACCATATACATGTAATAACCAATTAAAACAACAACAAAAATAAAATTTCATATTGTTTTTACTTTGTAACATATAATTAAGATGAAGTAGTTTGAAATCATTAAAATCTTCCTTGTAAAGTGATTTTGTTAAATTCTTGTTAAATTCTATCTTTATACTTTTATTATTTAAAAAACACCTTATATTGCAACAGGACCCTCATAATTCAACAGAATTTTTATCCTGCCCTTGGACATTATATGCGAAAACAGGACTGAAACAGGATTATATAATGGAAATCATGATCTTTACCTGACAAGTTTATCTGCATTTACAGAGTAGAATGATTCAGAGTATTTTTGACTGGTTCCATGCACTTTCATGTCTATGTGTGAATTAAGCTGGGAAACAGGGATGTCCTCATCAATTTGTATGTCCAACATTTTCTTTCCGCTCTTCACAGAATATGCTATCATCCATATGGGTTGTCTAGCCAAACAGAAACAAATAGAACCTAATAAACAACATGAACACTACACAAACAACAACAAGCAAATAATTTATAATCAAAGAAAGAATGAATTTTCATCATGAGCAAGAGTGATCTTTTAGATATGTATAATTATCAGGCATCAAAAATATTTTCAGAGTCACTCGTCCTGCAGGATGACTATCCAATGTGCAGGCAACATTTTTCTACTCGTCCTGCATCAAGTTCTCTTAAATTCTGCTCGTAATTACAAGCAGACGAGTAGAATTTTTGATCTCTGATTAATATTAAATAATCAACTGGATGTGAAGTCATTTTTTTTAATAATTATATCCAGTTTCTGGAAACGTTTTTCTTGGATTATTGTTTACCAATTTTTTCTGCCTGTATCATATTCTTATTGAAATAAAAACAGTTTTACAACAGTCAGTATAACTGAACATTTTTTATGTTTTTAAGAAACCAGAAAAAAAACCCCAAAACAATAAAACAACAAGCCCCCCCCCCTTCACACCCCTGATAAAAAAAATATCAGAATAAGTGAAAAGTGTTCTGCAATCATACTCTGTGCTGGTCTCTGTAAAATCCTCTTGAAGCTGAAGTTCCACATCAATGGTAGAATCTGAAAGAACAAATTATCATATCAATACATTGCATACACAACTCAAAAACAAAACTGTATTGTTACTTGGTTACTCAATTAAAAGGATATTTTTTTTTGCATTTCCATCATTTTATTCTTTTCATAATCATTATTAGAATTTCATTTACTTCACTTAGAAGGCATTCGGTACTATTCTGTTACAAATGCCGAAAGCAAAGAATAAATTTAAATATATTTTACAAAGTCACACATCTGGGAATGTCTTAAGCCATTTAATGTAAATATAGATTGATTTAAATGAAAACATATGTATCAACAAAGATCATCAAATTTACAACAGTATATTAGCTCCAATGATTGCTGAAATGTATCTTATTCAAACATTTCATTTATAAAACATAAATTGTTGCAGGGCTTCGACAATTGATAAAATAAGTGCAAATTTTACCATGTTAGGTGTTGTTTTTTTAACCTTTCAAGCTCTAGGAATGTTCCAATTTATGAACACTTAAAAAGCCTAGATATAGCATAAAGCAAAAAACCATACTCACTATTTACATGCAAATCATTAAAGTTAAAATACAATTCAAAAAGGATTTTATATATTTACCACTTCTGTATGCAATCCATGCTTGTTTTAATTGCAGTTTGAACTGGGCTCTGTCAGTTTCTAGTAAAGCTCTCTTCATTTTGATGGTGAACATCTGGTTGTACTTCACAACATTTGTAACCTGTATTATCAGAGACTTATATATTACAGAGGGATAAGAAGCTCTAAAAATAGAAAAATTTTCAATCCTGACCCACAATCCCTTGCGTGAAATTCATGGGCTCTTGAAAGTGATCGATTCCCACCATCTTGTTTTACATAACCAAATGAGTTAACATTTTCATCTGTTTCTGAGAATAATTGACATCTTTTTTAGAATATTGAATATTACATGGATTTTAAATGTAAATCTTCAACAGAAACTTACTTTAGAATACTGAATATAACATGGTTTTTAAATGTCAATCTTCAACAGAAACTTACTTTAGAATATTGAATTTAACATGGTTTTTAAATGTCAATCTTCAACAGAAACTTACTTTAGAATATTGAATTTAACATGGATTTTAAATGTCAATCTTCAACAGAAACTTACTTTAGAATATTACATTTAACATAGATTTTAAATGTCAATCTTCAACAGAAACTTACTTTAGAATATTGAATTTAACATGGATTTCTTATATCAATCTTCAACATAGAATATTGAATTTAACATGGATTTCTTATATCAATCTTCAACATAGAATATTGAATTTAACATGGATTTCTTATATCAATCTTCAACATAGAATATTGAATTTAACATGGATTTTAGATATCAATCTTCAACATAGAATATAGAATTTAACATGGAATTTAGATATCAATCTGCAACATAGAATATTGAATTTAACATGGATTTTAGATATCAATCTTCAACATAGAATATTGAATTTAACATGGATTTCTTATATCAATCTTCAACATAGAATATTGAATTTAACATGGATTTCTTATATCAATCTTCAACATAGAATATTGAATTTAACATGGATTTTAGATATCAATCTTCAACATAGAATATAGAATTTAACATGGAATTTAGATATCAATCTGCCACATAGAATATTGAATATTACATGGCTTTTAAATGTCAATCTTCAACATAGAATATTGAATTTAACATGGCTTTTTGAATATCAATCTTCAACATAGAATATTGAATTTAACATGGCTTTCTTATATCAATCTTTAACACAGATACTTACTTGTGATTTATCTAAGACTGTATATTCTTCATTTAATGACCTTGACTTCAGAGCGCTCTGGAGAACTGTTGTATTTAAGGGTTGAAGGTCACCTGGGGTCAACACATCTCCTTTAAAGGTTAATCTGTATGTAACCCTAGCAACCAGTCCACTGAAACAGAAATGAATAAATAAATGAATGTATGTATCTGTTTCCAATATAGAGAGCAAAAAATTGTATTAATTCATTGTTTAAAACACAATAACAAAAAACAGCCAACAAATTTGCGGAAATGAAATAATGTATTAAAGATATGCATTGTTTTAAAGAAGCGTCTCACAAGTTTATCTCCTTTTTTCATGAAAATCTGAAATTTGTTTAAATTCATATTTATAAATTTTGTCAGAACAGTGATTTAGATTGGCTTAAGATTCTTACTTTACACGAAAATTACTGTTTATTTATTACTAATGCAGACATATAGCCAATTGTTACCTTTGTTTATGTATGAAGTTATCCTGGGAAACAATTTGAGCATCAACGCCAACATCTTTGAATGCTGAAATATTATAATGACATGATTCAAAATCAAGATATTAAATCTTTTCAGTTTATTCTATTCAGAATCTAGTTTAGTTTGATTGTGTAGGAAACCATATGTTTATAGACACACTCAGAATCTAGTTTAGTTTGATTGTGTAGGAAACCATATGTTTATAGACACACTCTTGAATCCATTGCTGGAACCAACCAGTACTAAACAATGAGTATAAAGTTCCTTGCTTCTTTCTTTCTAAAATCACTGTTTGTTGTCTGGATCCACCTCATTACAAATTACAATGCCTCCCATCCAAACTCCAAACAGTGATTTCATTCAGCAATAAAATCACTGTTTTGGATATATCGTTTCTTAATTAAGACAAAACATGTTAACATTTGTTCCATTGGTACTTCATGTAGGCTATCATTATTATTTACAAATACAGTGTACTGGTGTCATATCGAGAAACATGGTCGTGACCCAAGTAAGGCTCAAACCCATGATCCCTGGGTTGAGAGGCAGACCACTTAACCATGTTCACATAAATCTCAGACTTACCGAGGGTTGTCCAGGTCTGTTTGAGCTGTGACTGCACAAGTGTGACATCATCATATTTTATTTGTTTGCTTGTGTAGAATGAGAACAGAGAATTTCTTTTCACCGTCTTCAAAGTGCTGGTTTTCACCACACTGTATTTATTGTTGTTTGCCGATGAGAACGTAACTAGGCGAGTGAGCTCGTCACGGTTGAGCGGAGACGATATCTGACGGTCCACAACTTGTCCTCCTTGTTCAATGAATACAACAAGTCTCCAGTATGTGAATCTGTAATATTTAGTTTTTTTATAGTCAGACTAATTTAATTTAGTTTGATTGGGTTAGAAGCTATAACTTTATTTAAAACATTCCCGAGTCCGTTCCTGGAACCAACCAGTACTAAGCAATGAATGTAAAGTTTTCTGTTCATTGAAACAACAGCTTGCCCCTGATGGGGTTTGAACTCACGCAGCCAGAATCCTTTGATTACTACACCATGTAGACTGTTGTTTAATCACTCAGCCTTGCTAGCCGACACTTATATGTAATATTTACATCATTATCCAAAGTTGATTCATTATTCATTCCACAGATACCAGTAAGAGTATAGAAGTATGGGACAACTATTTGTTCAGCATTTTGATAGTATTGAGATGTTTGACAGCCTAACTCCAATCATTTAGTCATGTAACCAAAACGCAAACCATATTATGTAGGTCAATTTTTGTGTTGGTCACTGTGACCTAGATCTGTGACCTACTGACCTCAAAATCAAAAGTCACGTATACGACTGCCATGATCTGAGCAGAAACACTAACCTACATTGTATAAGCAAGCTCAATGCCCTTTAGAATAGACATTATGTGAATAACTATATTTGGTTTTTAAAGTACAATTTTTTTTCAATGTTAAGCAATATCTAACTGGTTCAGGGAACATCTATCATAGATGTGCATATTATAATATCCTAATATCAGAAACTTACCCCTGTAATTTACTCATATAATCCATGGTTACAAATTCTTCCTGTTTTGGAATATAAACTTTGATTTTACCATTTTTGGATTCAGCTGAAATGAACCAAAAGTGAAACTTAGAAACTTGCAATACGTTGACCAAAAATATGGACTAACTTCAAAGAAAGTTAAAAATGAAGGAATTAGAGACCACAACTCTCTTTGTATGCCTTTTAATACCAAGAAATGTATAACATTTGAAAAATTATGTTCAACAAATATTACTACATGTACATTTTTTGTTGGATCAAAGGTTAGTTTGTTTGTTTGTTTTGGGTTTTACGTCACATCGACACATTATAGGTCATATCGCGACGTTCCAGCTTTACTGGTGGAGGAAGACCTCAGGTTCCCTTCCGTGCAGGATCAAAGGTTAGGTTGATATTTAAGTCACACTGATATGTTAAGGTCATAAAGGTAAGGTCCCACCTGTTACTGGAGGGGAAACCCGAGTCATCCTATAATCCACGTATTATTCCGGCACCAAGCTTTCATTTTGATAAAACAAACAATTGTCTGCAAACTACACATGTAGCTGTTTAACTTCTTAACATAAATATAAATGATTCAGTTAAAGAAAATATAGACTATTCTACTACTATCAACAAGGGATGACAGGATGAAATACTTACAAGATGAAGCATTCCATACAGAACGTACGACCTCTGAAAATTTGGATTTATCCACGTCCCTCATTTCTCGTGAAATATCCACACTAAAATGGAAACGGTAATCAACAACAGCGGGCACATCACTGACGATGTAACTGGTATCAATTGGTGATTTAAAGCTGATGAATTTCTGAATTTCTGATGCCTTAACTTCTGGTAGTGTGTCCGGGTCGACGGAATCACATGACGGGAGACAGTCTTCCCACATGAAGTAGTAAATTCTCCATAAAGTCTCCCTATAAAATAATTACAGTGATGAAAAAAATTAGCAACACTTCTAATAAAGATTAACGTACAACTAAATTCAAGAAAAATTAATCACCTAATAACAAATTCAAGTGAACTTTATTGATGATAAACAGTCTAAGAAAATTGATCAATGAATAACAAAATTTTATTGAAATTGATCAACAAATAACAAAATTTTAGTGAAATTGATCAATGAATAACAAAATTTTAGTGAAATTGATGAATGAATAACAGATTCTAAAGAAGTTGATCAACGAATAACAAATTTTAGTGAAACTGCTCAATGAATAACAAACTTAAGTGAAGTTGATCATCAAATAACAAATTCTAGTGAAAATGATCAATAAATAACAAATTTTAGTGAAGTTGATCAAAGTTTAGCAGATTCTGGCAGAATTGATTAATGTATAAAGAAGAAATACAGTTTCACAATGAAATGCAACACCATGCTACTTACTCTTTGGTAAGGTCCATAAACTCTGCACTTCTACTGATTTTCACTGTAGGTTTTATTTTCCATGGTAAACCTGAAATAAAGAAGGAAACATTCAATGTAATGAAATTCATAAACATTTTTTACAAATTTAATATCTTAACTGTAAACGTAAGGTAGTTGTGATATCAATAGACGGCTAAGTTAAAATCATGACCTCACTTTAAGGAAAAATAGGAAACAGTATATCAGTGACTTTGATAGGACTGAATGCAACCAAGGAAAGAAGTGGGCTGAATGCTATGTAACTATGGATTACTAACTTGAATGAGTGGGCTCTACATTTTATTCCCATTAATAAATAACGAAATATTAAATAGTTCTGAAAGAAAATCTGAACCAAACTGACTTTTATATCGGTTTTAACCCCCAAATAGGTCAGAAAATGTCACCAGGTAATTTGGCTATGTGATTATAATACATATATACATACCTGTAGTTATTGTCTGCCAGGTCATTTCCAGGGCATGCACAAACTGTTGTGAAATCTTATTGACTGAGTCCACTCTTACGTTTAAATTCTGGTTCATGTAGAATGAAAACGCTAGTCTCAGTCTGGACGTCTGTTTCACGTTTTCTACGATGTCTGTAACATTGACTGTATTCAGTGACCTTTTTAAGTATGCCAAGTCTAAGGCTTTAGAGGTCATCCTCTGAACAGCTTTACCATTCTTTAACAAGAAATAGTTCAGCTGCCAATACGTGTGTCTGCAAAATAATGTGATCTGAATAAATATATGAAAAAATAGCAAAATGGAAAATGATACAAATTACTTTAATTTAAAAGGATTACACAATTTTGAACTTCAAAAATTAATTTTTCTTTTAACACTATTACCTCTTTTAGATTTAAGTACTGAATCCAAAATTTGTATCTACATGTATTCATATGCATTTTAAAACAAACAAACATGTTTAAAATGATGATTACAATGATGACGAAGAAGCTGATGATAATTATGATAATGATGATGCTTTTGATGATGAAAATTACAAAAAAATGATAATGTAGATGATGATGATTATGACAATACAAATTTAGATGAAGAAAACAGCAAAGATGATGATTATTTTGATAATGTTGATATAACAATGATGATTTTTATAATAATGAGTGTTGGATAATGACGACAACAATGACAATATTGATAATGTTGAAAACATAACTTGTAAAACAAAGAATGCATTGGTAAATGATTCCTTATTTTTTACTGAGAAGAGTAACACCTGCCTACATTTTATTTATCATATCAATTGAAGAAACTTCATGAAGTGAAACATGTATTGATAAACTGTGTTGATTTTGAATCTTTTTATCATAAATTAAAAATTGAATTTTTTTTATTAAATTAAAGACAAAAATCCATTTTCAATAAAAAAAGTTTGTTCTCAATAAAAAAAATAATCTTTATACATGATAAAATGCAAAGTATATATTAAAAGACGATAACCTAAAAATATAATTCAACAATAAACATTGACAGAAAAATAATTACCCCTCCATGTCAACCACCTCCTCTTGTCCAGTCACCTTGACAGAGATGCAGTTGCATGAATTATATTCTGAATATATAACAAAACAATTTTAATTTTCGTTCATGTCAAAAAACTTAAATTAACAACTTCCAAGCAATGTCCTTGACCTTGCTATGATGGTAATGTTGACTATAGACCTAATAACATAGTGGTTTATAAAATAATTCAACCCTTATATGACATCATCTATAGTAAGTCCTGATAGTGGTAAACCTTAACTTATATAAATAAATTAAACCTAGTAAACACTGTTAGACTTAAACAATTGCCCAAACAATTTATCATAAATTATAATAATATAAATGAATTTCTCGAATTCTCAATTTTTTTTAGGTATGATTATATGTTTTTAAAATTCATTTATTTTTGTTTGGTTGTCATTTAATGCTTTGTGGGTCGTTACAAATATTTGAAAAAGTGAAAAATTTATGACATGTGGACCATTTTTTACACAATAATCTTGCCACTTAAATGACCTTGTTTTGGTTTTTTGAAGTTAAAATACTATTGAATGAAAATAAAAGTTGCCAAAATTTTAATTATCCTGGTAAGATGGTAGATTATTCCTCAGAATATCCAGACATTAAATTCAGCCACTTTAAGAGAATACCACACATCAAATGCCATTTAAAATGTATGGTCAGCTGACAAAAACACATTGTTATTACCAGCAGATGTATGTTTCCAGGCGGCCAGCAGATAATTCTCCGCGGCTGTAAAATACGCTGGTGATAATTTGTTTGTCATGTGAACATGGAAGCTGTCCCTGTAGTGAATCAATGTACGACCTGATATATTCACTGTAGTAAATTTCTCACCACGGAAACCTGAAATAAGGTACAGAAATCAATTTAATTTTCAATAAGATATTAAGACATTCACATTGCTTAAAACAACACTATTGTAGGGAAATATACTAAATAAACAAAATACATTGTTTTTTTCCAAGTTCAACCTTTTCTAACTGACTTCTATAATATGAAAATAAACAACAATGAGAATGTAATATCTAATGTGATTCATTTATGTGCATGATAACACATTCTTCATACAACAGGCTTTAATATGTACATTAATACCAAAAGCCAACAACTATTTAGCATACAGACAACATATATATTCAATAAAAACAACTGCTTTTGTTAGCTTTCAACATTTTGTCTCCTTCAGAAATTATTTTTGAAAATTACATTATTATTATCTTATCTTATCTCTTTTTTTTCTGTTGATAATTTAGAGGAATCATAACAAAAGACTTGATACTGATTTATGTGACATTTTTTCATGAAGTCATTTTTTTTTTTTACATATTTCGATGAATCAGAGTCAAATATAAAGAAAATATATGGGTAATTTTAGATTTGTTACCTAATTACACCAAAACTGACCTAGAATACTCTTCAAAAACTTACCAGTGAAGGTGAGTTTACTGTTCAGGCTAGACTGGTCCAGAGATTTCATACCATTGACTGGTACTGGCTTGTCATGATTATTAACAAAGTAAACAGTTTTCCAGACCCTGTGACCATTCAAATCTAAATATTCCTCAAATCTTCCAAATTTAACATCTATGACAGCATCTGCAAATAAAGTTAAGATTTTTTAGTTGTTTTCTTTTAACATACATGTACAAAATTTTGATACCATTATAAGCTGACAAATAAATTTTTTTTTTAAAGTGTTGAATACTTTTTAGATTTGTTCATAAAGCAGACGTTTACACTGCAAGTATTGCAGTGGTAAATATACTTCTGTATAATGTCCCTAGTATTATATATTTAGTTGTAAATGGAGAGAGTTACATCCCTTTGTTCTCTGTCCACCATTTGTTGTTAAATCTACATGCTGTATATAATTGAGACAGAGTAAACAAATAATTTTAACAAGCCATGCGGCTAGCTTATTAGGTAGAGCACAGTGGACTGTGAATTCGGCGAACTTGGTTCGATTCCCGAAGGTGCATGTCAGTTTTGTTGTGACTTATCATGAAATCCTTTCCATGGTCATTCACACTGTACCTCTACTATGTCATGTACAAAAGTTATCAGTTCCTAGGGAAAGTGAAGGCAACTAGTACTAGTAATCTGCTTGACAGCCTGTCCAGGAATGATAGGGTGGTTGAACTGTACTCTGGTAAATTCAATGTGGCTTACTGTTGTGATCCCGCATGAAAACTACCAACATCACCACAAATCTATTTGTAATCAAAACCCCCTACTGGCTCATATGACAAAATTGTAGGAAAATAAAGGCAGCCACAGCTTGGCTGATATTTGTTTCTTTTTCATAATGTCATTCAGTAATATAACTTTATACATGGAATATCTCAATTAAGGTATATCATGTATATACATAACTGTAAGAATAGTAAAACAACTCACTTTGGTGCGTTCTCTTGATCTCATTAGCCAGCACGATCTCAGCACTTTTCTGCGCCCCTCGGTCAAGTTTTTGGTCAAGATAGACAGAGAAACCGTATCTCTCGTACCGTCTGTACTCATTTAACTGGCTAGGAATGGTTATCCTGTACGCGCCGTTTGGACTGTCGACAGATCCTACTGCAGCAGACGTTACACTCATTACTTCACGTGAGTCAACGGTTTCTGACATGTTACCATGGGATACAAAGTAGGTAAGCTCCCAAGATGATTTCCTTTAATGAAATAAAAGAATGTATTAAAATAAAAAAAATTAAATGCTCATTGAATCAAAATGATATTTTAGAAAATAAAATCATATTGTCAGTTGACAAGGTTTCAAAGAGCACTTTACAATCTTAAGCATGTTCATATACATGTACATATGAACAGCAAAACCTTATATTGGCCCTTAATAAATATCCTTTATACATTTGTATCTCTTATTTAACATCTTCATTACATTAATGATGAATCCATCTAGGTATTATCTAAATCAAGTAAAAGTACATTCTGTTAAAGGAAGGAGATTACTTTTTCTTTAAAAAGGGGGAAAAAAAAGACCCCAAAAACAAAACTCACCCATGTAGGTCAATCAACTCTTCCTGTTGCACTAAATGAACTTGAGTGTTCCTCCATTCTTAAAAAAAGAAATTATTGAAATGTCAATCAAACTGAATAATAGAAAGACAGGCAAGACCTTTGGAATATAAATGTATCAATTAAAATACATGTATTATAGAACAAGCAATGTGATTAAAAAGTATGATGAAACTACAAAGTTTATGATCTACATACATTTCTATATACTATGCTAAATAGGCGTGTTACATCATTGTGAATAAAGTCATTTACACATACATTTGAAAAACTGCTTCCAAATATTGTTTTATGACATTATATCATTATCATACGTTTTTTTCTCTCTCCACCAACAATTGTCATGATTTCAGAGAAGAGGTTGTCAATTACATGTAGAAATACATTTCTTGCATATCAGACCGGCGTTTCCGTTAGTTTTACCCATGCCGGAAATTTCATCTGGCATGGGGGGTTCCAGATGAGTCGCGTGCTGTACAATGGCACGATAAAGATGACGTCATTTTACCGTTATGAATGATTTTGTAATTCATACGCTGTTGAATGAAAGTAGTTACGGTTGTAATGATATAAATTTTCATTGAAAATAAAGATAAAGAATTTAAAATATAATGGAATATGGTAGAATATGCAAGAAAAATTATCTGACATATGTTTGCGGTTCGGATCGGAATATCCGTCCCTCGGTCACCCGCCCATGGGCGGGTCACCTCGGGACGGAAATTCCGATCCGAACCGCAAAATATGACAGATATTATTAGTCTAGCACAGGTTAATATTTCTTACAACTGCTGTCAATATACGACTCCTGCCTTATGATTATCAAACAAATAAAAAAAGTGAAAATAAACAAACCTGGTCTCGATTTTTGCCATGCCACCAATAGTCTCTGTTCAAACAATTTCCTTGCAGAATCTGTAACCTTTTTGTCAACCAACAAAGAATAATGTTTCTCATAGTTATAATAAGTAGAGGCGGATCTTAATACAGCATAGCTCCGCCCAGAATCGCCCTTTACATTGGACACAGCCCTAGCTAGAGTACCTGTGTCAACATTCTTAATTTGTTCAGCAGGAATTCTCGAACCATTAATTTCAAGTAAATACTGCATTCTCCAGGCATTTGTGCTGAAATGAAATCATTTGATGAATTTCGTAAAACAGTGGCAAAATTTTTTGCTTCCCTAAAAATAACAACATTTGAACAAAAGCCATTTATTCAGCTTGAAAATAAAGTCACAATGATAGTATTAAAATCATATGATGACTTTTAAATATATACATGTATGACAAGAGGCAGATCCAAGGTTTGCCTTCTATTCTCAGGCATAAGTAGGAGTAATGTAGAACAATCAACTTTTTTCAGGCTAAGCTTAATGCTTCCTAGCATTCAGTGAAATTCAACTTCTTTGGAAAAGTTTGACTCTATAGTGGTGAAGGTAAAGGTTTCAAATTTTGCCTTAATAACTCTACCACTAAGGTATGGAAGCTGGCTAAATTAACATTACCACTTTGTAAGTATTGCCATTGGCATTCAAATCTTGCTCATTTTGTATTTTTAGCATCTTACCACCTTATCTATTATTACCACTTTATCTCTTATTACCACTTCATCTTTTATTACCACTTGCCATACAAATCTTTCTCATTTCGAATCTTTAGCACATTACCACTTTATTCATTATTACCACTTTATCTATCTATTATTACCACTTTATTACCACTTCATCTATGTTTACCACTTGATCTACTTATTATTACCACTTTATCTATTATTACCACTTTATCTATTATTACCACTTTATCTATTATTTTAGACAGTTTGTAATAAATACAGACTACATTTTGTCTTACCCGGACAGACTGGTATATTCTTTCTGTCTCACAATATGAATTTTAACGGACTGGTTCAACTCTAACGACCACTGAGCGGACAACGATGCCTCGATTTTGTCTACGTCCTCTAGCGATATGTAGGCATCCAGATAGAGAGAGAGAAGTTGCTTTGTTGAAAATAGGTCTGTAGACTGGAGGTGACTCAACTTAAATAATACAAACATATTTACAATGATAAAACATAAGTTTTTAAATGAAGTATAGAAAAATAATTAACATCTGTTCCTACTCAGAATTGTTTTTCCCCTCTTTAGATGGGTACAATAGAAGCTCTTATTTCCATTTGGAAAAAAAATGGTATTTGTCTGAAAACGTTGTCAATGACAGATAGCTATATTTAAGTCTCTTATCATATCCAAAATTTATGATTTTGAGCTGTTGATAATCATTTCTTCTCAATCTTATCTAATAACTAAAATTCGAAGTATCGTTAACTTGGTCACATTCCCAAAGTGTAAAAAAAAACCCCAACAGCAACAGTTAAATCCCTATATGAAAAATTAATACAATTTTCCAGATTTCTCCTATAATTGTTTATCATCTGAAGGTTTTAATTCACTCAGAGTCATTTAAAGTTAAGCATTGTTAATTTGGTAATAATATCTTTTTTGTAAAAAAAAAATGGTTGTACTATCTAAAACATGTAAAAGCATATTGAAAGTATTGTCACCTTTGCGCTGTAACAGGTTAAGTCCTTCAAAAATTAAAAGTAGTTAACCAGTTATTGCACTAAGTTGATGATATGTTATTCTATTGAAATCACTGACCATTATTTCACAGCAAAGTGCTTCATTCATTTACAGTATAACTTTAATTAAGAGTAACAAACTTGTACAGATCTATCTTCCGGTAATTCAAAAATATAATTTATAAGTTTTCTAGTGAAAATACGATCATTTCGCCTCATTGACGTACCTGAATATTAGATCTTGATGACATATCCGAGTTAAGTTCTGTGGCCAATATTGTCTTGTTGATGGAAGCTACGCTCTGTTTGTCTAATACAGTGCCGTTAACCTTCAGTGAATACAAGAAACGCCAAGCTGTTCGTCTGAAAAATATGAAAAATAATGAAAAAATATCACTTTACAATTTGAAACATTAAATGTTATTTTTTTCCCCACTTCTTTTATTGTTATGGTTAAAAGAAATAAATGCCAATATGACTGTTTCACTGAAGAAGCCGGGAATCAAACTAGCAATGGTTGAGTTTGCCATCAAGAATAAGAAGAATATAGTGCTCAATGTGAAATTCTTTGCCATAAATGTAGAAAAATGTAAGTAAATTAGTATTTTGACTTCCATACAAAATACTAAATCACCATAACTGTACTACTTGACAAAAAGCAGCAGAAGTGAAATATTGTTCAGGTAATTATTGGCCAATTAGTAACTTTTTTGAAATTAAAATAGGACATCAGAAATAAATTCTTTTGAGAATTGAAAATAAAAAACATTTCAGGGGCATAATGGGCCTTTAATACTTACCCATAATAATCAACTGTTTCTTCTTGACCCTCTATATGCACCTCTACATTTGATGATTTGTATTCTGAAAATGGTAAGTCAAATATCATAATGTAAGGCCTTTATTTTTTATACTTTTTATATCTGTTGGTTAGAGACAACATTATTTAACATCTACTTTAATATGTGTTATGCTGTTGTTTATGTAGTATACATGTATAGACTATTTAAATGTATAAAGCTATATCACTACTGATTACTGTTTACAAAATTTTACTTTGAAATTTGAAGAAAAATAATTTCAAAGTGCCTGTTTGAAAGAAATTTGTAAGTATATTTCACTTGAAGTGTATTGTGCATGCACAAGATCATATCTAAACCGTTCAAATCCTACTTAAAAAAAAACAGCATAACATATTATTCTGGAAAATTTCATTCTACTGAGTATTCACATAGAGTTTTTGTGTTTGTTAAATAAAAGAAACATTTTGTGTCAAGTGGTATTGCTTATAAGAGCAACACTGATTAGTTCTACTCAGCCAGAGTCTTTAGCTTATTTTCCCAATATGCAATAAGAAAAGTACTAAATAAAACTTACAATTTCTATGACAAAAAAAAATTGTATGGGAGCATGGTCCAAAACATTTGCATGCATATTGGCCAATGATTTTCAAATAAGATAAAATTGTCTCCCAATGAAAATTACAGAATAAGATTTTATTTTCATGTGTGATTTCATTTTTGATTTATGATTATTTATAACTATCTTTTCTTTATTTCTACGTCAAATTAACTGATGAAATTAATAATTATAGCAAAGTTTTTACACAGAAGAAATGAAAACTTTAAGCTTCCATAATTGATTACATAAATCTTTTTTAACATACCAGGGTTTTGTTTAATCCACGCATGTTCCAGGGCCAGTTCTATTTCATGATAATGTGTTGTCGATACCTTGTGTTGTAGATACAGTGATAGCAGAAGACTCGTATCTGTCACATGTTTATCTAAAATGGCTGTGTAGGTCTTATTACTGACTGTATGAACGCCAATTGTCTTCACAAACTCGGTCCAGTCTATGAGCTTCAACAATCTAGGGTAGATCAGTCTACCGTCAACTTTTACGTAATATGGTAATCCCCAAATTTCATATCTGTAATAATAAAAGTGTTAAGTCAATTATTATTTAATTGTCTTGTATTCATTATGTATGTAAACAAATCCGTAAAATTCATTAAATATAAACCAAATTCAATAGAATATTACATTAAATCTCATATAATCTTAAAATACCAGTACAAATGTATGCCAAAGAATAAATGTAGTACTTGTCTTCAGTAGCATGTTTATTTCTTTCATTTTTTTCCATTTCTTTTTTTTTCAAAGTCCCATCAGCACTGTAAAGTCATATGGCGACTTTCCAGCTTTACTGATGGAGAAAAACCTCCAGTGGCCTGCCTGTCTGCATGTAATTTCAGACTCAAGTGTGCACTAATGTAAGAATCTCTGACCTTCTGCAGGCTAGAAGGATTGCTCCTTTATATCAAAAGACTCTGTTGGGGTTTAAACCCACAACGGTGAGGTAAAAACCCACAATGTTGGGGTTTAAACCCACAATGGTGAGGGAAAAATCCCACAATGGTGAGTGGAAAATGAGTCAACCTGATAATCTTTCTCTCCAAAAAAAGAGCCCTAATAGGTTCTAAGCAATTCTATGAAAATATTTTGAAGTAAAACCGTCAAAAACTGTTCCACACTTGATAATCACTTACCCAGAATGTGACCAAAACCTTCTTTGTGTGAGAACACCCACCTCGATTTGAGTACCTGAAAAATTCAGTATTACCTCCTTTTAAATTGAGCAAAAGTTTTTGTTTTTTTTTCAAACAAGAATAAATCAAAGGCTAACACACAATGAACTTCCTCATAGAATGGTTAAGATGCTAGTCTTTTGATGAAATTTCAAACAAAAAGAAATTCTATAATTTTTCTTATAATTCATTTAGGTATAAATTTAGATTTATAATTTTCAGGTATACTTTTTCAATTGCATATATATATGCAACCATGTGTATTTATTATTTTATATAGTGTCAATACAATTCATAAATTGTTTGCATCAATTTTTTTTTAAGGTATTTTAGAAAATTTAAGACAAAATTCTACTGGCAATTAATAATATTACTATGGTTACAAATGTCGTAATATTGTGACAAATATTTTAAAGAATGGGACATAAATACTCATTGTTTTACCTGGATAAAGTTTCTGGTAGAAACGCACAAGATGGAGCCTGAACGTTTCATACTGTGACCTTGGAATCCATTCCATGGTAAACAACCAACTATAGTAAGACCATGAGATATATTGCTTTCCATGGGTCATTCCATGGTGTATCACATATTTTCCATGTGGTCCAGTAATGTCTACATAAGATGAAATTCTTGTAGTATTGAGGGGTGGCATTTTAGAAGGATCAACATCGGTGCCGTTGATGGAGACCTGCCAGTCAAGTCGCCAATATGACTTCCTGCAATATATAAATGAATTAAGAAATTAAATGAGTTCCTAATTATAATAATTTTCATGAAATTCGATTCTTTTCTGTCATTTATTTACATTTTGCGGAAATAACTATTCAGGAAAACAGAATAATTTGTAATTTCAATTTTAAGTTTCAGTTAACTTCACAAGCTATATGATAACTTTGTATGTTACAGGTACACATATCAAACCCCCTAAATCAGCCTTAAATGATTCTTTTCCTAGAACAGTGGAAACCATCTAAACAAGACTGCATTCTTTGATAACAGAAATGAAATGTCAGTTGTTTTCCTCACAGTTTTGGTTGCTAGCAACACTAAAGTTGTTTCATTTAGAAGTTGATTATCATGACCAGATGGGAGAAAACAAGAGCTGTCCGTAAGACAGCGCGCTCGACTTTTTTATTGCTTGCCAATAAAAAAAGTTTTTGCAGTAAAAGGCAATACAAGAATCTCTGTATTTTTAAAGTGAACAATGGCCATGAGCATTAAGATATTTAGTGAAGAATTATTTTACTGAATTGTGTGATACCCTTGAACACTGCAGGTTCAGTGGATAGGAATGAATTTTTTTAGATTTTTTTAAGTTTTTTAGTGCTTGCCTATAATACAAAACATTGACAGTTAAGGGCCATAATTCAAATAAAATCTTTGACAGAATTACCTTCTCCTGGACATGTTTGGGAATCATGATTGTAAACAAGTATTCCAACTTTCAAATTAATATCTCAAACAGTTCAGTCAAAAAGTGGACTGGTACTAAAAACTTAACCAAGATTCTAAGTCGATAAAAGGCCTTAATTTTTAAAACAAATCCTTGACAGAGTTACCTTCTCTTGCGTACAGATGGGGGTAATGATGTGAAATAGCATTAAAAGTTTCAAAGCAATATCTCAAAGGGTTAAGGCAATAAGTGGATTTTACCCATATTCAATGTATTTTCTAAGTCAAAAAGGGGCATAATTCTGTCAAAAAACCTTGACAGAGTTATGTCCTCTTGTCTGTTGATGAAGGTCGTGATGGTAAACAAGTATGGTCAGTTTCAAAGCAATACCTCCAATGGTTTTGAAATAAAGTGAGGTGGTACAAAAAACTTAACCAAGCTCAATACACTTTCTAAGTCAAAAAAGGGCCATAATTCTGTCAAAAACCTTGACAGAGTTATGTACTCTTGTCTGTAGATGGAGGTTATGATGGTGAACAAGTATGGTAAGTTTCAAAGCCATACTTGTAATACTTCTGAAATAAAGTGGGGTGGTACGAAAAACTTAACCAAGGTGTGACGCCGACGCCGACGCCGGGGCGAGTAGGATAGCTCCCCTTTTCATAGAAAAGTCGAGCTAAAAATGTACAGACAAACAACCAGACCATACAATAGACAATTTGTTTTGAATAGAACAGAAATTAAAGGAAGAATAGTTTAATGGGATTACACTGTACAAAATGTCTCTGGTTGAAATGCAAGTTAAAACAATTCTAACAGTTTTTTTGAAAATTTTTTTAAAAGTCTGGAAAAAAGAAAAATAAAAAAAAATTTTACCCAGTATTTTGTATAAACATTTTCCCCTTGAGTCTAATATGTACCTTCACCAACCGAAAACAGCCTAAAGTAGAATAAAAGAGTATGGAATAAATATATTTTATTCTTTTTTTAATTTTAAAAAGGGATTTAAAACCTTTAAGAAAAAAGGAAAAATTTTTTTTCCAAAATCAAAAAGCTTTTAAATTTTTTTTTTTTTTACCCCCTTTTTTTATAAAATTTAAATTTATTTTGACAGCGTAATTTTTGTAAAAAAGCAAGAATGGTTAGGTTAAAAAAATTTTTTTAAAAATTTTTTAATTTTAGCAGGCATAAACCTTTAAATTTTCCCGCTTCCAAATCAAATTTAAAACATAATTTTTCATACTTTTGGTTTTTTAATTTAAACTTTTAATTTCATTTTAATAAGAATAAATTAAAAAATTTTTTCCTGAACAAAAATTTAAAATTAAGACCATTATATTTCACAAAATTTTTTTAATAGCAAAAATTTTCAGTAAAAATTTATACCCGTTTTTTTAAAATTTAAAAAACAACCCCCCCTCCATAGTTCTCCCCCAAAAACCCTCTAAAAGAAACGCTAAAATTTTTTCAATTTAAACCCAAAAGGACCCCCTTGTTTTCCCCAAGATAAAAAAATGGAAAAATAGTTCCGGGAATAAACCCCGCCCGGGTTTAAAAACGGAAATGGCTTCCAGTGTGAACTACAGACTGCATACGATTATAGTCCAATGCTGGCCAAGTTGCGGAGTTGATGAGATGCATGTTATGGAAAAAGCCGTAACGAATACGCCATATCAAACCACTGAAAAAGCAAAAATAAAATATTTTTTAAAAATTTTTCCTTTTAAAAAACCCAACAAAAATTTCTAAAAAAAAAACATTTAATATTTTTTTCCATTAAAAATTTTTCAAGAAAAAAAAGTTCTTTTTTTTTTTCCAAGAAACTTTTTTAAAAACTTTTATGTTCCCCTTTTTTTTTTTATAATTTTAATTTTTAAAAAAAATAAGGAAAACCCCAAAATTTTGGCCAATAAGGGGGAAAGTTGTTTTTACCAAAAATTTTAAAGGGGAGGCCTAAAGATAACCAAACAAAAAATCAATTTTAAATTTTTCCCAAATTTTTTCCCTTTTGCTTTTAAAATTTTCCCAAATTTTTCATTCTTTCCCCAATTTTTAAAAATTTTATTTAAAAAAAACCCAAAAAAACCCAAAAAAAATTTTTTAAAAATTGTTTTTGATATATAAAATATCTTAAATTTTTATTCAAATGAAACAAAATAAATAGAAGGTCAATATTGTAAAGGAAAAAGGCATATATTTTTAATTCTTATACAAAGACCTGACAAAATTCTATCACTTAATTGAGTACAATAATTGCATTCAATATCTCTCAACAGAAATTTTAAATTTTATGCCATACCTTGATGTGGATACAGGCTCCTGAGAAAATATTCTTACACCAATATGTTTCGTCCATTCTGTATCATAACCTTGAATAGACGGAAATAAAATTGTCAACATTTACTTCTAAATAAAAGCCTTCATACAACATCATTCTTAGCATTTTGACCAAACACTATAGAATATATAATTGAAAGTAACAATTACAATCAGATTTACACATGTATTTTATTTAAAATTCAAAATTTAAACTGGACCATCCTATTGAAATATAGGGGGTGGCATTCAGACCAATATTTTAACTTTTGATTGCTCAATTTAACAATTTGGAAATTGAAATTACCTTCCATCACAATCATAAAAAGAAAAAATGTTTTAACTGAAGAAAAATTTTTTTGGCACATGTTTCTTTTTTCTCTTTGCTTACCTTTCAAAGTCAATTTTCCAGTATAATTCAATGTATGAGAGAAGAAGACTTCTGGTTTGTATATCAACACTGCTGTTAGTATAAATTGTGAACAACCAGTCAAACATGTATAGTGTTCGTCCGTCTGTCTGCACACGATAGTCAAAACCAAAGCGACTTCGGAAGGAGAACTGCGATAACCGCCACACGGTTGTTTGTGGATTTTGTACCACGATACTTCTGCCAACATTTTCGTAGATGAAGTAAACTAGCCTCCAGTAATGAACCCTGAATTAAAAACATACATGAATATTCAATTATAAAACAAGAGTTTTGACTTTTTTTTTTGATGTTGTTTTTTTGGGGGGGGGGGGGGGGGGGGGGGTTGGGTTTTTACATTGCACCGAAACACAGTAATAGATTATATGGCGACTTTCTAAAAGTTTTACTGGTGGAGAGAGACCTGAGAACTTCGCCTCTTTAAAAATCAACCATACAAACATCGACTACAAGGCCTAAATATCATCCAATGACATGCATTTTTAAACCTTGCATTGATCTTTAAAAATAGATTTGGCATATTTAGAAAACTAAATTACCCATGTTTACCACTAAAAATTCATTATTTTTATATGCTTTGTATGTGTTTAAATGTACTAAATTGTGCTTTTAATAAGCTTTTATGTGCATATTAAGCTTGTGTGGGTTTATGTGCTGTCATGTGCTTTTGACAGGTTAAATATATCTCCAGTCAATATTTCAGTACCACTGAATCAAACAACAACAACAACTGTCCAGATATTTTTAGTGTTAATATATAAACTCTCCATATACATTACTTACCCATGTTCGTCCACAACACGCTCTTGATACTTTATATCAACCAACCAGAAACAACCGGATACTGAAATAAGACATAAATATATTCATAACTTAACTCTGATTATTACATAAACAAACTTGTCCATATTCCATTTTTATAGCTCTGCATTTACAATTTTGTGGATATCGGAATGGAAATTTGAAAGTTTTCCCGCCAAAAATTATGGAGCATGGTCTAAACGCTGGGTTGTCAATGCTTGTATTGCTCTATGCCTGTGGCAAAGGATCAATATTAATTGTAAGTTACATGTATCATGTTTTGTTTGTAATAAATTTTAAGAAAGTGAGTCTCCTTTCCTGAAGTATCGTCCTGTACATATTTTTTTTCTCAAAAGGACTTAATCAATATATTAACAGGTCTATGAAAATATGAATGCATTCAAAGTAAGCTTAAGGTAGATTTTTATCATTTCTGGTTAGAGTGTAATGTTAGTCTACTGTGAATTCACTTAATTTAGTGGACATGAAATTTCGTGGTTTTGTCACACAGAACATTTTGTGGATATTTAAATTTGTGGACTGTTTATTTACCAAAATGTAAGTAATGTGATGCAAAATAAATGAAATGAAATTGCTGAATCTTAAATTTGTGGATTATACTATTCACAAAAGATAGTGCACCACGAATAATGATGATTTTACAGTATATAAAATGACGACAAACAATAAATACAATTCAATTTATTACATGCTATTATAATTTCAAAAAAAAAATGCTTTCTGTCATCAGGTACGTATACAAAATGTATTAACATACATACCTGCTGTCATGTTATATTTACATTGTAAAACGTGTAGCATGCCATTTTCAAAAAAAATTCAACCAGGGACTTTATACAAGGCTAATTAGTTCACAAAGCTTTATCATAAACATATGTTATATACAAAAAAACATTAATATAGTCTTTTTATGAAAAGCTATTATAATTTTTAAAAAATTAATTGCTTTTTGTCAAAATACATTAAATACATGTAACATGCCATTTTCCCAAAAAAATTCAACCAGGGACTTTACAATAGGTTTATGATAAACATATGTTATAGAATGAAATATATAATTAATTAAAAATTTATATTTGATATTAGATCAAAAACAAGCAACATCATGTAAAAAAAAAATCTTTTAATTTGCAACAGCCGGTGTTCAAATCAGCAATTTTTCAATCTTTGTTGTTCAAAAGCACTTACACTTTTACTAAACTAAATACAACTTGGTTTCAGAAGTTCTCAAAAATATAAACATACCAAAATGTGAGCACCAGTCTGCCTTTATACTGGCTTCAATCATGGCCCAGTCTGCTTCATAAACAGCTTCTGTGAAGGTCAAGGTGAAAGCTACACTTCTATGGAAGACCCTGTAGACATCATACGCCTCTTCAAACAAAGTGTACTTTCTAAGGTTTTGACCGACCACACTGAAACTTGGTACGAGCAGCTTCTCGGTGATGTGATGTACAAATTTAGGAGAGATGTCTCTACTAGCATGCAGTACAGCAAATTTAATCTGCCAAAGTACCCTGTAAAGTTTAAACAAAAAATTGTTTTAAATAAAATTTTCCAGTTTTTCCCATGTTTTTTTTTTGGAATAAAGATAACATAAATAATAAAAATTTGGAAAAAATTTTCCCCAATTTTAACGTTATTTTGGGGAAAAAAGGTTAAAAAAACACATTTTTAACCAAAAAGGGGGTTTTGGTTTAACTTTTTTGGGCCCGTTTGCTTACAAAGATTTAAAAATTTTATAACTATTGATGCAAAAACGAAATATGCAATTTTTAATTTTTTAACCCTTAAAATTTAAAATTTAAAAGATCAATTAAATTTTAAATTAATTTTTACCCCCTTCATTATTAATCAATTAAAATTTTTTAAATTTAAATTTAATTTATTTTTTTTTCCCTTTCAATACAAATTGATTTGGGGGAACTTTTTTTTTTTTCATTCATTCACATTGAATAACCAATTAATTAATTTAATTAATTAATCAATTAATTAATTCATTTTCTTATTTATTTATTTTTCCTTAATTATATCCCTTGATATGGAAAATCTTAATTTTTTTCATTCATTCATTGAGTTATTAATAATTAATTAATTTTTCCTTGATAATATCACTTGACAAGGAGAATCTTAAATCTTTTTTTTTCTGCAATCTGAATCAATTAAAAAGCTAGTATGTAAGAACTTATAATATAAAGTAATCATATTTACCTGCTTTCAATGAAGACTTGTTCCTGGAAGATTATCTTCACTTCCAATGTATCCTTATATAAAGAATAATCTAGAAAAATAAAAGACATTTCTGATAAGTTTCTTACAGCTATACAGTATAATTATACATACAAATAATCATACAAGAATCATTATCTGGTTGAATGTATTTTTTCTTCCTCCTTCAAAACAACAAAATTTCAACTAAAATAAGTGGAGATGAGTTGCTTTAAAGCAGCACACCTCCAGATTCATGTTAATTTTCATGAAAATTTTGGAAATGATTTTAAAGTAAAATATTGTGAGGTGAACAAATAAAGTAATTAATATATGGCAATCAGCACTTACAATCCAAGAAAATTACCAAAAGTCGTCAACATATGCAAAAAAATCCCTTACTGTGTTAGTAATGCAGTAGAAATATGGTAATAAAATACTGCAAAATCAGTCTTAAACTGCACATAAGATAAAAAATATAACTTGCTTTTACCTTTCTTAAAGTTTTAGTACATTTTTCTCAATATTGATTTTCTTGAAATATTTTGACTCATCTTGAGGCGTGCAGCTTTAATTTTTGTTTATTTTCATGTATAGAGAAACAAAAACCTATGTTTTACTAAATCTCAGATCCATTCTCTTTTTTTTTTTATTATTATCTGTTGTATCCATTTGAGCAATTTCTGAACATTTTGACTGTAAAAAGCTTTAAAAAAAAGATTTTTGATTACCTGTCCAACTCAAAGAAAGTCCAGTCAAGATCGAAGTCTCAATCTTTTTATAATCCAACTCGGCAATAGGCGTAGTGAATGTTAGTCGATACAATTCATCCTCATAATACACGACCATGCTTTGAAATAACGTGTAATCTCTGCTGAACCCGTACCCTATGTTAAAATGATGTGAGACAAATTGTGATACTGTGGCCGAGAACCAGTAATATGTAGATGCATCGACGATTTCCCCGTGATGAGTGACTTTATATCGGAATTCTGTAACGATTTCCCTGAAAATATTTTTTTTTAAAAATCCATTAAGTCAGATATATTGAGCATTATTCATAAAGAGTCTTTTTTTTTTAAATTAAATCTGATCCATTATTTCAAACAAAAATAACTATATGTGACATTAGTGTTAAATTATTTTTTGTCCAATAGGATTGCAGTATTTCAAATGAATCGTAACACATTTACCTTTGTAAATCAGCTAAATTCAATCAGTCTAGAAAATCAACAGTTTTATAAAAATAATTTCAAACACTAAATTGGTGCACTGTTCTTGACCAATTTAATTTTGTAAAAGCTTACTAATAAACTCTAACCTATACTTAATTTAAAAACTCGTCATTGTCAAAATTCATTATTTATACCTGAAGTTATTTGTTTTTTCAATGGATTTCAAGTATCAAAGAGCAAAATTAAAGGGGGAAAAAAACAGGGTGGGACCTTAGATCTGACTAACATGGAAGTGGGGCTGGCTGGTGAAATAGACAACACATACATTTGCATTTGTAATTCATACAGTTAATATATACATAAAGACAACTGGCCGCATGGCCGTGTGTTTAATGCGTCGGACTAGTAATATAAGGATTGATGGCTGTGTGGGTTCAAACCAAGTCAGGGGCAAGTCGCTTTTTCCATGAGCAAGGGACTTTACACTCAATGCTTAGTACTGGTTCAGGTTGGTTCCAGGAACGGATTCGAGAGTGTATCAATAAGCTTACATATATCTTCCAACACAATCAAACTTACATTAATTTAGATAAGCTAATATATATACAATGTTGATGTACTTACCCAGTCAAGTTGTATCCCACTCTCTCTTTGAAGATGACCACTTTGTATCCTAAAATTACACATTTAGAGATTATGAATATTTTCAAGTTATTGTCTAAAAAACTAATTATAGAGTTTATATGAAAAAATTACACTGAGGAAATAAAAGATCGCGAATGGTGCAACTGGGTAGAATTTAATGACATGTTGGATGGTATTTTAGCTAGAGGAAAGTTTAACAATTTTGTCAATTCGCGTAATTAGAGAATATTTCCACATCACTAACTTAATACAGAATATCATAAATGATTCAGTATATGTTTTTTTTAAAATTTTAGGGTACTAATTCCTAACAGTATGGAAAATAATCTTTGTTAAACAATTTATAAAGGGAAGTAACCTATTTCAGTACTAAAGAGAAGGTTCTTACATGACATAAATAAAGGTTATATATGACATATAATGTGTATGTGATATATGAAAATATATGATACATGACATGCATGATATATGACATTGTGATATACAACAAATATGATGTGATATGTTAAATATACGCTTTGTATGACAATTTAAAGACAAAGAATATATGTAATATATGGCATATCTGCCACATGTGATTTATGGCATGTGCAATATATATCATGTAGCAATTTATCCGTAAAAATGGTATTGCATGGCTGTGCATATTATTATTTTGATGTGACATCATTTACATTTATACAAACATAGCGTAAATACGCATTAAATGTTAGCGTTACACTATATGCACGTCAATGAAAAATGATTCTTTTACACTTTAAACAGTCTTTATTTTGGTATATGTGATAAATAGAATATTATACATGTATATGTGCAGGTTCATTACTGAATTTATTGAAGTTGTTGAATAAAGTAATAAAAATGCTCATCAGAGGCTCGCATGATATAATTTTATTCATCTCTTTCAATAAATTTGGTACTGAACTTATTCTCATTCATTTTTCTATATATATGGCACATGTATTAATGATCATAATGCATACATCAACTTATATGAAAGATTTATGATATTTAGGATATTGGTAGATAAATATTCATAAAATTACCATTCACCAAGGAAAAAAGGGAATTTCATGAAAATTTGAAAATTATCAAATATCATTGCTACATTATGGATGAAGGATTTACTAACAGTTAATTGAACAAATACATGACTGTATAATTGGATTGGGGAAATGCTTTTACTGTGAAATCATATCTGGTTGCTATGACAACAGGGCAGTTTCCATGGAGACTTAAATTTGTGGATGATGTAATAATTTTACTTTCTACGGTTATAAAAGCTCGGAAAACGCATAATTTTTCAATGGGTATGTGGTAAAAAAAGGATTGGGGGTGGGGATGGGAACTGAGCTAAAGGGTGGATTAATGGTGAACTCTAACTTTAAAAAAAAATCGACAAAGCAACAAAATCCACATAATTAAGTCTCCAATGAAAATTGAATGATTTCACAATTTGACAACTTTGATGATACAATGTTTATATTATATGGGATAACACGGTAATAATGGCATTATGGATACCATTGTTTGGTGGTATGATAGATGAATCATGGCGAATGCCTCTAACTGATCTGCTATGATGATTGGCTGAAAAACAAAACAATGACACAGATGCTTGTGATAACTGTCATGAAAAAAGTCATTCATGTATAATCATCATGTATAATGATTTCGGGATCCCCCCCCCCCCCCCCCCCCAACCCCATTTTATCATATGATCAATCAATCATATCCTGCTGGGTTACTTTTTACATATAAGGTAAATATATGTCATGGTCTTGAACTGCATACTTATTAGGTGAGAGAATGTGTAAATCTGCTGGATAGCTAAGTCAGTAGAACCGCAGTACAGTATTTCCGAGGGTTCTAGTCCCGGTCATGCTCCACATTCACTCTCCCCGTGACATGATTATGTGACATAATATTGTCAGCTGCATCATATTATATTATCACATGACCCCACAATGCATATTTCTATCTGCTTTTTAACGCTCTTGTTTTTTGGATAGATTGATAAGTTTGGGAATCAAGGAACTGTGTCATAAACCAGCACCATTTTATCTAATAACCATACCTGATCCGACTGTATTCCAAGATGCTTCTAACAAATTAGTAAAGTTTGTCTTGTCTTCCGATACCAAATACCCATCAACATTAAGAGTGTGCAGCTGAGAAATGGGGGTTACATCTTCCGTTTGCAGGGAGCCGAGGGTGTAGACAATGTACAAGTCCTGGCTACCATAGTAGACTTTATGAGATTGAAAGTACTGGTACAGATTCGCGTCACTAATTATATTTATGGACCGGACGTCAACGACTCTCTTCAGATTGGTTGTTTCTTGGAGGTAGAATATCATTGTTGATATGAGGTTACTGCAATAATAATGTGATGATAATTTAAAGTGGCATTCAACTTTTATTTTCTGTTGAATAAACAATTCTGTGTTGTTTCAAACTGAATATTTCAGTAATTTCATCTTAACAAAGTGTATCATATCACTGTTAAGCCTTCTTCAAAACAAACAGCGTCCCGAGAGCTATTAATAATTCGTTAGTGACATTCGTTTCTAAAAATAGAGAATCGGGAAATGAATCTATTATCATCTTTTTTTGCGTAAATAATTTTGAAATAATAAAAGTTATAAAACAACACAATATGATGTTTCAGTGTTGAGATAGACTTATATTTCAAACATTTTTTTAGGTGAAGGCCCTTAAAAAAATTTCCACTACATAAACTTACCCATAATTTGTATAAGATACTGTATATCTGTTTAACATGGCAATGTACTGGAATCCTGAAAATGATAAACAAAATTTACATTTAACAATGACAATATTTCACAATTATAATGTTTTCATTTTCTTTCTGTCGGACTTTAATGAAGGAATGAAATTAAGAAAGAAAAATTGGCAATATTATGATATATCATGCTTGACCAAAAAAAAAAGTTGCCGGTTGCTTAAATCAAACACTGTTCAGGTCACATGCCGATTAATTCCACAGCCTTACTAGTGCATGACTTAAGGCATAAGTTTGCACCTGAGTAGAACCATCTTTTTTCTAAAAAAAAGCTAGATAGCTGTCTCACATTAAAGAATCCAAAGTCCCTGGGTTAATTTGAGCCTACAACCGTGACAGGATTCAAACCCAAAGTGGCCAGAAGGAAACCTTTCAAAGTCTGTGATTATATCATAATAAAACATGAGCTAAACACTTAAATAACAAGAAGCTGATAAGGAAATGGTGGATAAAAAATATATCAATGCAAAATCTATTGTTTTATCAATGAAGGGGAAAAACCCAGAAAAATAGAGTTTTAATTTGTCCATGAAACTGAATGGTGACTATAATTTAGTCATTACATGTACTTACATATTAATTGGTAAGAATAATCATAGTTTATTAATATAATTTCATTTCAAAGCGAAAGTTTTTCAAGCCATACCTTGAGTATTGTTTTCAAGAGCACGATTAATCTGAGCCGTTAGTTTGATAACGTCCCTCGGGTCAATGCTACCGACAAAGCTAACTTCCCAGTGGAACCGATACCTATACAGCATGTCCCGAGTCGCAAGTTCGTAAACATTGTACTGCGTCAGTATTCCCGGTTGATTCACCATCAATGACTTTCTGGTGATACTTGGTGCCGACACCACCACAGGGCTCAATAAGTCAACACCGATATGAACGTAGTAGATCAGACCATATACTTCTTGACTGAAACAAATAGTCATAAAAATTCCATCCATTGATTTTCACACTTTTTAAAGTGTATAAAAGCTATATATCTGCTTTTAAAAAAAATATTTGAATTCTGACAAAGATAACCTCACAAATACCTGTACGAAATTTTTTGTTTGTATACATGTATTTCCTAAGTAATTAGAGCGATTGGTGCATTAATAAAATCTTTGCAAAATAGTTAAAACCTTCTTAATAAAAAAACAATCTATTGTATAATTTTTTTTGAATTTACGATAAAAATTTGGAAACAATATAATTTTACTGTTTAAAAATTGTGTAAAAACATCATATAGATATAGCTTTATACCCTTTAAATTAAAATCAAGAATGTTTTTAAATATTTCAGACACTATGTCCTATTATAAATAATGATTAATCACAAAAAAATGCTTTGCAACAAGAATATGTTATGCTATTCTAAATTGATGAGAAATGACAATAAAGCAAAAAAAAATTGCCTTGGTATGAACAAAAACATATCCATAACTTTCTAAATGTTTCATTAGCATAACCAAAATACATGGCCTTGCAATGGCAAAAAGTGGAAAATTAAATTTTTAGCTCCAGTGACCTTGACCTAGTCAATCTGAAACCCACTGAAGGGTAAAGGTCAATGAAAAGCACCAACAAAGATTGAAGGAAGGAATAAAACCTTGGCTGTATTATGATATATTAAGCTTGACCAAAAGTTGCTGGTTGCTTAAAACAAATCTACAATGTCTTTACTTACTTTCCATTCAGAAGATATTTCTCGACTCTTATAATATGAACTATACACACATCACCTGCGCATTCTGGAAAAGACAACACTTAATATTGTTACAAACAATATAGTTTTTTCAATTTTTATATATGAATTTTTCTTTATCTCAAAAAAAAACCTCATTTGGCACTTTCCCTGTTTAACTCGTAAAGGAAGGCTCAGATTTCGTCCATTGTACATTAATTCTTGCACAAGTTGGCAAGGAAGAAGAACCACCAGCCTCAAGAAAAGAAGCTGGACAGCTTCCTTATATGCAAAGTCTAATGTCCTTGGAGATATTAAACCTATTGCATCACCTTTCAATATTTTCAAACCCACTTCCTTGAATTATATTCAAACATTTTTCTACAAAGATGTGATGGTAAAGAATTTCTGGACATGCACCACTTGAAGAAAATTAGAAACAAAGTTAATTTGCCTAAATTCTCATCATAAAACAAACAGTTTCTGATCTTGTAGCAAGTCATTCAATACAGCATTGCATGCTCTTAAATGCTAGAAAATGTCAAACTTTACCTTTCTTATTGGTAGACCATTCATTTTGAATAGCAGACGTAAAGTCAGTAATGTTCTCTTTGTATACGTAGCTCTCAATCAGGACCTCATAGTGGTATCTATAGCGACGTTCAAGGAAACCAGCGTATACCACAATGCCTTGCACTCCCATCTCGATACTTTTATCTATCAGAGTGTCATCAGGGGCTGTAACTCTTGCAGGATCAAGGTAGGTGTGATTGTAAACCACGTAGTAAACTATCCTTGTCAACTCAATGCTGAAATGAAAAAAAAATACGCTATTATAATTACATGTATAACAAACATCTTAATACGATGAAGATAAATCAAACATGTGAATCATAGATAGACATTGCCAGTTACTTACGGCTCAATTCAAGCATCTAGCGAACTTAATATTATTCATGATTAAAAGTTGAATTCTTCTACAATATAACACAAGGCTGATTTAAAATGGTAGTAAAGTTAAAACAAAAATTAAAACAGTCAAAGTTTAATTACTTACGCATTATCTCCAATATATTCTTCCGTTTTCATAACTCTGACAAAATCCCCGGCAGAGCAATTCAATTGTCTCTCACCTGAAAGATCCAAGGTCAGAAATATAAAGAAATTCTAGGGCAATAAAAATCTAATTATACTTGAAAACTATTATTACAACACTTAAAATGTTACCATAACAATATTTTTTTTGGTATCAGACTGTAAACAATAATGTTGAGAAAACTTTTCTTTATTCACAAACAGTTGTTCAAATGTGACAATAAGATGCTTTAAGACTTTCCATGTCTTCACAAATCTTTTCCATGATCTGTACTAGCCTATTTGCTTTTCAGTCAGAACATATTTCGAAAACTTTCCCTACAAATGATAGTTTTATCCAGATTGAAAAACGAAAAAGTCTAAAAAAAAGTCTTTTGATTAATTTTAACATGGTAAGGGTTAACAAAGCCACTTTTTTGAGACTCAGATGTTCAATACTAAGATGTCCATATTCTATTAAAACATGACTTACTGCTATTGGCCATCCATACGTTACACAATTTATCTTCCATCTTGGCAATGGTTGTCGGTCTTGGTCGAGGGCCTTCGATCATGATACTAAAACTGTATCTAAGGTCAGTGAGTCGTGAAACATCACCGCTGTAAACCTTGGTATAGTAGTGCCTCCTCAGTGCTGTATTTAGTACACTATAACCTGGCTGTACAACCTTCAACTGACCAATCAGGAACACGACCTTCAGTCTGTAGTCTATTTTTAACACATCAGTTCTATAACAAAAAAACACACAAATTTAATACTGTAGTTATCTTTTGCTTTTTTCTTCTTTTTATTTTTTTTTGCTTTAATGCCTACCATTTTCTTTTTTTCTTCTGAACTTATAAGAAAGAATTCTTCATTGTTTCTATATGTTGCTTTCCTTTTTGCTTTAATGCCTGCCTTTTAATTATTTCACATACTTAATGAATTAATAGGTTTCTTTATTTGATTAGTTTGTTTGTTTTTGGCTATTTAAGCCTATTTTTACACATTTTTGGCCATATCTTTGAAAATAATTAAATTACCTTTCCCACAATTTGTAAATCATGAAAAAGTAATAAAATTTTATTATAAGTTTCTATGATAAGTCTTTTTGCCAAAAAAAAATAGAACATTTACCCTGTTTCATCAAACATGCTTGCAGTAGCAAGGGCAGTTACACTCAGGTCTATGTTTCTTACAACCGAATCTGAAAAATTAAAAAAATAAACAATGTACATGTTTACAAAATTTGGCAACAAAATATCAATTAAATTACAATGATATCGGTTGTACCTTGGATAACTGATACTTATGAAATGGTCCGTCTGCTTAATATATGACAGTCCGTCTGCTTAATATACAATGACAAAGTAGTCCGTGTGCTTCATCTATACTGACAAAGTAGTCTGTCTGCTTCATCTATACTGACAAAGTAGTCCGTCTGCTTCATCTATACTGACAAAGTAGTCTGTCTGCTTCATCTATACTGACAAAGTAGTCCGTCTGCTTCATCTATACTGACAAAGTAGTCCGTCTGCTTCATCTATACTGACAAAGTAGTCCGTCTGCTTCATCTATACTGACAAAGTAGTCCGTCTGCTTCATCTATACTGACAAAGTAGTCCGTCTGCTTCATCTATACTGACTAAATGGTCTATCTGCTTTCATTTATACTAACTAAGTAGTCTGTCTGCTTAATATACACTGACAAAGTAGTCCGTCTGCTTCATCTATACTGACAAAGTAGTCCGTCTGCTTCATCTATACTGACAAAGTAGTCCATCTGCTTCATCTATACTGACAAAGTAGTCCGTCTGCTTCATCTATACTGACAAAGTAGTCCGTCTGCTTCATCTATACTGACAAAGTAGTCCGTCTGCTTCATCTATACTGACAAAGTAGTCCGTCTGCTTCATCTATACTGACAAAGTAGTCCGTCTGCTTCATCTATACTGACAAAGTAGTCCGTCTGCTTCATCTATACTGACAAAGTAGTCCGTCTGCTTCATCTATACTGACAAAGTAGTCCGTCTGCTTCATCTATACTGACTAAATGGTCTATCTGCTTCATTTATACTAACTAAGTAGTCTGTCTGCTTAATATACACTGACAAAGTAGTCCGTCTGCTTCATCTATACTGACTAAATGGTCTATCTGCTTAATATATGACATAATTATCTTCTACCAAGTAAATTGTGTATTAATCCTAAACCAAAATTGAAGCTTTAAATCAAGCATCTATACTAGATTGTCATGCAAACTTGTAGCTTATCTGAACCAATATCAAGCCAATTTCTTGTCAAATACGAAAAAAAGAGCCAACAAATGACCCCTTGAAGGACTACAAGGCCATGATTCCATTCCCTATATGAAATTTCTAGTCTTTGCCTTTGATGAAAGTAATAAAGCAGAACATGTACCAATATTTTAAATTGTGTTGTTTTTTTTATCAACTTATCTTTAGAGCTTAAGGAATTCAAATCTGATCTAAGTCAAGTTGTTTTTAATATTATCAGCTAATCTTTCATGCTATACATTATATTTGAGAAATTTATTTAATATTTTAGTTACCATCATTGGCATCAATCCAAGCTTGTTTAATAAAGTCCTCAACAATAGTTACATTGTATTCTTCATCTACCATTTCTAGGTAGGCAGAATAAATCTTGTCCTCATAGTATGTAACTGGTGTTGTTGTTGTCGGAACTTCTGTTGTTGTTGTTAATTGTGTTGTTGGTGAAGTGGCACCACATTGGTTTCCTGAACGATATATGTTAAATGATATAATAAATCTATTTACTATAAAATAATGGAGGAATAACAGCTTTTTAAAAAGGCTAACGACTTACATTTCCAATAGACAAATACGAAACCGTAACAATTAATTTGCATAAAACCTTACAAAATGCTAAAAGCAAAAACTTCTTAGTTTTAGGAAAATTTTTGATTATCTAATTTCAAGTCGGACTTACCATCTATTCTGGACATTTCTAGTCGACAAACATTCCTAGAATGTTCCGAAGTTTTAAAAACTATAGCTCCCTCAACCCTCAAAGGCGTTTTCAATACACCACTGATTTCCATATGTTTTCCTGTGCTCTGTAAAGTAATGGATTTTAGGTATGACGCAAAAGTTCCGCTGAAAACTGTTTCTTGACCTTGAATGAAAAGGTGACCTTGAATAGCTGGCCCAGTTCCAGAATGAGTAACTCTAAGGTAGAAAATGGTAGTCTGCACGTCTGCTGCACATGTATAGTTACCGTTCCATACACTTGCAATATTATCAGCATCTGAAATAAAGAAATAGAACAAATTTCAGAGTTTGTGGTCTCTCAAAAAATACATTAGTGAATGACTACAATGAATCCACTTGATTTCATGAACTTGATATTTCGTGGTATTGTCACAAAGTGCATTTTCGTGGGTTCCTAAATTTGTGGATGTGTTTATTTTTCCAAAAGGTAAAATGTTAATATTGTGAAGCAAAATAATCTTAAAGCAGACGAAAAAAAATTTCATTGGATCTTAAATTGATGGATTGACCTATCTACGAACCATGAAAATGTATATCAAAGAGGTTATATTGAGAAAGGAACTGTAAACTGTATGTGGCCACCTGGCCAAGTGGTAATCTAAGGATTGCTGACCATGTGGGTTCAAAACCCCGTCAGGGGCAAGCCATTGTTTCCTTGAGCAAGAAACTTTAAACTCATTGCTAAGTACTGGTTAGTTGGTTAGTTCAAGGAACGAATTCGAGAGTTTAGAGCTTAAGAAAGCTAATAGTCGGATATCTTTAAATTTATAATTGTATGTTCTAAGAACAAAATTGACATAAATTGACAAAAAAAGAAAAAAAAAGAAAAGAAAAGGCACTCACTGTCATATTTTGCACATACTGCACTTTGGCTAGACATTGGAATATTACAGTTTGGTCCCTGGAACCATGGTAGACATTTCTGCTGACCTAATCTTGAGCATGTGAAATGTCCCGGACATGCTGACAATGTTGTCGTGGCTAAAGTTGTTGTGCTTGTTGTAGAAGGTGTAGTGGTGGTCGTTGATGTACTTGTTGATGTTGTTGTTGTTGAAGAAGTTGTGCTTGGAGTTGTTGTTGTTGTTGTGGATGTAGTGGTAGTACTTGGTGTTGTTGTACTTGGTGTTGTTGTTGATGTAGATGTTGTTTTCCTTCTTGTTGTTGTCGGTTTTGTCGTTGTTGACGTTGTGGTTGATGCTGTAGTTGTTTTCTTAGTAGAAGGTGTATTTGCCACAGTTGGAGAAGTTGTTGACGTTGAAGCAGAAGTGGTTGATGTGGTTGCAGCTCTCATTGTACTTGTAGGTTTAACAGTTGTAGTCGTGGAAGTTGAAGGTTTTGATGTAGTTGTTGTTGATGTTGAGGCTGTGGTGCTACTGGCCGTGGTTGTCACAACTTTTCTTGGTGTTTTGACTGCAGCAGTGGTGGACGCTGTTGTAGATTTGGTGGTTGAAGCAGTTGTGGATGTACTTGGCTTGGTTGTTGGAGTTGTGGTGATTCTAGGTGTCTGTGTTGTCGTACTTGTTGTTGTTGTTGTAGAAGTTGAGGTGGACGGAGCAATCTGACAACTGTCTCCAGAGTAACCTTTAATAACAAACACATGAAAAGTATAATATAATAATACATTTATTACAAGAAAATTCAATATCACAAGTTTATAATGTACTGTAGAATGCTTTAAATTCGCATTGTCAAAATTTGGCATTTTTTGTCCAAAAAATGTTGTTTCTTTATCACATTTTCATTAATTCTGGTCTTCATCATATTAAAAATAGAAATATAGAAACATGCAGTTTTAAGATAATCTTAACAAGACAACTGTAAACTCACAATCACAAAGAAATTTATTCACAAATGAAACCAGTTCTTCAATTTTTGTTACAAACATTAATTGAAACTGTACCATATTGATGACACCATAAAATGACCTTAATTTTATCATCTAAACATCTCTAAATAGCACGAGTTGAATGCATTTAAACATAATTTGTATCATTATACCATTAGAACAGCAGCATTTATGTTCATCCAGCTGGGTACCATATCTATAACAACTTCCATGACCACTACACCAGTTTATGTTCACTAAAAATTGAAATATATCATAGATGATATAGCAATTCACTAAAAAAATACCAATATTATTTTTTTATGATAACAAAATTAATATTTTCGTGACTTTTAAAATTGTATTCAGATGGCAACCATTTTATGTCTATGTAAGGGGCAACCAATATTTATTGAAATTTAACCATCAACCTCCAAAATCTAATTTTACATGTAAATGTTAGCAACAGCACTGCATGTGGTGTTAGAGCTTGTCTGTAATAAATTCTAAGTTAAAAAGGGCCATAACTCCAAAAATATTAATTTCAGAATCATGCCCCTTGTCTAACAACTGCATCTTTTCATAAGCATGTATTTTAAAGGAATAGGAATGGATGGATTGATGTCTGTCTTATATAAATATTCATCATTTAAAAAGAGGAACCATGACAGTTATCCTATTGACATCAACCCTATAAGAGAGAAATTCGTGTTTTAAGACACTATTTTTTACTTGAGAAATAAGTTCATGGGCGCCGCCATTTTGGCGTTCTGTCATTCTCGCGAGACAGACGAGACCGAGATTGTGACGTGTTATACCCACTTCCGTATAGGTGTACACGCTGGTACTACTGAAATATATCTTGATGAAGAACTTATTAATTTTATTGCGTACATTATATATTATTTATGAAAAACATCATATGGAACTGAATTGCTTTAATTAATTAATTGAAGACGCCGCGACATTAATTATCATTTGTCCGATATTCAAGCTTGCTGATGATCCCACCACATGATTTAAGCAATGACTGCTTAATTTTCAAAGATAAACCATAAATTTAAATTGGGTACTATGAGAAACTTCTTCAAATTGACGATGTATCCTTTTATTTTGTACTTAATTTTCGCTAGACAAGCTGTCCAAATAGGGTATACATCGCCGGTCATGTATGTTTTTTTCAGGTAAAATATCAACTAAATCCAATATGCTGAGGACGCGATTTTCCGCCATTGACGCTAAAAATGAGAACGGCGCAGGAAAATCGGCAGCCAGACTAATATCGTATGAAAACAAAACTGTCCGTTAGGTTATTTAGGCACCCAGTCATAACTGGTACCAACAGCAACAGGTTGCCCATTCCCCTATAATTACGCATATTCTCGGGTTTATCCCAGTTCCCTAAAGCTTTTTTTCCACGTTATCTACTTACCAAATTCCTTTCCCCGACAAATACGCATTTCTACTACCGTACATTTAATCCAATTAAACAAAAAATTATAAATCTAATTAATATTTAAAATGATTATTGGTAACTGAAAAAAATGTGTTGCTATTTTATGACGTGCTGTAATTTACTACAGTATAATTTGACAGGTGTGGACCTAATTCCCCCTAAGGTCATTCAGTTCACTGATGAAGCGTAAAAAAATAGATGTCTATTTCGTCATTAGAATATTTGACAAGGGTGATTAACCAATCAGGGCAACATTGTGCATGATCAAAAGGTCTGTCGGCACAGAGGCATACAAGGAGCAATAAAAATCGTCAGTACACAGTGTGACAGGAGCATTTGGTGCAAATTAGGAACAATTAAAATGGACAATGCGCAGTATTAGACATAAGTAGTAAGAACCAGCAATTATGTGAATAAATTATGCAAATTAGATTTTTGAGCAGCCAATAAAAATGATTTGCCTGCAGTTAATATTAGGCTACGATTACGATGCGTAGCATCATACGTTGACAGACATGTTAACAATTTACTTTTCAAAAGAGTTGCTTATATTTTTTGAAATGTGTACATCAATTATAACATATGTTCACACCTTTAAATTTGAAAGTCAGAATCAAACTGCAAAAATTTAATTATATGTACTATTAAGAACACGTTTTAGTAGGGTTTAATTTTTTATAATGGAAGTGGCTAAGTTTTAGCCGTACGTGAGTCACGTACGACTAGCAAGGACGCGCTGTATTGGCTAGCCGTACGGCACTTTTCAAAATTTTATGGAAGTCGAAAATGCATATGTTATTTTATGGCTTTAATCGAGGATTTTAACCAAGAAACAGCATTAATTGTCTTAGGATGTTAACTTTTTAGAGATTAATCGCCTTGATCGCTATATATACTGTATCGATCTTTGTCATCGCAAGATGTCGAGAAAAAATAGCCTTTGCTTGCATTTACACCAATTGAAATAGTTTACAAAATTTTGATAATAATCCTTTTTTGTTTCATTAAGTTTAATTTTCGACACCTTTCATATGAAAAAAAAAATAACCAACAAACACTGAAAATGATTGTTGTTAGGCTCTTGATAATTGCGACAATTACCGACGGTACTGTATAGAAGTTTGTCCATCAAGGAAAGTTTGCATGTTCCGTGAAAGGCATACTAAAATTCTATTGTCAGTCCCTGGATAGGTTTTAATTAAGGCTAATTAATTGATTGACTGTGCTTTTATGTTCGATATTTATCTACTGTTTTGAAAATTATATAATTATTTTTGCATTTCACCGTTTTTTTTTCATTCAATGTTCTTTTTATTTATTTATTCCACTCCGATCATTTTTTATTCGACCCATGTGCTTAAAATTAACAAAAATGATTTAATAATTCATACAAATAAAACAACAAATGATAAGCATGAAAATCAACAATTTTATAACGTTCGACTTCCATATAATTTTGAGAAGTGCCGTACGGCTAGACAATACGTACAGTGCGTCCGGGCTAGTCGTTCGTGACTCACGTACGGCTAGAACTTTTGGCTAGCCATACGTTTCTTTATTTTATTTTTTTTTGATATTGTTACGTATTTTGAACCATACAAAATCTCCTTTACACCTCCTGTGAAAATTAAATTGTCTGGTCAATACTTAATTAATTTATATTAATATTTCCTTACGATTCAACTAGATTTATCATGAATCTAAAGATGTGGGGAAATGACATCACGCGCACCTGTTTTTATACGGCCAATACACAAACATGGCCGCGCTTACTGATTTGTAGAAATCGGTGATTTAGCGATTTAAATTTTGTTATCATTCGTTTAATATTATTATTTGGCAGCAGAAAATTTGTAGACTTATTATTTATAGTATTCTTTTTCTGAAATCAAGTTTATATTCTAACCTTGTCTTTCCCTTTAAGTATCATGTTTATAACTATTAAAATGTCTGAACAATGGGCCACATTAAAGTTTTTGCACAGTGACAACTGTATATATTATATGCCACAGCCATAATTATAGCTCAACTTTTTCTTCGAAACAGACAGGCTAGTCTGATAATAAATAACCTAGCTAGACAAAGTACATGTATCAAATGTTATGGAAATCTACAAATAAGTTAAATAATGATATGTTTAAAATTCTTTTAACTTGATAACAAATTTAATTAGTTTCGGAGGCTGAAAAGAAAATTGAGCAGAAAAACAATGTTTGCACTTGCAAAAGCTACAGATAACTCTGTATTCTGTTTCAAAAACAAGCTAACAATTCTATTGTCTCTTCTTAATAATAGCAAATCAAACATGTAAATCTGTTATCTCTTCTTAAAAATAGCAAATCAAACACATAAATAGGTTATCTCTTCTAAGAAATAGCAAATCAAACACATAAATCTGTTTTCTCTTCTAAGAAATAACAAATCAAACATATAAATCTGTTGTCTCTTCTAAGAAATTGCAACACAAACCTACATATGTACAATTTCTTATCAACTGACATTAAATAAGTGAAATCAGTCAAATCAGTCTCTGCCCAACGCCCTGAGATCTTGATTATAATAGTAGGCTGATATTTATATTATAAATTAAAACTAGAAACTAAAATTGGATGGTACATGTAAATGAAAATTATCACGTAAATTTACAAATTCAATAACAAATTTTTTAACATTTTTTTTTTTTTCTTAAATTTTCCTTATTACCTGCGAATCTTCTTAACTGAACAGGGCATTGAACTCTGTCCCCGATAGTATCAGTAAACACTACGTAGCCTTCAATCAGAACTGAGCTCATTACTTTTCCATCTAATTCCACGTTCGTAAAATTCCTGCCGGCTACCTCTTCCGATATTATCTGGTCATTTTGAAGCGTCAATAAGCGGAACGCATAAGCATATGCTCCGGACATCGAAAATCGATGTCCCAAAATAGAAACAGAGCTGACTGTGTCTATAGTATCAGATTTTGTTATGTTCATTCTAAACACAGTTCTAATGCCGTCTGCTATACACGTGTAGTTTCCCGTCCATTCACTTGGAACGAGTTCTGACGCTGAAATTAAAGCTACATGTAAAGCTAGCAAAGACAACGAACACAGCACAGCAAATAAATGTACACATATTGATACAGTGTCCGCAAATGTATACATATGAAAGCAATATAAACTAGAACTATCACTAAATGTGATTAATACCCCCACAAGACTGCTTCGGAAATGAGGATGTTACTAGTAACAGAATACCTTGTAAAAGAATTGAAATATAGAGTTATGATTGTGGGCAATTAAAGATAGTTGTGGTTCTTGTATATTGCATTTCCTTTCAATGTGGTTGGCCATTGATGAAGTTTTATTTTATTACTCTGTAATAAGTCCAGAAAGACAAAGAAAAGGAACAAAGGGCAATAACTCTATAAATACTGAAGATGGAGTTATAGTTCTTGTGCACTGCACTTCCTCTTTTTGTGCTTGACCATTGTATGAAGTTGTTTTGAATTTCAACCAGTACGTTTTAAGTTATGCTCCAGACAAGGAAATGTATCAAAGGGCAGTAACTCTGTATTTTGTCAAAATGGAGTTATGGCTCTTATGCACTGCACTCCCTTTTAATGTCCTTGACAACTGTATGAAGTTGTATTGAATTCCAAACAGTAGTTTTCAAGTTATGCTCTGGACAAGGAAAAGTAACAAAGGGCAATAACTCTGTAATTTGTCAAGATGGAGTTATGGTTCTTGTGCACTGCACTTCCTCTCAATGTGCTTGACCATTGTATGAAGTATTATTGAATTCCAACCATTAGTCTTCAAGTTATGCTCCGGACAAAAAAAGCAATGGAAAAGTAACAAAGGGCAATAACTCTGTAATTAGTCAAGATGGAGTTATGGCTCTTGTGCACTGCACATCCCCTTATTGTGCTTGACTATTGTATGAAGTTGTTTTGAATTCCAACCAGTAGTTTTCAAGTCATGCTCTGGACAAGGAAAAGTAACAAAGGGCGGTAACTCTGTAATAAGTCAAGATGGAGTTATGATTCTTGTGCACCGCACTTCCTCTCAATGTGCTTGACCATTGTATGAAGTTATAATGAATTCCAACAATTAGTCTTCAAGTTATAGTCCGGACAAAAGAAAGCAATGGAAAAGTAACAAAGGGCAATAACTCTGTAATTACTTTAGATAGAGTTATGGTTCTTATGCACTGCACTTCCCCTTACTGTGTTTGACAATTGTATGAAGTTGTTTTGAATTCCAACCAGTAATTTTCAAGTTATGCCCCGGACAAGGAAAAGTAACAAAGGGCAATAACTCTGTAATTAGTCAAGATAGAGTGATGGTTCTTGTGCACTGCACTTCCTCTCAATGTGCTTGACCATTGTCTGTAGTTATATTGAATTCCAACCATTAGTCTTCAAGTTATGGTCCGGACAAAAGAAAGCAATGTAAAAGTAACAAAGGGCAATAACTCTGTAATTACTTTAGATAGAGTTATGGTTCTTGTGCACTGCACTTCCCCTTATTGTGTTTGACAATTGTATGAAGTTGTTTTGAATTCAAACCAGTAGTTTTCAAGTTATGCCCCGGACAAGGAAAAGTAACAAAGGGCAATTACTCTGTAATTAGTCAAGATAGAGTTATGGTTCTTGTGCACTGCACTTCCTCTCAATGTGCTTGGCCATTGTATGTAGTTATATTGAATTCCAACCATTAGTCTTCAAGTTATGCTCCGGACAAGGAAAATGCAACGGACGTCTGAACCGACCGACCGACCGCCCGACCAACCGACCACTGGGTGACTCCTATATACCCCAAACTTCGTTTTTGGGGGTATAATGAAATGTTTCTTTTTATTTTCTCAGGATCAATATTTATCTTGACAGATTTCAATGCATTCCACAAACATAAACTGATGTCAGTCTAATTTTTTAAGGCATATATTTATGCATAAGAAATAAGTAATTTTTTATTTCTTTGGAGAGGCCAGTCTTTAAATTCTTTAAACAATGGTTTAGATTTAAATAGTTTATGTAAGATGCTTAAAAAAAAATTGTCATCTATAATGTAACGCTACATGCGAGTCTTTAACCTAACGAATATATCAGTTTAGCTGTATATATCCAAGTGACAACATGGCCATTATCAAGGCTTTGAACGAAATGAAACAATCTTCTGCTATCAAACATGCTATCCCTATCAAGAAACAGACACGTAACTAAACAAAAAATGACCTCATTTTTTCGCATAAGGGGCACATTTTTTCCCATATAATTTGTGACGCCATATTTTAAACCACAATCGGCTAACAATAAATGACATAAAATAATTTTAATTACTTTGAATGTAAACTCTTTTATTAATGAAAAAATCATAAAAAATTTTAAATATATAGAAAACAAACCGAAACTTTCACTACAAAAACAACTATATAAAACCTCTTTTTTTATTCAAAAATTTAAAAATTTAAATAAAATTTTAAATGTTTATAAAAAAGATCTATCCCTAATAGAAATTTTTTAAAACGACAATTTACCCCCCACCAACCACTCATAAACCCACAGAAAGCACGCACACACTGCACTTTTTCTAGAAAATTTATGCAAATTGTACGGGTTTGAAAAAAAAAACAAATGCCCTTTGACTAAAACCCTCAACCCTTAAATACATTTCTGCAGCTCTACCAACAAAACTAACAGCCACTTGCACATTTTTTCCTCCTACCAGTGAGCAGTTTAATCATACGTTCTTTGCAACACTTTACTTAAAGGGACTCCACTGAGATTTTTTGACATGACAAGACTGGAAATATTTTTCGGAGATTTGTGTACCATTTGATGTAGGTCTGGACCAATAAATTGTGTGCAATTTTTTAGATCATTTTTTCACCCCATTTTTTCAGAATATTCATTTTTGTTGCAAAAATTATGCAAAAATGAAACGTTGCAACACTTTTCACTCAAATTGGGCTAAGAATTGCACAAAAAAATCGATATACAGTTTAATTCTGAGTAAATTTCTTGATTTTCCTTTTAAATTTTTTTGATTAAAGTGCCCCACTTGATCTATGTAAGAATTCCTTTTTTTTTTGGCTTTTAGACCCTAGTGGAGTACCTTTAAATTGCAAAAAATCAAATGAAAAAACTGTTCAATATCTTATATAAACTTACATTTAAAGTTGTCACACTCGGCAACTCCACCTGTTATTTTAGTATCACAGTTTACCCCTGTCCAGCCTTGTAAACAAATCTTGTGACCATGAGGATCGCATGTATAATGCATGTAACAGTCGTCCCTGGGCGTGCATGGTATAGGTGTTGTTGTGGTGGTAGTGGTTGTAGGTCCAAATTCACAGCTATGACCTTTGTATCCTGCAGATAATAGCAGTCAAAATTGTCATAAAAATATTTTGAGTGAAATTGAAATTTATATGCAAACAAAAAATAAAATAATGACTAAATAATTGAATTTATCCTCATTTCATTTGTACAAGTTAAATATTTGCAGATTCAATCATACCAACAAATTAACTAATGTGCACATTATCTTAATTCAAACAGGACCAATGAGAACAGACTTGTGTTCCGCCCACATCAGATTATAACATCTTTTTCTTTTAAGTATTCAAAGGTTGTAATACATATTGTTTAAACATATACATACAAAGTGTCTTGAATGGATCGCTGTCATAAAATATGTAAGCTTTGATAATAATATATCCACTAATGGGATGACCCTGCAATTTAGGCCTCTTCGGTTACGACTCATTGGTGGTCTTGATAATGGGTCAATCTGATTTAAATCAGCTCCTAATTAACGCTTAACATTAGGATCTGACAACCACCAATAGGTTACCACCTTCTTGTGACTTTTCAAGCAGCCAATCATCGGCAAGCTTTCACAATCTTGTAAGTGATGAAATGTTATATTTCATGAGCTGCTTACAACTCTGTACTAAACTTTCTGGAATCATAAGGGATTAGTCGAACCAGTACTGAGCCAGGCTAGACAGTGCAATCTAGTTTAGCGCTTTACAGTTAGTAGCTCAATTTTTCTATTTTTTGATATAAAAAATTCTAAAATCCCTTAAACTTTGAATGGACTGCTCCAAATTTTCAGCAGAGCAAATCCATTACACAAATTCAGGAGGTTAAAGGTTAAAGATACCTTGATCACAGCAGCAGATATAATCATTAACGTTTCGTGAACCGTATCTATAACAATGTCCATGTCCACTGCACCAGTCCTTTGTAACTGTAAATATTTCAATAAAATTATTTTATTACAGTCAAATCTGTACTTCAATACAAACAGTTTATATCAATTACTTTATAAATGGTTTGAAAAAACAAACTTAAGTATTTAGGTACGCATTCTCTTAGAAATAAAATTTTGTTATTCGATTGCATAAATTTAAAGTTTGAAAAAATATACTAATAAAAGTGAAACTCAATATATGTAAAGTAAAAGTTTATAAGTTTAAATGCTTTGTTTAGAGCTACAAAGACAGTCATATTAGTTATGCACAAATTCTCATAAAAATAATTTTGTGATCCAATTGCAAACAATTTTTAAATTTGATAACACTGGAAAGTAAAAAGGAATTTAACTTGATAAATATTGTATTTTAATTAAAAACAATTATTTTTCCAATAACATTTACGTAAATTAATCATACATGTATACAGAAAATAAATTTCTAAATTTAATGAAATTTAGTTTAAGCTTTTATTTTGTTTAATTTGATAAAAACTGCATACAGGTTGTCATGAAATATATCAAACACTTTTTGATATTACACAAAAAAAGCTGTTTAAAATTATTCACCTTACATAAATCGGTATTATTACTTAATTTTAAAATCTTATATTAACTGCATATGTACTAACTATTTAATCAAATGCTGCAAAAGAAATAAAATTCACTGAAATTTAAATGCCTAAAAAACCAACATGCCTTTTCATTCACTGCAAACTTCAAATCACCAAAAAGCACATATTATTTATTAAAGCACATTAAAAAAAAACACATGCATGTGTTCTTGCAAATGCTACAAATATCTACAAAACATTTTAAGGTAGATGAAGAATATTTGTTTTAAAATTAATATGTTACTTTTAAAGTGATAACATATAAGGTAATTGGTCTTTGTTACAATGCTTAAAATATTTAAAAGGAATATCTCTTTTTATGAATGAATTTCATTTGAAAATTTACATTTGCATTTACATTCATAATTCTTTATTAATCTTTTAAATTCAATTAAATTAAATTAATCTTGTAAAATTTAAATTAGTCATGTAAATTTTTCTTGAATACTTTTCTTTCTGACTTTTACCTGCGGTTCTGCGTAGTTGAACTGGACAGCTATATGCCCCAGTTTCTAATGTAAAAATCACAAAACCCTCAATAAAAACTGGTGATTTCAATTCCCCGTCCAGTTCAACATTCGTAAAATTTCTCCCCGCTACAACATCTGTGATCACATGATCGCTTTGTAGCGTTAAGAGCCTGAATGCATAAGCGTAAGCCCCAGACATAGAGAATCTATGTCCGTCTATAGACACGGCACCGACTGTGTCTATAGTGTCAGATTTCGTGATGTTCATTTTAAAGATGACAGTCACATGATTGTCATTGCACGTGTAATTTCCGGTCCACTCGCTCGGGACAAAGTCTAGAGCTGAAAAATAAATTGTTCACCATTTTGAATTTTTAAAATAAAATATAAGTTAAGACAAATATGCAAAGTTGTTCTACGTAAACTAAGCTAATGCTGTCCTAAATTTCTGTCCTAAATTGCCTTGCTATTATAATCTATTACTGGCTTTGGTTTCAAAATTTTGTTTCCAAATTTTGAATTTTTCAAAACTAAGTTACCTTTTCTAATACAAGTACACCAAAATAAAGCAAATCATGATATACAAGTTCAATAGAATTAATTTGTACAAAAACTAGACTTGAAATTTCAAAAAGCAACAGAAATAAAAACAAGCTGGATGAGATACCCCCATTGGACTTTTTTTTTGGTCTCTTTTATCAGACTTCTCTCACATGGGAGGTCCCATGTCATTTTTAATTCCAATAACCATGAATGGGACCATAAATGGGAGGGAGATTCCATGGCTGAAAATAATTTTAATTCCTTTTAAATCATAATCAACCATAATCACCTCACCTGCTGGAGCTAAAAGATGCATAGACTCCAATTATTCAAACCCATTTAGTCACCTCTAACCCTTAGTCTGGTGTTACCCATGCGACCAATATAGAAATTTTTCCTTAAAATGATGAATTGCCTAGTCCAGATAGAAAGAAGACAAGTCTAATTCAGAGATTTTGTACAACAAAAGTAAGCCTGAATTGTACCAAATCTAATATAACTAGCTAGCATATTGACAGCGTAGTAATGTTACAAAACTTCTTTATACAATATGGACAAGTATTAGCTGAGTATATTATTCATAATGAATACTTACAATTAAAATTGTCACATTCTGCTACTCCCCCTGGTAATAACGTTTCACAGTCCGCTCCAGTCCAGCCTGGTAAACAAATCTTGTCGCCATGGGAACTACATGAGTAGTGCATGCTACAATTGTCAACTGGGTGACATGGCTTTATCGTTGTTGTTGTTGTTGGAGTAGTGGTGGTCGTTGGAGTTGTAGTGGTCGTTGGGGTAGTTGTTGTTGTTGGGGTAGTTGTGGTCGTTGGGGTTGTTGTGGTAGTTGGGGTAGTAGTGGTAGTTGGGGTAGTTGTGGTAGTTGGGGTAGTTGTGGTCGTTGGGGTTGTAGTAGTCGTTGGGGTAGTTGTTGTAGTTGGGGTTGTAGTGGTAGTTGGGGTAGTCGTGGTCGTTGGGGTAGTTGTTGTTGTAGTTGTTGTTGTTGTAGTTGTTGTTGATGTAGTGGGTGCAATCTCACACAGACTTCCTTTGTAACCTTAAATCAACATTGTCATATATATATATATATTCAGAGAATTTTCAAAGACTCTTGTACAATTATGAAAATTAAAAAAGAAATGATATGTCTTGGAAGTTGGAGATTCAGTTTTGTCACTCTAAAGAGATCTAACTGAACTGAATCATGTAAGTATTTTATGCAGACAACATGACAGCAGTATGATGGGATAGCATGACAACTGTATGGACAAGCCAGGGCAAATCTATATGCCCCCTCTAAATAGTGGAGACAATGATATATGTAGTGCAGTAAACTTATTAAAAGTGAAAACTGTACCCTCTTTACCTGTATCACAGCAACACGATATATCATCTATAGCACCACTGTTTCTATAGCAAGATCCATGTCCGTTACACCATTCCTTTGTCACTGGAAACATTATTATAAATGTTACAAAGCTAAAAATAGTGACAAAAATTCACTTAAATTTTATGAAGAATTGTAAAATGATATAATTGTACATGTTTTATGATAAACTGATATGTTCACATTGAAGATTTTTTGCAAAAGCTTTCAAAAGCTAACAAGCAAAGCAAAAGCTTGAACAAAATTTTTAATTCACATTCAAACAGCTCTAAAAAACTGACAAATATTATGCAGAGGCAAAAACAGATCATATGGCTTTAATGAGGATGACAATGCATGTTCCATATAAGCAATAAGCATTTTACGTATTTTGTGTTCAATAAGTTTACATCTGCAATAAGATTCTGCATGTTCTTTCAGACAGTAGAGTTAAAGTAATATTAGTAAAATTGTAAAATTTGGAACTTATTTTTTCCACAATTAGACAAAGTTGTTAAAGAAAAAACAGGTAAGGTCAAAAAAACTGAAAGCCAAGTGGAATTCTCATTATGCAGCAAAAATTGTTATAAAATAATGATAAATGCTTGTTGCAAGCAATGATAAACACTATAAAAGCAATGATATCAAAACAATATCAAGATCCAGAAAATCAACAAAACAAAACCTTTAATTGTAATAATTGTAATGATGCCGATTGAATGAAAAAAAAGTAAGCTGACTACTGATATGCATTACCTGCTGTTCTCCGCAGCTCAACCGGACAATTCAAAGTTCCGTTATCCAACGTAAATATCACAAAGCCCTCGATAAAAACTGTACTTTGTACATTAGCGTTAAGCTCTACGTTAGTAAAATTTCTACCAGCAACGTCATCCCTGATAACACCGACGCTCTGCATCGTTAAATACATAAACAATGAGGCGTAAGCTCCGTACATAGAAAAGTTACGCCCATGAATGGAGACGGTTCCAGCGGTATCGATCTTGTCTGATCTGGTGATGTTCATAGCAAAAATTGTCATAATGTTGTCATCCTTACAGGTATAATTTCCACTCCATTCACTCGGGACGAGAACTAGCGCTGAAAATTATTGCACTGCATGATGATGGGAAAGCAAATGATAATGGACAAAGCTAAAAATAATGACAAAAATTAACTTAAATTTTATGAAAACAACTATAAGCATGAAAAAAAGCATTATTTTTTTATAATAATGGTAGCAACAAAAAAGGCCCGAGCAAAGCAAATTAAATGCATCAATTTAAGCATAAAAATTAATTTTCTATACCCGAGCATAAGATGCAAGCATTTAAAAAGTTTGAAAGCAAGCATTTTTCTAACTACTGTGAATTCACTTTTATTTTGTGGGCATGAAATTTTGTGGTTTTGTTAAAAAGGAAAAGTTTCGTGGATTCATAAATTCATAGTTGTCTGATTTTGCAATAAGTAAAACAAAATAATATCACGTCAAAAAATCTAACAGAAGACAAAATTTTGTTGGGTCTTAAATTCGTGGATTGACCTATTCACGAAAACCACAAAGCATTAGTGTCCCACAAATAATAATGATTTTACAGTAAGCCATAAGCAATGTTTTAACTTTTGACTTCCAGGTAATCATGTGCAGCTAATTAGCATGTAACATTTTCACTTGCCTCAGTAATTATACTATTTTTTAACAGCCCTGGACTATGATTTCTTATAAACGATTGCTCACGTAAAATAAGAAAAAAAATATATAAGTTTTTTCTATACAATGTATTTATATCATACATCAAAACAACGCTTTTTACCAATCAATTTTCATCTTCAAGTAAGTTACAAATAACAAGAAAAAGGTGATCCCTAGAAAGCATTCAAAACAGCAAAATTACATGAAAAAAAAAACACCAAAAAACTTACTTTTGAAATTTTCACATTCGGCATTTCCCCCTGGGATCATACTGTCACAGTCCGCCCCTGTCCACCCTGGAAGACAGATCCTCTCCCCGTGGGGTCCACAGGAGTAATGCGTACTACAATTGTTAGTTGGTGTGCAAGGAATTGTTGTTATTGTTGTTGTCGGAGTTGTTGTTGTTGTAGTAGTTGTTGTTGTAGTGGTGCTTGTTGTTGTTGGGCCCATTTCACAGAAATGTCCTTTGTAATCTAAAATGATGTCAATTTTGTTAACTCATGTTGAGAATGAATTACAATCATAAAATCCAATAGTTTACAATCTTTTAAACATAGATCTGAGACAGTTATTGTAGCTCCCAGCATAAATGAATATCTCAAATTAAAGGGACTCCACTGAGGTTTTTTTATGTGATCATACCGGATTTTTTTTCTCAAGACTGATGTTCCATGTTGGTCAAATCATTCACTCACTCTGTTTTTCCATAATAATTATTCTAATTGTGAAAAATAACCCAAAATTGAAAAGCATTGCAATGTTATCACTCTAATCAGGTTAAGAATAGCACAAAAATATTATTTTAAATTTATTTCTGAGTATATTTCTTATTATCTTTTGCATAAACTTTTGTTTTAAGTGTCCCAGCTAATCTATGTAAGAAATTCAAATTTTATGTTTTTGTGCTTTTGGCCCTTTGTGAAGATCCTAGTCGATTTATCTATGCATAATTATGTCAGAGCAACATGTTATTCCATAAACAATTTAATTAATTAATCTACTTCAAGCAGTCATATGAAAGCAAAAATAAATTGGAAAATGAGAACATCCCTTCCAAAAAAAACAACAATTAAATACTATTTAATTTAGTTTATACTTATTCATCTTAGTTTGACTTTGTTGGAGGCCATTAGCTTATTGAAATACTCTCTAATCCATTCCTGGAACCAACCAGTACTATGCAATGAATGTAAAGTTTTGATTTTGCTCACAAAAACAACAGCTTGCTCCAGATATTGTTTGAACTAATGCGGCCAGCAGTCCTTAAATTACTAATCAAATGCATTAACCAATCAGCCAATATACTGCCACTCAATAGTATTTCAAAAGCCTTGGTAAAATTAGTTATAAAGTGGGCATATAAACTAGTATGCTCACTTCGCAGCTCAATGAATACATTTCCGTAGAAAGTGAGCCATAGTGAAACATTTGACGAATGCACAGGAGAATAATAAACTAGTAACATAAATATGTATATGCTATAGAGAATAACATCTTGTTAAATAAAGTATTTAAGTATACAAGAAATTTTTCACATAACTAAAAAGTAATAATAAGTCTACCTTGTTCACAGCAACAAGATACATTGTAGATTTCTATTCCATTTCTGTAACACATACCATGTCCGTTACACCAGTCAACTTTCACTGAAAATATTAGATATTCATATAGTTCATTTATTATAGTGTGTAACATGCAATCAGTTTTGACCAAAAAAACATAAAAGTTTAGATGTTTAAATTTGCTATTACATGTACTTTTTTCTTAATTTAAATTCAACATAGTGTCTGGTGTCTTTTGCACACAGCAATTTGTCACTTCATGAGATTATGATATTTTTTTTATAGTATAGGCCTACTAATTTTTTTAAAAAATATTTGATACCAAAAGATAAACAAATCCTGAAAATAACACATCGCACATTCACTTCAAATCACTTTCTAAGACATGTTAAATAAACGTCTATATATGACATCTTGGAAAATCTAATATATCTTAGATCATTCAAAATTTACTTATCGTACATTTGCTTACATGCATCACTTTCCTAAATTCCATAAATAAAATACATTTCCAAAAATATTTGAAAACCTCTTACTGCCTAAGAAAACATTTCAATTGCTGTAATAATGGTAATAGCAGATGCTTTAACTTTACTCGTACATTAATCATTTTTATATTTGTTCATACGCACTCGTACACTATCTCCTTTACTCACTCGCTGGTTGCTCTCTCAGGTCAGGTTTTATTTATTAGTCTTATTTATAATATTAAACAATTTCCTTTATTCACTATTCACAAGCTTGTTTCATATAATGTGACCTCACTAAGGTCACTTTTAGTAAAGGTTTAACTGTATATCACAAGTTTCTAACGAAATTACAACGAAAATGTACAATATATCTTTTCAAACTATTACCAGTTTGATATTATTCATCCAAATTTACATTTACCTGCATTTCTCTTTAATTGCACTGGACATGTGAACGCTCCAGTAGGGGTCGTAAATATTATGTAACCTTCAATAAGTACTGGCGATTTAAGTTCCGCATTCATTTCCACGGCAGAAAAGTTTCTGCCACCAAGTGAGTCGGGAATTGCTACATCGTTTTGAAGAGTTAAGAACTTAAATTTGGAGGCGAAAGCTCCTTGAACCGTGAAATTCAATCCGTTGGCTATTACCGACCCGACAGTATTGATTGTATCGGATCGTGTAATGTTCATAAAGAAAAAAACATTAGCGTTATCATCTCTACATGTATAATTGCCCGTCCATTCACTCGGTAGAAGCTCCATGTCTGAAATAACAATCACACAGCACTCGAGTACTAGCTCTATAAAAACAATAAAAACTTCACTAAAAACACCCATTAAACTTAAAATTAAAAATCAGTTACGCCTGTAACAGGTTTTTTGTTACAACTAAAATATTGTGTTGTCAAATTTAAATTTTCTATTGCATATAATAAACTGCAAATGTATTTAGTTCGATCAGATCTACATGGAAGAAATAAGAAGTAGATCTGAACTTAGTCAGGCTTCATAACCATAACATTCCTGAATTTGCTAAATGGAAATAAAAATTACCCCACAAAAAGAACCTAAACATTTAATCCAAACAACCAAAATAACTGACATTACAATGAACAATACGAATAAAATGTACTTCAGGACACAAAATGAAAATTTCAGAAACTTACATTGTGAATATTGTTCCTGCGAGGCCTTAGACTAGCTAAATACTTAAACAATGGTTACTTATCAATAAATAACTGAAAGTAACCTTACTACTAGCTTGCTAAAATTAGCACAAAACTGTTTACTGAACCACACATTTAACTTACCATTAACTGTGTCACAGTCTGCATTTCCCCCAGCTATCATACTGTCACAGTCCGCCCCTGTCCACCCTGGAAGACAGATCCTCTCCCCATGGGGTCCGCACGAGTAATGCATATTACAATTGTTAGTGGGTGTGCAAGGAATTGTTGTTATTGTTGTTGTCGGAGTTGTTGTTGTTGTTGTAGTTGTTGTAGTAGTGGTACTTGTTGTTGTTGGACCGATTTCACAGGCATCTCCTTTGTAACCTATCAAATACAACATATCAGCCAAATTCTTGGTAAGAACATGTATATTTTTAGTTATTTATAAAATCAATGATTCAAATGAATTCCTTGTTAACAAGAAATGTTTGTTTTTAATAGAAATGAACTGACTCAGCACAAAAGAGATAATTGTTCATACTTATGTTTGAGAAGTCTTGTGTTTCTTAAGTCTTAGCTATTCATCTATTATTTTCATTCCAACCTCTTCAATGACCAAACAAACAATAAAAATGTCTTTCATTTACATTATTTGGTGTATAACACTTTTTCAAGTGTTAATTCTAAACAAATTCTATACTTAAATTGGTAAGCCTCAATATCCCTGAATAACCATAAAATATCATACATGTACAATGGAAGAGAAGTTATTGGGCGTTATTTACAGCCGCCACATCAATTCTCCCATTTTCTTCCCCCCACCGGAAAGGAAAACCCCAACAAACGCATAAAATAATGTACATAAACATCTCTAATTAAACATTATATTTCAAAAATTATCTTTTTGTGGAGTGATTTTAGATTTCTGTTCAATCCACTTATCATTATATTTTACAAAATAATGATCGCAAACACATTTTGCCAGACATATTTTACCTTGATCACAACAGCAGCTGAAGCTGTCTCGAGCCTGACCGTATCTGTGACAATTACCATGTCCATTACACCAGTCAACATGCACTGAAATACCGGTATGTCAATTAATTTCACACTTCGAATGAGATTTAAGCTTTAATTCTTCTTTTCAGTTACAAAAGTTTAAATTCTGGTTCTGATTCTGTTATTGTAAGTCATACTCAGACACTGCATATGTTAAATGATGTCTTTCAAGCTTTATTTGTGGACAAAACCTCTGGTGCCGTTACATGCATTTTTCCATATATAATTACATACAGAATTAATATATAAACATGTTTCTTAAGTTCATAACATAATATAAGAGTAATTTAACCTGTAAACAGTTATAGCAAAGTCTTTTTTAAAAATTTCTATCTGTAACATAAAATTTTCATCAGTAACATTTCAATATCCATGTATCATTAAGAACGAAAGAAAAAAAAGTGATATTTTACCTGCAGTCCTTCGTAACACAACAGGGCATGACAAGGTTCCAGAATCCGTCGTAAATATCACAAAACCATCAATTAACACCATAGTCTGTACTTTTCCATTTAATTCTACATCGGTGAAGTTTCTCCCAACGAAAGTCTCGGTAATTACACTGTCACTCTGGAGCGTTATGAACTTAAATTGAGACGCATATGCGCCAGACATCGAAAAATTGTGACCTTGAATTGAGACCGAAGCGGTTGTGTCTATTTTGTCAGATCTTGTAATGTTCATAACAAAGATGACGGAAATATTGTCATCCGGACAAGTGTAATTTCCGGTCCATTCACTGGGGATTAACTCTGAAGCTGAAAACATTTTCAAAAATACCAAACTAGACTAGCTGTCCTTTTCTCTGTCTACATGCTTTCTGATTAAGGCAAAAGGCAATCTGTAACGTCCATTCGGCAAATTAACATGCTTTTTCTACACTTCTCTGGCAAAAGACATACTTTTTTTACACAGATTTTATGCAGATTTTTATGACGTTACTTACAGATTTATGTAAATTGCCGAATGTTGTTACATCTCCGTTACCTTTTGTCTATTCATCTTCAATATGCAATAAGATAGCAGGTTTGAAAGCACATGTTTTTCAGAATATACCACATCAAATCAAAATCAAAGCCACAAGCAAAGAAATCACCATGCAAGCATTTTTATGCAACATAATGAATATTCATGCAACAAAAGAAGGAATATTCATGCAACGAAAAGGCATACTCATGCAACAAAATATCTTTCTTTCAACATAAGCAATATCTGTGCAACAAAAAGCACATATGTTCATTGCACAATGTAGGAAAATGTAGGAAATGTCTTTCACACCCTATTCCAGAAAACTCACATGATTCTTAAATGTAGTATAATAAGTTGCCAAAATCAAACATCATTTTAATTTAACTCCTTTTTTTTAAATTTATGGAAAAAAAAAGTTCATATTTTTTCCAGAATTTACTAACATGCGACTGACCAACCCTGACCCTGACCTGACCTGAACGACTGATTGATTAATCAATAAAGTGATATACCAAATCAAGGTTTAATCATAATATTCTGCCAAATATTAAACTGCAAGCGTAAAGCTTTTCAAAACTCCTTTGATATAAGTCAATACAATATGAAAACTACATGTATGATCCTACCGTATATTTCTGAAATAAGTTTAATAATCTAAGATCATATTCATTAATTTACAGTCTTAAACTAGCTCTAAAGCTTGACCTATAAAATCTGCAATTCTTTTTTTTCTGTTTAGTTCAATCTGAGTTATAAATCCTGTATCTATATCTAAGTATCTGTAAAAGGCATTTCATTCTACATCACTATCAAAAGACCCACATCAAAGCTATAGGAAGTTGTGTCTTTTTGGCAAATCACACAAACGAGAAAAATCAACACACGATAAAACCCTATACACTGAAATATCGACCAAAATGTATTTACCAATGCAACATATTGGAAGAATTTCAGAGAATAAATCAAGATGCAAAACATTTTGATGTGGATTCTCCCTCCAAAAAATTCCTGTGTTGCTAATTACCGACGCTAAAAATTGTCACCAACCTTAAGTAGTTATTATATTTAAAAGAATTTTTTGATAAATACAAGTATTTTGCATAGAAAATTTTCTTTTACACAAGTTTCATCCCCATTTATTCAGGGACAGAAACAAGAAAAAGACGTAACCATGTTTTTGCCAAGAATTCAAAAAACAAAAAGAGCCTATCATTATAGCATAACTCCTCTCTATTATGTGGTTTGCCAAACACAATTGAGCATGAAACATCTGTATTTTTATATCATTAACTTACAACCAACGGAGTCACAGTCTGCCTCTCCCATGCGGATAATGGTATCACAATTTGTCCCTGTCCACCCTGGCAAGCATTCATGACGTCCATAAGGACCACATCCATAATGAACGGTGCAGTTGTTTACAGCCGTGCACGGAATTGACGTCATTGTGGTGGTAGTGGGCGTGGTTGTTGGTGTTGTAGTGGGCGTTGTAGTGGGCGTGGTTGTGGGTGTGGTGGTAGGTGTGGTTGTTGGAGTAGTTGTTGTTGTAGGTGTGGTTGTAGTGGAAGTGGTGCTGGGTGTTGTTGTTGTAGTAGTAGTTGTTGTTGTTGTACTAGTGGAGGTAGTCATATCACAGTAACGGCCAACATAACCTAAAAATAGAATCATAGAATTAAAAAAAAAAATTATAATTTCATAATTTTCTGCATTTAAATATAAATCAATTTACAAATATTTGAGTAAATAAGGTAGAGATGAGTTGCATGAGACTCTATATCTTTTGAAGATCAAGAGTGGTCTGAAGTCAATGAATTATTTTGACCAATTATTTAAAGCTTCAGGCAAGCAGTTTCCTTATACAATTGTTGTCCAAAAAGCATAATTCTATATACATAATTATTTATTATGACTACAAAATCATATGACATAACATACAAAGCTCACAAAAACACATGGTACTTTCCAGGGCCATAATAGCACATGACATAACTTACTATGATCACAACACCAAATGACATAAATTACAATGATCACAGTAGCACATGACATAGCCTTCTGAAATCACAATAGCACATGACATAACTTACCATGATCACAACAGCACATGACATAAATAACCATGATCACAACACCAAATGACATAATTTACAATGATCACAGTAGCACATGACATAACTTACCATGATCACAACAGCACATATACTCATCTTTTTTGCTGCCATATCTGTGACACATTCCGTTATTGTTACACCAGTTATACTGAACCAATACTACACAACAAAACAAAAACATACAAAATTAGACAATCAGTAACATATTTAAAAGGATCTCTTGAATCTAAAAATTAATAATTTCATATTGAATTATAACACCATTCATTAGATATATATGGTACAGTAGGCTATCAAATTTTCATATTTAGCCTAGAGACAGGCCCACCTGAGCATTTTACAGTATTTTACTATTAGCAGCTTAATTAAAGTATTTTGTCTAAGAGGCACTTAAAATTTAAATGGACTGTTCTAAATTCTATGTAGAGCAAATCTATTATACAATTTCAAAAGATTAAGGGTAAGATATTTTCTGTTATCATTGATTATCCTCAATTGATAACTTATTATCATAAATAAATCAAAATATACTTACTTGGACCACGCCTTAGTTCAACTGGGCAAGTAACTTTACCACTATCATCATTGAAAATCATCAACCCATCAATAAAAACAGGGGATCGTAATTGTCCGTTAAGTTCCACTTTTGAAAAATTCTTGCCCAAAATCTCTCTATCAATAATATCATTAGTTTGCAAAGTCAGGACTTTAAACGCAGATGCAAAAGACCCGCCAGTTGTTATAATGGAATTGGCGATGTACATGTCGCCGTCAAGATCTATCTGGTCCTGCGAGGATTTTGTTATGTTCATTACGAACTTCACCATGTAATTGTCGCTTGCACATGTGTAATTACCATTCCATATACTTGGAATAAAAACATCCGCTGAAAATACAAAAGTCTATTACATTACTATTTACATCCGTCATTTCAAAATTTAAAAAAAAAAGTACAAATTTCTTTATTTCTTACTATTTTTTACAATGCGTCATCATAATTATCATCAAGCCATATGGCATCATAATTGCATAACAGACAGGACTTAACTGAATAAGGATTGATAAAGCTGCATGCCTCCAGATGATCCAAAATATTTCAAGAAAATCAATATTGAGACAAAATGCACTAAACTTTTAAGAAAGATAAAACATTCAAGATCCAAGTTACATTTTAAATGATATGCGCAGTTTAACACTGATTTTGCAGTTCTTTATCGCCATAATTTCAACTGCTTTTCTAACGCAGTAAGGGCTATTTTTGCATATGTTTACCACTTTTTGGTAATTTTTCGTGGATTGTAAGTGCCGATTGCAATATGTAAATTACTATTTGTTCACCTCACATTGTTTTACTTTTAAATACACATCCAAAAATTTTATGAAAATTAACATGAATCTGGAGGCGTGCTGCTTTAATTCTTTAGTAATTTATTTTCCTTTGGAATTATTGGCAGTAAAAAACAACAGAAAATAACCTTAAAAATTAAAATCATATTTTTTTAGAAAAAATATCATATAAAAAGAGAGAAAAAAATGGTAATTTTAAACAGTAAAGAGGTGTGAATGTTTATCAAAAAACAGTTTCTTAAGTAGCACAAAAGTAAAACAATCTAAAAATTACATACAGTCAAATGCATTGCAGTCGGCTTTCCCTCCTGGTATTATCTGACCACAGTCTGGCCCAGTGTACCCATCGACACAGACCCTCCGATGTGAGTCACAATGATAGTGCATGGAACAGTTGGATACAGCATTCAGACATGCCTTCGGAGCTACGGTTGTCGTAGGTAACGTGGGCCGTGGAGTTGTCTGTGTAGTCAGGTGCGTTGATCTACGTACCACAGCTTTGGTGTTACATGTATTACCAAGGTAACCTGTAATAACAATGAAACAATTACTTATAAACAAGTATGTAAGAAAAGACAAAAAAAATATTTCAAGATCTGAACAAGTATTTTTGTGAAGTTATTTCCAGACAAACCAGCCACTGTCATAGTAATTGTTGTGCATGGTTTATGCGAGTCATTTTCATTAACTTTACATACTTCTTTAATTAAGTAGAAGAGAAAACTTAAAAGTTTCGAAATTTCAAATAATAATTTGGTACACATATTTCCAAAAAAGAATGTACATTTACTTTGCTTTAAAATATGAAAATGTCACTTTTCAGTGAAGCTATTTTAACCGGTGAAATTTCGGTATTTAATATGTTACACAAAGATAGGCAGCTAATGAAAGTTCCTAAATTCTGTGTTAGTATTTTTCAGATTTGGACACACATTTAATAAAGTAAGGAATACAATACTTTTCTATGAACATGTTAGAAATGAAGTAGGTAATTAATTATATTTAACATTTTATTATCATTTGATACATCTTGAGTAATTTATTATCATTTGATACATCTTGAGTAATTCACACAATATAAATCAATCTGTAAAACTCCAACTAGTGCAATATCATAAAGAAAAATTTGTGGAAAAATGCATAAAAAGAGCATGGAAAAATATGAGGAAAAATAAAAATATATTTCACAGAAAAATTACAATACCTACCAGCATCACAACAACAAGTGAATTCATTTTTTTGTGATCCATATCTAAAGCAAGTCCCATGACCACCACACCAATCCACATAAACTATAAAATAAAAACACACTCAAGATAAACCATTGTTAGTTTCTTAGTTGTCCCTACGACATTAAACATTGACAGTCTAACTAAAAATTATCTAAAAACAAAATCAATCAGTAAACATGTTTGCAAGATTGCCCGCAAAGACTGCCCTCTCAGACAGCGTGCTCGACTAGTCTCGATGCTCGACAGAACAAAAAGGGGCATAACTCTGTAAAAATTTAACTCAGGTTATGGGATCTGTGCCCTTCATGTGAGCTAATCACAGAAAACAAGTGTGTGAAGATTGAACCCATTCCCTTCAGTAGTTTTGAAGATACCAACTTGCACGCAAAAATTTGTGATACCTGGGTGAGTACAAAAACTCTCCTTATTCCCTTGAAACCTTGATCAAAATATAAAACTTCAATATAGCACAAACTGACAAAGACCTTTTTTGTTATCTATATAAAATTATGTAGATACATGTATGACAAAATTTGTCTGTTCAAAGGTATGTGATATTATTTCTGACCACTTTGATTTGACTTTGGTGAAAATGAAGAATTAGTTTTTACAGTCTTCATTAATATTTGCTCACAATTTTTCTATTATGTATTCCGAATATTGTATATGTTGTATATAGGTACTGCGAATAAAAAATAGATAAGGTCGTTCATTGACAATAATATGATATCAACATAGCAACAGGAATGTTCCATTAAAGAGAAACACTTCGAGATGAGTTATTAATTTTTAAAACTTAAGTAAAAGTATAAATAACATACCTGCTTTTCTTCGCAGTTCCATATCACAGTTGTATTTACCGGCACCCTGAGCAAATATAATTTTTCCTGTTATATAAGTAGACGTTTGTAAAATTCCGTTCAACTCAACGCTGGTGAAATTACGATTATAGATAGCATTGGGAACATCGTCCTGGCCTTGCAATGTAAATGTTTTAAAGAATGATGCAAACGATCCAATGACACCAATGGTTGACTGGGCGATGAGAAGATTTCCTACAGTCCCGATGCTGCTCGAAGATCGTGTAATGTTCATGCGGAAAGAGATCAGTGTGTTATCATCTTGACACGTGTAATTTCCCGCCCACTCACTGGGTATAAATTCTTCCTCTGAAAATATATTAAATTAATTAACAATGTCATACATAATTATGTAGATTCATTTTTGATTAAAAATTTTTTGGAAAAAAATTTTTTGCTGGGTTACTTTTGGGAAACCCGAGTAAAAAAACCAAAAAAATCCGTAAGTTAACTAGATAAATTTTTTTGACATAAAAGAACAGAAGGGGCACTTGCGGGGCTCAAACCTTAAAAGTGGGGAAAGACAATGGGGTTTTTAAAGGGTGTGAAAAAATATAAAGGGATGAGAAGGGTTTAAAAATTGTGATCTTCTTTTTTCCCTAGATATTTCTCTTATATTTCCAAAAAAATGAGATTTTAAAAATCAGTTTTCACAGTCATTCTTTCATGCAATTCTTAAGGGAAATTGGGGTTTTGTAGATTTTTTTTAAGGGGTTGTAGCAAAAAACAGCCTTTTTGTCCTTTAAACTTTAATAAAACGTTTTTAAAAAAGGGAAATCCCCCTTTAGGTCCAAAAACCAAAAACATTTCTTACATAGATCAACTTTGGCATTTAAAACAAAAAGATATGCAAAAAATAATTAAGAAATATGCTCAGAAATAAATTGAAATCTTATTTTACTGCTATTCCTAGCCAAATCTGAGTGAAAAGCATTGCAATGGAATGGAATATTAATCTTGAAACAAATTATTTCAAGTACGGTCATGTCAAAAAACCTCAGTAGAGAGAGTCCCTTTGAAAAAAAAAGAAGAAACATTATAAAACTGTTTTTTCTTAAAACCCAGAAACTACTCACGGTTGAATATATCACAGTCTGCAGGACTGTCTGTTATCAGAATGTCACAATTTAGACCAGTCCAACCGGTCCTACAGATTTTCTCGCCCCTCGGTCCACAGGTGTAATGTGCAGTACAGTTGTTCACAGGTGTGCATGGTTTAATGGTGGTGGTTGCTTGGGTTGTGGTTGTCGTAGAAGTTGTTATCTCCACCTCACAGTGGTTGCCTGTATACTCTGAAAATATTTGTATATGTTAGTTTAAGCCAATGTTTTTCTAGCTCATTTTGAAAATCTGCAAAGACATAAATATTGTGATATATCTGTTTCAATGGATGTACATTTCTCAAATACTATAAATAGAAACTACATGTTAAGTAAAACGTACAATGACCTTCAAATGACCTGAAATTTCATCGAAGACTATGATGTGCTTGTAAATTATGAAGCCTATGTCCCTAATATATAAATAAATAACACATTTCCTGAATATTGAAAATATGACCTTGAGTGTCAAGGTCTTTTAGGGGTCAAGGTCATACTTTAACATTCTCAGCATGAGGTTCTTTATCAGACAGAATGAATTAAGGCTCTAGCTTATACAATGGAATGATTGGGAAAAAATTGTCAGTACAAAAACAAGTCTGTACAAAAACAGACAGATATATGGGATAAAAATAATACAGCTCTTGATTCATTTTCTATGGTATAAAAGAGGATTTTGAGCTACTGAAAGTTGAGGTTGTCAAACAAATCAATATGAAAATGGCAACATTTGTCAACTGTTGTATTTTAATTCTGTGCAAACAGAAGAAAACCTTTATATCATCTTTAATTGATATATTCAATAAAGGAATGATTTACTGTAAATGAGGATCAAATGTTAAAATTAAGAATAGGCCTCATATTCAGCTTCCTTGGATACCACTTTGTAGTGTAACCATAGGAATGTCCGTATCAGGGCTCAAACCCATACTTAATTTGAGAAACTGAAACAATAACCTATGTTTACAGCCATTGGAAATCAACTTTTGTTTCCTTCTTCATACAAAATGAAAGAAAATTTAAAAATAAATTACCCTTTCTAAAAATTTTGAAGTTCTAAATGTTTTTTTTTAAACATAAATATTACTTACTAGCATCACAGCAACAGATGTACTCGCTTTTAGTTGTTCCATATCTTTGGCAAGAACCATGACCGCTGCACCAATTTTCTTGTGTAAACACTGAAAAGTAGATAAAGTAAACATTGTGAGGCACTTATTTCCATATTTTTGTGAATTGTAAGGTCAATTAAGGAATTTAAGATCTAACAGAATTTCATTTGTCTGCTGTTAGTTCATTTTGCATTACATGATTTGCATTTTACTTTTATAGCAAACATAGACATTCAATGAATTTAGGAACTAACAAAAATGTACTTTGTGACAAAACCTCAAATCTAGTGAATTCACAGTATACAGAAATGTTATTACTTTGTTAGTGATAGGTGAAAATTGGTGATACAACTAGTAATTTAAGTTCTTTATTTTTGTTAAGTTTGATTTTTTTCAAAGATTTATTTCACTGATTTAGAGCTGTCCCAGTTTAATTCTACATTTATAACCTTAGGGTTAATTGAACACTCTTACCTGCAGTTCTTCTTAATTCCATTGGACAATTCCTTTTGCCAGAAGCTTCAAGAAATATGGCAGCCCCATCGATGAACACGGAGCTTTGAACTCGTCCATTTAAAGTTACTTTAGTGAAATTTCGATTTGCTATTTGGCTACTTATAGCATTGTCCTTTAAAAAAATTTTAAGAAGGGGGGTGCCCGGGCCCTTTCTATTTTTTGTTTTTCAAAATACAGTCTTTCCCACAAACCCATGGGCGAGGAAAATTTTTTGATGTTTTAGATGAAGGGTGATCTCCTTTTGTCATCAATCAAAAGTGTAGTTTCCTCTCCATTCACTCGGCAAAAACACATCCACTGAAATTACATAAAAAATGCATTTGATACTATATTTTTCCTACAATATATATTTTAGAAAAACCAAAGCTTTCAAATAGTCAGTATAATGATATACAGTGTAACTTCTGAATTCCGGAACTTCTAAAATCCGGAAACTTCTGAAATCCGAACAAATTTCAGAGTCCCGAAATTTCTCCTTCTGTTTTCTATGTAATCAAAACCTCTGAATTACGGAACTTCTAAATTCTGAATTCCGAACGATTTTCTGGTAAAATTTGGATTATATCAATTAAAATTTACTTCCAAAATCCGGAAATTTAAAAAGGTGTGAAGGGAATATTATATTTGTAATTGTAAAACCTTCAAAATGTCAGTATCTTCCAATTAACAGTACCCATTTATCTTGACACTTATTAGAATTGCAACATGTCAAGCATATCAAACACTTGTTTAAAGTGTGAAAATTAAGAAATTGAGAAAAATAATGTGATGAAATGAAAAAATACAGGTCAATAGCAGGTACTACATGTATATGAAATATACTAAAGGATAAATTGTGATAATTAACATTATGCTATTGTATAAGCAAATTCAGTTATATGTGATCATGAAATTAAAAGTATTAAAAGTCCTATAATAGTGCTATTTTGTTAATTTAATCAGCTTTATATTTTTCATCATGTCTTACTATAAAACAGTTGATGTATAATAATTGTACTTTGTTCAGATAATTCCGAACTTCTGAATTCCGGAAACTTCCAAATTCCGAACTTCTTGGCTAGTCCCGCAGGTGTTCGGTTTTCAGAAGTTACACTGTATATAGTGACTAACCCCTGTCTCAACAAAATGATCTTTAAAAGGAGTCAACTTCAGTTTTTTGACATGACAGGACTAGAAACATTTTTCCAAGATTTTGTAACCATTTGTCAGATGTGCAACTGTTCAAATCATTCTGTCATCTTTTATCCATTTTTAATGTGCAAACAAATCCAAAAATGAAAAAAACTAAAATCAGGCTAAGAATTGCACAAACCATCAATTTTTAATTGAATTCTGAGTATATTTTTGTTTTATCCTTTGCAGATTTTTCCATTTCAGGTGAGTCACTTAATCTATGTAAATTTTTAGAATTTATATTTTAGGCTTTTTGACTTTATTGGCCATTTACAAAATTGGCCAAGAACATCATAAGAAGTTTATGTTATTGTTGACACTATAAATAAAAATCTGAATTAGCAATAGGATGTTGAAGATAAGTATGAACAGGTAAGGAAAAGTGGATTTCAATAGTTTCAAGAGCAAAATAAAAAATTAATATTTTTTTTAAAAATAAAACATAAATATGTCAATAAAAAAGGTAAGGATTTATCTTTCATTAAATAATAGAATGTAATAAATTCCATCAACATCTTATTGGACTGCTTATCTGATAAAGCGATATCCAGATATGATGATATAAATTTGGCAGTCCCTTGAATATTTTTACAAGTGGAGTTTACTGACTATATTTAAAACAACCAACTTACAGTCATAAACATCACAATCGGCTAATCCTTGGTTAATTTGCTGATCACAGTGAGCACCTGTCCAGCCCGGTGCACAGATTTTCTGTCCCTGCGGGCCACAGCCATAGTGTACACTACAGTTGTGAATTGGTGTACAAGCAATGGTCGACATTTGTGTACTTGTTGTCGGTTGTGTTGTTGTGGACGTCTTTGTAGTCTTGGTTGTAGTCGGTGTTGTTACAGTGCTGGATGTTGTTGTTGACGTACTTGCTGTAGTTGACGTTGTCGGTGTTGTCAATTTAGTGGTGGATTGAGTTGTAGGCTGAAGTAAAAAGATACAAAGTTAATCCTTTTAATTTTATAGTAGTGGATAGAGTTGAAGGCTGAAGTAAAAAGATAACATAGTTAATACTTATCACACTGAATACCTTTAATGGACATTTCCATCTTTCAATCTGAACAAAATCATTCATAATTGTTAGGAAATATGTCAAAGTAAGAAAAAGATAACAAAAATTATGGACTTCATGAAAATACTTTGTCAAAGTCATAATGATCAACATAACCCTCAATCCATTTTAACACAGAAGCATCAAACAACTTGGAACTAAGTTTGCATATGAAAATAGTCTTTTAAGTTCAAACATACCTTTGTAGTTTGGGTTGTGGTTGATGGTGTGGTAGTGGTTGTAGATGTACTTGTAGAGGTGGAAGTGGATGTGCTTGTTGAAGTGGAAGCTGTTGTACTAGTGGTAGAAGACGTTGTTGGTTTGACTGTTGAAGTTGGTGTGCTCTTTGTAGTTGATTTAGTGGTTGAAGCTGTGGAAGGAGCAGCGGTTGATGTAGAAGCTGTGGTTGATGTGGAGGCAGATGTCGAAGCTGTGGTTACTGCTACAGTAAAAGCTTTGGTTGTGGTTGAAGGTAATCTGGTAGTCGATGAAGTTGTTGGTGATGTGACCTTTGTTGAAGTTGATGGTAATGTAGATGTAGTAGCCTTAACAGTGGTGGATGAACTTGTTGGTGCCAAAGTTGAGGTTGTCGAAGTTGTGGATGGGGTCGTAGTAGTTGATGTTGTTGAAGTACTTGTTGTTGTTGATGGTGTGGTTGTTGTTGTAGTCGAAGTTGTTGTAGGAGTGGTAGTGGAGGTTGACGGTTTTGTGGTTGTTGGGGTGGGGGTAGTTGTAGTCGTAGTTGTGGTGGTAGTTGTTGTTGTTGTAGTTGTTAGGTGAGTCTCGCATCTATCCCCAGCATAGTCTAAAAGTACAAAAATATTTATAAATAATACAACAAGAGCAAAATCAAATAAAATTTCAAGCAGTTTCTAAAATAACATTATGCAAACGCACTCGAAACCATTTTATAAATAAAATCAATCTTTTCAACATGTAAAATATTTTTTCAAACGAATGAAGGAAAAAGGAACGTCCAGTTAAAGAAGCAGATTTTTGATTGAGCATAAAAATCTTGCATATCAATAGCATCAGATGAAATTTTGGATGATAAACACATAACTTTATACATTAGAGGCCTGAGAAAAAGACTATCTTTCACCCTTTTTATCATGTTTGTCCATCTTTCCATTTGGACAGCACCATTTGCCATTTTTAGCTTGAATTTCAAAATATGTATTTATAACAGCAAACAGTGCAGACTGTGATCAGACAAAACAGTTGTGTTGTCAGATCTTGTACTGCAATGATTGCATGAATAGAATATGTTGCCTACACCATGCTAAGGGTTCATGAAATATTATATACATACCTTTGTCACAGCAGCACATAAAGTCATTTCTATGTGGGCCATATCTCCAACACTGCCCATGTCCATTGCAGCCATCAAAATATGCTGAAAGTCAACACAATCCTCTTGAAACCATATAATAAATTTAATGATTTTCATTTTTGTCTATCTATAGGTAGTGGCAAAACTATACAGGTCATGAATTACCAATGATTTCTGCATTTTTTCGTATATCTTCCATTTAAGTGCCATGTGCTTTTTCATAGAAGAAGACACTTTCACAATAGTAAATACCAAATACGTTTTTTTTGATAAAAGTACATGTATGTGAAGGAAAATGAAACATTAAAAACAAAATATTCATTAATTAAACCAGCAAATAGGAAGTAAAATATCAAAAACAGTATTTTTTATTGACAAATTTATTTTTAATAATTATACATGTATTATACAGGGGCCGCAAAATTTGATTTTGACTTACTTGTCCTTTTTATCTGAAACATTTCTTAACTTGTCAGTATGATACTTATGTAGTAAATTATGAAAAATGTCCCCATATCCGCACAGGTTGTAGGACAACCTGAGCAACATGGACAATCGATTTTGCCACCCCTGGCATACACAGCAACTTACCAGCTGTTCTCCTCATGTACATGACACATGTTTCTTTGAGGTTACTCTCAGTGCCATGGCACGATGCTTTCTGCAGGTTCGATACAAACATGACGGCACCAATCATATTCAACGACGATGTTAGTTTTCCGTTCACCTCAACCTGCGTATAAGTTTCTCCGCCAACACTTGTCAACACGGGTCGTTTGTTCTGGAGATGAAATATAGATTTTAGAGTTGTGAGATCTGTTTATAAAAAACTTATCTTTGCTCTATATTCTGAATCAAAATCATTACCCATCTGGTCACAACAAAAAATATCAATATGACCAAGCACTATACTGTTGATTAACTAAATGATTTTTTTCTATCTTGTTATCTCTCAAATTGAAATGGACTGTTCCAAAATGAAAACCTGACAAGTCCACTTAAGAAATTATGGGTTACAAATCACTTTTGATGTATTGACGGATGTAATACCTTAAAACAGGCATATTGTCTAACTTAAAATAATGATGAAATCGATGTAACAATTGTACCTGTAATGTAAGGTATTTAGTATATGAAGCATATGAGCCCATCACCGGGATCTTTTGTTGGTGAACGAGTATGTTTCCTGATATCTCATTGGATACAGACTGGGTAAGATCTAAAGTAACACTGGTGTTCGAACCACAGTCTGCGGGGCATCTGAATTCTCCTTCCCATCTACCAGGTATGAACACATCAAGGTCTGCAAAAAATAAATTGAAAGTAATTCATTAAAAAAAATCTGAATTATTCAGTCAGAAATACTAAAATATTTTAGATCTAACTTAACAAATGTTACAAACCTTTTAATACTAAAAATGTTGCTGAAACAGCAGGCACTGACTACTAAATATAATTATATTATACAACAAACAGCTTTTATTTTATTATTTTATTTTATTTTTGTCATTATCAACAGACCAAAATAGAAAAATATGGAAAGGTCAAATTTGGTGTGTGTCACTTTATCTTTCATGGTTTTTGAACACATTTCAAATAAAATACAATGCATATTTCAACATAATAAATAATCATTTCGGTCCAAATTTTATGATAACATAGTGGTGACAAGACTATAGAAATACTCTTTTTCGTTATTGCTGTTTATAACATACAATTTTCTTTTAACAATGCTAATAATAATAATGCTAATTCATAGAAAGTTTATGCAAGTGAAAATGTAACAAAGTTCTTTGTTTATTTTTGATTACATGTATGCATCATAAATCTAATATACCTGCATCAATACTACAGTCGGCTCGTCCACCTGGAGTAGGTGTGTTACAATTTGGCCCCTCCCATCCATACAAGCAAACATTCCCATTGGTCTGTGTACACCAGGAATGGTTCCCACACTCATTGGTTCCTCTACAAGTTTTAGTCTGGCTCCCTCCAATTGGTAGATAGTAGCTATCATAGGTGTCATATGTGACAGAGTAGCTCATTGACAAACTGTAATATACACAAAGGGACAATGGTGATTTACATGTTATATGCAATGAATGAGTGATTTTTCTGTATTTGTTACATGATATTTCAACTGTGTGACTAACACAGTAAGGGCTATTTTAGCATATTTTGACCTTTATTTGGTAATTTACTTGGATTGAATGTGTTGTCTGCAATGTGCAAATTTCCTTTCATTGGCACAGAGTTTGTTCACTCATAGACTTGATTAGACAAAGTCCATGGCTCAACTCTTAACAATATTTTATTTTCTCATACATTTTCACAGAGACATCTATGTCTCTGATTTTCAAAATTTTCATGAACACTAGGATGAATCTGGAGGTGTGCTGCTTTATTGGCAGTTAAACACTGTCAACATAAAACCCATATGTATTTTAAATAAAATATGCAGCACATATAGCACAAATCTTTTGCGAATTCCAAAGAGCTAACTTCTGGAATGTACAGAAGGTACCGGAAAAAACGGCGTTTAGCTAGTGATTATGCCAGAATATCATGTCATGATATAGGCCCTATTATGTACCTGGTTATCCTGAATCAAATTACTTAGATTAAAAATAAAGATATAATTATATACAAAGTATACAAACCAAATTACACATTTCAAAACAGAACCGCATTTTATGAGGACCAAAACAAGCGGAGATTTGTATAAAGGGGAGCTAACTTTTGTGATTAATACAAAGTATCCGTTATGACTAGATATCGGAAAAGTTCCCTTTCCGCAAAAAGGACATAACATAACCGGAAAGGGCCGATTATAATTTTATTAATGGCATTTTTTAAGATATCAGTAAATACAATTACAATTAATTTGGATGAGATTTCGCACACTTTCCCATTTTTGATGTCTGTGATTTTTTCTCGTTAATATTCAAGTGATTATTATTCGGTAATTTTTCGTTTGTGTTTCATAGGACTGTACGTGGTGTTCTTGCACATGCGTCTTGTTAAGAGAGTGCAGACGAAAATGTCAATAACTTATTTTTACTATCGTCATTTCAATGGTTAAAATGTCACATAATTAATTTAGCGGGAAAGTTTACAACTAAGCTAACATTTCAGATTCCCAGAGATTTATAAAATCGTCTAATCATCATTGTGGATTTATACATGTATATATATATAAATTATTGTATAAATTATGGAATGTATATTTGACTAAAGATATAAATTTTGAGCCAAAAGTAGGTCACTGTTTGGCGGCCAATGAGAACCTAACTTTGCAGCAAACTTAGGCAATGCAGAAAGGAGGTAGTTCTTAAAAGGACTGTTGGTGCCAAGCAAAGGGCCTGCCTTAGAAGCTGTCTATCTGTGTCAGGGATTTAGGCACCTTAGGACACCATCCTCATCGTCTCTGACTGCATCGTATGGTCACTCTCCCCTCGGCATTAGTCAGGACACCGGCAGCTAGCTGGCATGATCCGTAGAACAAGTTCTGATATTTTTTCTCGCCATCCCAAGTCTTCAAATCTTCTGCCAATGCAACGATGTGCACGCTTCGAGGGGAAGTAAGCAATATGCTTTGATGTTGCAATAAATATTGGATACGGAAAATGTCGAGGTTGACAGAACTTGTATTGGTGTCAACATACGGAATACGGCTAAACGCTCAACTGAGTACACTGTACTCAAACCACTTTAGCCACAAAAAACGGAAATGAACTGCAAACATATTCTTTACACAACTTACAGACTGTCAACAAAATGTTGCGATATTGGTTTCTTATTGCGTACACAAACGATAAAATCAATCTTTGATATCCAACTTTATTTGCAACCATGATACAACAGATTAAAGTATTCCTTTGGAATGACTAACCTTTTTTGGTTTTCATTCAGTTAATTGAAGAACTCTCAGAATGGTAAATGAGTTTTATATAGATATTTGAAGCATTCTTTAAACATTGCGGAGGGATTTCTTATCTCAAATTCTATTTATTAGCCTGGATTAAAATTTTACAAAACATTTTTTAAAGAGGCACACCTCGTGATTACTGTTAAAGCCTATCCTTTGACGTCGGATGTGTCATTTTTGACATTATCTTGAGATTTGAAATTACGTAATGAATTAACAATAAAAATTTAAGAAGTACGAGTACGGTTCAAAAAGTTTGATTCTGTCCTAATAGCATGTCTTATCTCGTTTTTGACTTTTTATTACTTTTCAGCACACTGTTATATGGTATTTTTACATAACAAGTGCTATAAAATTGATAGAAATTCAACATTTCAAACCCATGTCGGTTAAATGACAACAACTTAAAGTTATGTAATAAACCGCTTGTACATTTTGCCGGCGTCTATTACATAAGAAAAAAACAAAAAACAACAAGAACAACCTCATGTTATATGAGCGACATTCCCATGTTATATAGTTTTAAACCCATAACCTGATAAAAAATTTTAATGGAACTGTTCATCTTTCAATCTGGACAAAACCATTTATCATTTTAGGGAAATTTCAAAATGATTATTGATTGTAAAGCGACAGTGCAGACCATGGCCAGACGGCACAGATCGTTGTCTGCACTTCATGGTCGCATGGGTAAATTTAGTTTCTGCTTGCACGCTAAGGCTTAACCGATTTTTCTCATTTTATTAAGCTAAATGCCTCAAAATGAACCCAAATATTTCAAGAAAATCTAACTTGAGAAAAATGTACCACGATTTTAAGAAAAGTAAAAATGTTCAAGAAGTAATAATCTATATGTTAACTTATATGCGTTTAGTGACTGTTAATGCAGTATTTTTCACCGTACTGCGTGACTAACGCAATAAGGGCTGTTTTTGCATATTTTGACCTATTTTTGGCAATTCTCGTTGATTTTAAGTGTCGTTTGCAATTGGTTAATTACTTTCTTTGTTTACTTGACAGTATTTTACTTTTTAATACATTTAAAAAAAAATAATGAAATTTTGCATGAATCTGGAGGCATGCTGCTTTAATAGAAAAATTTATATCATACATGTATATACTTGTTGTAAGCCATAAAGACTTTGGAATTCTTTGATGAAAATCCAAAGACTTAAATCAGGGTCTTTCAAATTTGAAAGACCCTGCTTAAAAATCAATATCATTATTTATTAAACCATACCGAGTTCAGGATGGGTTGTATATCTTAACAAACAACCTAAATAAAGCAATGTGCCAAATCATATTAATTGTTTATACATATTAATAAATGCCTCACCTTGTCGGTGGTTCGTTGGTGTATCTTGTACCGGTCAAGTTCAACGTTGTTGGTGTTGCCAATGAGTTATTGAATTCTGGTGTTCCAACTTTAACCGTGGTCTTCAGGATGTCAACCAGTTGATATATCAATTCTCCACTGGTAGTATTTGTATCAATATCTTCCACTGTCACCACAATCTTAACTTCTCCTCCAGTCTAGAAAACATTTAGTTTTTTTTTCTGATTAACAGCAGTAAAAAAGCAACAAAAAATCAATATTGATTTTAACAGTGAATCAATACTTAAATTGGCAAAAGGATTGCTATAGTGTTTAAATAAGTAGATTCCGTATTCCAAAACAAAGCAAAAAAGAAAAAAGAAAAGAAAAAGAATGATGCATGTAACATGTATGTACATATAAAAAATTCGTATTTATTTAATCACATATAACCAACAAAATGGCCAAGAATATATATTATTGCACATACAAACGTAATTAAATCGTAACTCAATATAGTAATAAAATGTTTAATACATGTATATTGCTAATTTACCAAACCCCAATCCATATGAAAAATGTGACTATCAAAGTCTGATACTAAGTGACGGTTTTTGGTCTTTTATCATCTTGTTAATTTCAAATCTATAAGAACCACTGACTGTGAAATTTTAAATACATGTAAATTAGGTAAGTCTCTTGGCGACAGATGACTGATAAATGAAATTAAATTTAGAGGTCTATGACCTTTAAGTTGTTAAATTATTCCGAAGTTTGACGGAAAGGGACGAAGAGTTGCGATTGATTGAAACCATACTTACCGGCCATGACTTTAAAGAGAATCGTTGAGCATCAGCTGGTGTGAAAGTGTTCACATTTTCGTTGCTCGGAGCAGTGATGTATCTCGTGCCAATGTCACAGAAATAAGACGGACTAAAATTGAACAAAAAATAAAATAAACTTTGTGTTTGTTTGTTCGTTTTGTTTTTGTGTTGTTTTTTTTACTCTGGGTGGGTATGAGCACTTGCTTCGTTCGAATTTGAATATAAAAGTATTCATAAATAAAAGTCTATTCCTGACAAAATTGGAAATGAAATAAATAGCTATGCCTCTTTGTAGCTTTTACAAATGGCGTCTTTCTTTAAAAAGGGAGATAACTCGTGATCAACCTGTCATTACTAAATATCAAAAGCCGTTTCTTTGAATGTATTTCCCTTCAAAAAAGATATTCTTTAAATGTAACGGAACAAGCTGTTAAGTAAACTATTGAAATGAGTAATTTATAAGCATATTATATGATATTGAACAATTTGAATGGTTTTGTTTCTCATTCACGCGTCTACTGCCTGACAAATTTGTTTTTGAAAGCATCATGACGTGTGTATTTTACTCAACGTGATAGCTGCTGCCATAAATTTATCAAAAACTTTATTTACGTTTTACTATAGGCTTTAAGATGGATTTTTATCTGCTATATATACACTTTACATTTTATGCAACGTAATCCCGTGCCTAGATATGACCAGTTGAATGTTTACATAGCAGTTGGAACACTTAAAGAATGGTGGCACGCATTTATCAATCCACCCATTAATTCATCTTAAAAGCCGAATTTTACCTAATTCGATTACGTTTTTTTACTTGTGCATTAGGTGCATCGCCTACGCAAATTAAGTACAATGATAGAGTCCCAGATTTTTATTGTATTAGCTAACAAATAAAAAAGACGCATGTCGTTCCTATATTTAAATGGTTTTATAACCATGACGTATTTTTATTTATTATATGTTTATATGTAAATGAAATATTTAGAAATATTGCTGAAATAAACTGCGTATTTTCGTTTTCCGTATTTTCACTGTAAAAATTTATTTTTCACTGCAGTGAAAATATATATTGTATTTTCCGAATTTTCACTGATGTCTTGACAGACTACTTTCATCTAAATTCAGCCAATGCACAAAAGTAAAGGGGAAGTATTACAAATTTAAGGTCAATAAACAGAAAAATTATATAATAAATAGGAAATTCAAGTTTTTTAAATTAATAATGGATTTATTTTCATCTTGAGGTATGAAAATTATCATATTTCACTCGTGGCTACCGCCACTCATTCATAAGCCCTACCACTCGATGAAAACAAATCATGTTGTTGTTGAAAAAAAAAACTTGAATATCCTCTATTTTTTTACATTTTTTTTATTTTATGTTACGTTTAACTTAATTCTGCCTGTACTAAATGAGTAAATATGACCAGGCAAAAACACATTTCATAAATTTAAGCATACTTAAAGACTTTTAGCATTTTAGTTTAAACATAGTTTATTTCAAGCAAGTATACACATTTACAATTTACAAATAAAATTTCAAACAAGTATACACATTTACAATTTACAAATAAAACTTTACAACATATGAAATGAATGGAAAAGGATCATAACCGAAAGCTGATCTTTATATAGGCCTTATCCTTGTATCTAATTGCTAAAAATTAGCAGTGTGTATATGCATGTACATGGATGTGCTTGAAAGTACAATGAGTAATAATTGAGCCGCGCCATGACAAAACCAACATAATGGGTTTGCGACCAGCATGGATCCAGACCAGCCTGCGCATCCGCGCAGTCTGATCAGGATCCATGTTGTTCGCTTACAGACCCTATAACAAGTAGAGAAACTGATAGCGAACAGCATGGATCCTGATCAGACTGCGCGGATGCGCAGGCTGGTCTGGATCCATGCTGGTCGCAAACCCATTATGTTGGTTTTGTCGTGACGCGTCTCAATTTAAGACTTTTTTATTGTTAAATCGTATTTACCTGTTGGAATCCGATACACAGAGTGTAATCCTATGGTCACATATTCCCACAAAACACCCGGATCCGGCGAAGCTATACCCGTCACAACAGTGCCCTCCATAGGTTGTGCCTCCAAAATTATTATAGTTTAACAGGTTAATCGAAAGTTTCCCTTCACCCAGCACAACATCAGTCTGTAATGTCAACAGAACTAGTTTCATTCATGATTTGCTAAATTTATAGTAAAAGATGCAATATCTGTCGTATTCAAATATCATAATCTCGCATTTTTAAATTCGCAAAACTAAATGCAGTGTTATAAATAAAACATCGTGCTTTTGTTGTTGTTGTTGTTGCTGTTGTTAATATATTGCATGAAAAATTTAGCTATTTAGGTAAGAAAAAAAAACGTTTAAGACTTAAAAAGAAAATCTGACCTTCAAAAAAAAATCTGACCTGCAAGAGAAAAGATGACCTTCAAGAGAGAATATGACCTTCAAGAGAAAATGTGGAAAAAAAACAACAAACAAATACAAACGAAAAAACACACACAACTTACTGACTTTGATTGTTATGTTTACATTTAGCCCCCCCCCCCCCCCCCAAAAAAAAAAAAAAAAAAAAAACAACAACAAAAAAATTAACACCCCCTCAATACACAACCACAAAAAAAAAAAAAAAACAACAAATAAACAAAGATGGACAATCGTAGCTGGACTTCAAACGATAAAAAATGATATTAATGTTAACGCTGTTGAAATATTTATTACAGAAATCGTTATGATAAAGTTGATAAACATTTATCAACATTAGAGCCATCCATTACAATAACCAAAGGCTTTAACCTCATCGCCCGTTCTCTGTGATCCAATAACTTTCGGACAGTAAGTACGGAAACATAGATATCATTTTGTCACGAAAATCCTTTCATCTATCGCAAACACCGCTACAGAAGTGTCATAACTGGAAATGTTTATCAAACTAACATTGACTTTATAACGGAATTTACCAGCTTAAAGCATATGAAAATAATTTTGATCTGCATTTTGTCCGATGATGGATTTAAGATTTTGGTGTTTTTTCCCGCCATATTGTCGTATGTTTTTTTGTTAAAGGGAAAGCTTTAATTAACCCTTAGCGACAACATAATTTACGCATGCGACCAGTTGCAGGCCAAGATGCACTGTTTATTCAGTCAGTACCGGCATATAGTTTGAAATTTTCCCCTAAAATGATGAATTATGGTTTAATGTATATTCAACTCAAATAATTAAGTTGGTTTAATCTATATTTAAAGATGGACAAGTCCGCATCCCTCTATATTTTGACCGAATATGAAAGGAAACATTTCCAGTTGTAACAGACATATTTGTCTCCAGTTTTTTAAATATAGACCTTTTTACCATACGAGTTGCATAGTAACGGATATTGCATTTCGCGCATGCGCATGCACATTCTGAGTAGGGTAAAAACGATGCACATGTTTGTATATAAAACAGTGTCAGTTACCCATATTTTATGATCTTTTGAGTAACAAATGACCTGTCACGTAAGGTATTTCAATATTATCTGATGGATTTAAGGCTCTTCAAGGGGGCCGTAAATCTGTAAAAGGAAATACCATATCAAAGACGGATCATTTGTGTAAATATATGTCTTATACCGTATTTGGTGCGTACTTAAACAGTATTTTTAAGGATTGTTCATTTTCTTTCATCCAAAGTGATTTACAAATGTGTATACAGTTTTGATATCTAAAATTAAACAAATTTATTGTATGTATATCATGCATTAATGGTATTGGTTATATATACTGGAAACAATGTTAATTGCAATAGAACATATTTTGTTTTGTCTTGAAATGCTACAAGTATAATTAGCAATGGGTTTATTCCGATTGATATTCATAAATTGCCTGTTTCGTGAAAAGGTGTTAATGCTAAATGCGAAAGGTTCGGACAAGAAAAAAAAATAGAATAAAAAATAATTATTTTGCGAAATGAACGTCTTACTCGAATTCAATTACGAAATGTTTGAAATGAATATATTTACGTTTTATTTCTCAGCAAACTTTATGTTGAAATCAGAACATTCAAGCATTTGACCCATCGACCTTATTTTAATCGAAAGATACCTCACCACGCCTAGTTATCTATTGAATTTCTAAAATGTGACCATGATTCAATAATCAACTCTTAATCAACTTGAGCCACATGAGCACTCGACCTAGTTTACTTTATGATAAGCAAAATGGTGTAGGTCAGTTCAAATGGTTAATGAAAAACAGAAATATCAGTCTATGAACGAAATTATAGAACATATAATATAAAGGTGGCGAAATCACGACCCTGACTCGATTACAAAATTGTAATGATTAATCTTTACATCATTAGAATTGGTCACGAACAGCACTTTTAAAATGACCAATGCTCTAAAACCCATTTGGGATATGGATTTTGTTGGAAATTATGATTTACGATCATAGAAATTAAGTACATGTACGAGGCAGAAAATCTTTTAAAATTGGTGGGGTAATGGTTTGTTTTCCTCTTTTGAAAAGGATTATCTTCTTGGTCACAAATTTCTCCATATTTGAAAGTGAAATATTTTCAAAGCAGTCAACACATTTTAAGTAAGAGAAATATGTATTTTTGCAGGGTACGAAATAATTTCAAACACGCATATTATCCATGAACATTCATCAACTATTAACGCATCTTCGAACCTTCATAAAAGCTTTAATAACTTGTGTTACACTTATATTATCGTATATTTATCGTATGTTTTAGCGATTTCTTTTATTACTTTTCAAAATAATTCAGAAATTAATGGGACATTTCCCCACTGTAAACATTCAAAACGAAACTTTAAACGCAAAAAAAAGATACTACGTTTTTCACAATGACCGGAAACGAAGCTTTTTTTACAGTGACGTCAATAAATAAAAAATGACAAAAATAGAAATGTTTATTGTTCAATGACATTTTAACTTCATGAATTATTCAATTCAAATTCACGAATTCACAATTTCAACTTCATGAATTTATTATTCACATTGCATTTAATTTCACAAATTCACGATTACACATGTACCACATTTTTCAATTCCATGACTTCACAACACTTCATTAATTATGTTTTTGTCGTGAATTCAAAAAGTTGATATCACAAATTCATGTGAGTTTGAAATCGTGAATTCATGGTGCTGAAATCGTTGCGAAATCGTGAATTTATGAACTTCATATAGCTGAATCACAAATTAATGAAGTTGAAATCGTGAAAACGTAATTTTGTAAAGTTGAAATAGTAAATTCACTGTTGTACAGCGTCCACCGGATATAGCCCCTAAAAACACCGAAAACGAAAGTAGAAAGCTGCACACCGAGTACACCTAAGGTAATGCTTTAACTTATTTCTTCATCATAACTTCATCGATTTTTCCAAACTAAACAATTTTGTGATGCTAAATGTTTCTTGTTTTAGAGCAATATTTGCTTTTGTCTGCAAATTGAATACTTTGTGTTAACTTGGCGATAAAATGTAGCGTATGTGTTGACATGTGCAAACGATGTTGATATTTACCATTAAATCAAGCCCAAAACGCATTTGCTGTATCAAAATCCGCAGTTTAACACAAACTATAGTCCTCCCTCTACTTAGATTTGAGTTTACACCCTTCAACTCGAGCTGCTTTTAACAAAATTTGCAAAAAACTGCCTTGCCTTGTGTACAGAGTCTAGCAAAGAAAACAAATTTAAGTGAACAGGGTGTAGTAGATTAATGTACAGGGTTTAGTAGATGTGAACGGTATCTAGCAGTCACATATTTTTTAAAGTATTGTCTTTTTTATTATTTTTAATTGGAAATAATCTAATTTCAGACTAAACATGGATAGATTATAGGACGATACAGAGGTATTTGGTAAATAATTTAACTTTTTAGTGTTTTTAAGCCTAACAGTATAGCTGCGTTTAATTTTTATTGTCATACCATCATCTAAATAGTGTCTGTCAGTATTTATAAGACATGTTGAGGAGTCTTCCGACCAACTCGCTGAATGGAAAGCATTGTATTTATTAAACAATATCGAAATCACTAGTGAGGTAACCCGAGTTTGACTGTAAAAAAAAATATGAAAGACTTTATAGCCACAAAAGATAAATCTAATGATTAACCTAACTAATCAAGGCGGATATTTTACCAAAGCTCATTAACATTTGTTTGTTTTTCAATGAATTCTTAAGACCAGTGAAATAATAACCCAATATAACAAGTTTAGATCAAGCATAACCCAAACATGGTTTGAAATCGTTTATGACAAATTATAGAATTTGCTGTACATAATGTTCTACCACTATGGAATGAAATTGTGGTCTTTTGAGTTTTACGAATTTCCTATTAACTTTTAGTTAGACGGAAACTGTTTACTGCAATTAATATACATGTTGCGTAACATGTTTACAATTTAAACATTTTCATCTTTTATAAAATTAAAATCATTCACTTCACAATCCTTGATCCCGACATTAATCGTTTGCTTCATCAGCTACGTGTATATGCTCTGGTACCGAATTTATTTTGCAGAAAATGACATTCGTTTCCCTACTACACCCCGTACAATCGCTAACAGTTTTCCATCTACACCCCGTACACATCCGTGCTAGACTCTGTACACAAGGCAAGGCCGTTTTCCGCAAATTTTGTTAAAAACAGCACAAGTTGAAGGGCGAGAACTCAAATATAAGTAGAGGGATAGCTATAGTTTGTATTAACGGCGGAATTCGATACAGCAAATGCGTTTTGGGCTTGTTTTAGTTGTACATATCAACATCGTTCGCAAATGTCAACTAATACGCTATAATTCATCACCAATCTAACAAAAAGTATTCAATTTGCAGACAAAAGCAAATATTGCTCTAAAACAAGAAACATTTAGCTTCACAAAATTGTTTAGTTTGGAAAATTCAATGAAGTTATGATGAAGAAAAAAGTTAAAGCATTACCTTGGGTGTACTCGGTGTGTAGCTTTCTACTTTCGTTTTCGGTGTTTTTTGGGCTATATCCGGTGGACGCTGTACAACAGTGAAATTTACAATGCTTAAATTGTAAAGAAAGTGAATTCGTGAAGTTGAAATAGCAGATTCATTAAATTTAAGTAAGCTCACAAAACTTCAACCTTGAATTTGTGATATTAAAATGTCCCCACCGGTCTTTCGTACATTATAACAGTCAAACATTAATACACTACAGTCTGCTTATTTACTGCCCTGGCCGACTTTTTTGGACTTCTTATAAAACATTTAAATTTATGATAACAAAAAAACTGACTAAATTTAATTAAATGCTTTGATGTTCAAAAAAATTTAAGTTGCGTTTAAGAGCGTATTTTACAATTAAAAGCAACCGATATTTGTGTATCTGAAAATGTATCTGGGTAAGAATAAGTCGAAGTTTAAGATATAATATAATACAATAATTATCATCTCAAGATAACTGTTATCTTTTATAAAGAATGATAATGTCGGTGTCCATTGAAATACGAAATTGATTAAAGCTTTGTGCGGTTCTTACTTGACCTTTAACCTGCTGACGTTGTGTAATAAATTTGCACTGCTTTAAATTTGGAAGTTTAAAGTTTACCAATATTAAATACAGAAAAAAATGAGCAACAAGCATTATTCAAGAGCCTGACCCGACTAAACTAATTTGCAGGCTGGCCTGCCACTACATATTGGGAGGCTAAGCTCATGGATAAGATTAGTTTCTTACTTTACTTGTTTTACTTACACAATCTACGATATTTCTTGAAATAAAAATAAATAATTACATAATGTCATTTCATTTCATTACAAATATAAAGTGATTATTAGATTTATCACCAAAATCGTTGTGATATGATAATTTTTGGATTTTTTTTCTTTAAAAATAATTGAGCCGCGTCACGACAAAACCAACATAATGGGTTTGCGACCAGCATGGATCCAGACCAGCCTGCGCATCCGCGCAGTCTGGTCAGGATCCATGCTGTTCGCTATAGTTTCTCTACTTCTTATAGAGTCTGTAAGCGAACAGCATGGATTCTGATCAGACTGCGCGAATGCGCAGGCTGGTCTGGATCCATGCTTGTCGCAAACCCATTATGTTGGTTTTGTCGTGACGCGGCTCAGTCTTATTTTGTTTGACGTTGTTTATTTTTTATAGAGCATACGGTAGGCAATTCATTCTTGAAAAAGTCTAGACTAACCCATTAATCAGCTTTAAGTTGCGCGCGGTAATTATGTAATAACAAATGTATACCAAACACATCTATAGATAAAAGAAACCGACGGATTCCTGGGTTTGCAATAAAAATTTTTTATCATTTTATAGATGTTAATAATAAAATCTAATCGGTATTTTTACTGAGGTTGAAAAACGCATGAAACAGAAAATCTAAAAAAAAATATGAAAAAGATAAGAAAACATAAACTGAAATTAATTTGAAATTCGACATCTAGTGCGACTGTACGCCTGATTTGAGTTAAAAGTGTTTAAAAACTTTTCAATTTTAATCCTTTTTACACAATAAAAAAAGAGAGAACAAACGGAGTAAGCGAATGATCTGAAATTTGGCACGCAGGTTTTTGGAATACACCTTCATTAAATGGTATAAAGGTCTCGAAAAAATATTCCCAGTCTCATATACCCCTTCTTTCCCAACCCTTCCACAACCCACCATCCGGAGTCCCTTTAAATACACAGCTAGATATAACTTTCTGTCTACTTACCATACAAAATAACCAACTATGAAAGTAACTTTCACTTCTCCATAATAAATAAGTTTGAATAATTAAGTAAGCATTATTTCTCTGGCGGCATATTATTTTGTATCTATGTTTAAGCCAAAAGAAAAAGGTAAAAAAGTGACACATTTTTATGGAATAACCACTTACCAATGAATAGACAAGAACAAGTATTCCTAGAATATAATTATTAAACGTCATTTTTGTTTTCAAATCGTTTTTTTTTAAATCGAAAAAATGAAAACACACTGTATTTCTAACTGCTCTTTTTTTTTATCTATTCTTCGATGTCATAATTTTCTTTTATATTCCAAAACAAAAAATCAGATTTTTATTTTTCAAAATCTGGTGTTGTCGAGACACAATCAGTTACTGGTGTGGTGAAAAATTTACACTACCATTAAAGTTATCTTTGGAATTTGTTTCTCAATGAAAGAAATAATCAAAATAGTGACCGGAACCCACTCAATACTAATCATACCTTAGTAGCTGAGATATGCCGAAGATTTCAATCCATAGATAACGCCCAGTTATCGATTAATTTCACACAAATCAATTTATATTTCGCTATCCCTTAGAATACAGGTTAAAATTTTTAGAAATTGGTTCTCTGGTACTTTGCGCAAAAAATTTACAATGTAATCTTTATTAGTAGACTCAATATATTTCTCGGGGCTCGGGATTAAGATGGACCTTCAGGTCTAATTAAATGAAAAAAAAAAGAGATGCATTAATTTAAATTGAGTTTTTTTAAAACAAACTTACTATTAACTTACTAACATTGCCAACTTCGAAAACATTATAAAAATATAGAACATACGAAAAACGACCAACAAATTTGACTCTCATTAATTCGGAACACTTTGTCGTTTTCTCGCAATATGCCGAAATATGTTTGGGGAAAGCCAAAAAGTTGCGAATGCAAATAAGTCTTTTATTTCTCTTTTGTCAATTATACATGATAAATTTAATATTATACATGATAAATTTAATATTTTTGAAGAATTACATTTTACAATATACAAAAATAACATGCTTTTCTTAACTATTTCAGTAAATTTTACCTATACTTTTTTGGTATTGGGTGTGAATTTAGGATTTTTTTTTGCTATTTAACATTATGATCTTATCGTTTGGTTTTCTTTATTGTTGTTTATCGTTGTTGATGATGATTTTGTTGTTGCTTTGATGAAATCTTTGTCGTGTGTGATTGCACAAATTTCTTAAAACGGACTACACTGATATTTTTTAACATTACGGGACTGGAAATATTTTTTTCGAGATAAATATTCCATTTGTTTAAGATCTAGACCAATAACTTGTGTGCACAATTTCAGATCATTCGCACAATCCAAATTTTCCAAAATTATTTTTCTAATCGTGAAAAATGACCCAAAATTAAAAAGCGTTGCACTCACATCGATCTTAGACTGTTTACAATTTATTTCAGAAAATTATATTCTTAATCATCTTTTGCATATTGTTCTGTTTTAACTGCCCTAGTTAATCTCTGTAAAAACATCAAGTATTAATGTTTTAAGCAATTAAGAACTCAAAGGAGTTCCATTAAGAAAAAAAAAACAAAAATGTTCTCATTTTTTTGTATCCCACTTTTTAACTAGTCAGATTTGTTATCAAGAAGTTTCTTTCACAGTTATTCTTTATATTTTATTTTATTCATTTATTACTTCGAATATTTTAACAATCAGTATCCCTTGGATTTAACCAAGTACGGCCAAAGGGCACGAAAAATCACGAAATGTCACGGTTTCGTCTTCTCAAATCTGTTTGTAATAACACGGCACAAGAAACAGTTTTACATTTGTATTGCCCTTAAACATGGAATACTCACTCAAAATTGCGATTTTGAAATGTAAATTTGTCAGTTATATTTCATGTTATGTATTTTTATCACTTTTGGTTTGAAAAAAATATATAACAAACCACAAACAAAGCTATAAAAGCATTTGTAAGTTAATAAATCTACAACAACTCCCAGTAGTTTTGTCATTGCATTTGGATTGCGCTCTTTGACACCTGTTATCAGTTATGTGGGTACGAAAAATTTATGACTGTAAGTCGTAGGTGTAAGAAGTGTCGATCAAAATATTAATGATGAAAGATAAAACATGTAATATTTTATTTCTCTGATAATATTAACAAGCCTACGACGTTTCTGATAAGATGCCTAATTTTGGTATACGGCCCATCATATGATACTACCATTGCGTAAATCAAACATTCTCAATATCGTTAGATTTGCGTTCACTAATATGACCGGCTACAGAAGCGTGCAATCTTATAAATTGTTACAGGAAAGTAAAAAGCCTAGACTCCATGCAAAAATGTAACCTCTGATTCTTTAAAGGAGCTCTACTGAGGTTCAAAAGCCGAAAAACATGAAAGTTGAATTTCTTACATAGATCAGCCGGGGCACTTAAAAAGAATGATATACAAAAGAATAATAACAATATAAAATAATTGAAAATCGTAATTTATTCCTATTCTCAGCCGGATTTGCAACACTTTTCAATTTTGGGTCATTTACTATAATTAGAATATTTATTCTGGAAAAATGTGGGAATGATCTGAAAATTTTCACACAAGTTATAAGTTTAGACCTTCATCAAATGGAACATTAATCTCGAAAAATATTTCTAATCCCGTTATGTCAAAAAAACCTCTGTGGAGTCCCTTTGATATGAATACATATTATACATATTAGTGAGTTTTGTTTCAATTTTCGTCCGAACAAACGTAAGCTTTTTAAACGGAGAATTGGATACGCGATTCCTGGATTGGCAGTCTAGAAGTTTTAACGCACATTCACAATTTGAATAAGGATGATTTAAGTGAATACATATGAAATGGTGTTTTAAATTTTTAAATTTTGAATTAAACAAAACTTTCATGTTGAGTTTTGCTTAAGACGGCGTTGGGGTGGGCGGTAGCAACTAGCAAGCAATGATTATTTGAGCAATGGAAGTAAAATCATGTTTTAAATTAAACACCATTTTCACGTTTATTTGTTGAATTTCGTTTCAGGCGGTGCTGGGTGGTGGTGAAGAGGGTAGTTCGTATTTATCATAATAGTCCATAAACAGTTTAAATTTGATAACCGTCCGCGGACGTTAGCTCAATAGGAAAAGCATTGGACTGTGACCCGTGCTCGAGTCCCGGACTGTGCATGCCACTTTGGATGTGGTTGATCATGAAATCCTTTCTATAGTTATTCACACTGTATCTCTGCTATGTACAGAAGACATCAGCTCTTTGCGAAAGTGAAAACACGATTACTGGTAAACTGCCCAGGACCGCTTAACTGTGGTCTGAAGAATTCAGTGTAGCTTACTGCCGTGTTCCGGAAAGTAAACAAGCAGCAACACCACCAACGCGGCAGCTCGATTTAAACATAAGCCTGCGACGTTTTTTATTTCGCCGTGTTGAATTTTTTTTTTTAAAGATTTTCATATTTCTCAAATTTGTTATAAAGCACGCGAACAGTCGTTTTTTTTTGTAATCTTCAGTTTATCAGCGATTTCGCGTGGGAAGATTGAACCGCTTGACCCATGCATAACTTATCAAAGACTTTATGCATTTATGCATTTTCTATGCATCTTTACTTAATCCCTATAATTCTCTTTAATACAAATATGTTAAACAGAAAACAAACACTCTAAATGTTGACGAATTGTATCAAATCCACCCAAACAGATTACGCATTAAAAAACAAACAAACTTTAATTCGCGCAAAGTAAACATTTCGTTTCATTTGTCTTTTTTTCTTTTCGGAATTTAAGTCGCATTGGTCGTTTTATTGTTCATGTCTCAGTCTAGGCTCCTCATAAATGGGTGCTTTGAAACATTTAATTCTTATAACCATCATGACGTTCTAATTTTGATTATACATACATTGTATTTAAAATGTGAATCGGACGACCCGGGTTCGATTCTCGGACGGTGCAGGTCACTTTCGTTGTGATTGGTCATAAAATCTGTTCTACCGTCATTCACACTGTACAACTCTGCTCTGACATGTACAGAAGTTATCAGTTCCTTGGGTAACTAGTTCTAGTAAACTGCTGGACAGCCTGTCCAGCAACTATGCGGTGGCTGAACTGTGCTCTGGTAAATTCAATAACACCATCGCCACTGTCATATAAGTAGATCAATATCATTGATTTTTCACGTTATCTCATTTGAATTTGTGGTATGTCAGATACATGAAGGTGCGTGCCCCGAATTGATTAAAGAATAAAATAAAATAAGATAAAAGTTACTTGTGCAAGAAATGTATATATATACACAAAATATCTTGCATGTTGTATGTAAAATATTATAGAAATATATCACCATTTCATCCTGAACGGAACGAACTAAGTATCTATCTTGCATATTTTGACTTGTTATCGGCCTTTTCTTCTTTAAAAAACTTTTTTTTTGTTTAAATTTCATAGAAATAGTACCAGTCAGGAGACGTGCTGCTCCATTTTACATTAGAAATGAAATCTGTTCTAACATTAGTAGTAACAATAGTAATGTCTAATTCGCGTTCTTTGATTTTTTTGTATTGGATTCTAAGTCGCACCAACACAGTAAAGGTCATATGGTGACTTTCCAGCTTCTACTGTTGGAGAGAGACATCAGGTGCCATTGTTTGCATTATTTCAGTCATTAACGGTCACCTGAGTTGAACCTCCAACGTTCCGTAAGCTAGCTGGATAGCCTTCTCATATGAAAGAATCCAAAGACGCTTTAGCGGCTCGAGCCTACAGCGGTGCACACCAAGAGGCAATCGATATGAAGTAAAAAACCTTAACCACTCGGTCACGGACATTATTTCATGATGATGATGATGATGATGATGATGGTGATGATGATGATGATGATGATGATGATGATGGTGGTGGTGGTGGTTGCGGTCGTGGTGATAATTATAGCAACATTTATAACAACAACTATTGTGAACAATTTTGTGAAGGCGAAACATTAAGGCATAAAAATCATATATACAATGTAAGTACTAGTGGTTTAAAGTAAATCTTTTTGGTTTTGATTACGTAGTATCCTATAATGAATATAACGTTTATAAAACAACATTATTAACACACATGTACACACATACATATACGTATACATGTACATAGAAAAAAATGAAAGATCTAGATAAATGTACATGTACACATATTTTTGAGAAAAAAGGAAAATGTAACTCAGTTATTTATTCAGCAATAATTGTTGTTTTCGTAAGGAGCATTTGCACAAATAAAGTAAACGATAAATATACTCACTATTAAATACAAAGTTAAAACGAAACATCCAGCAATCATTATTTTATATATGTATCATAGTATTTATTCCTAATATCATTCACACTCGTTGTCCATCAAAATTCTTTTAAACCAGTTTATTTGAACATGTTACAAATTAACAAGATTTCGGTTTCTACTAAAATACTTTGTCAAATAATAGATGTTTGTCTATATACATGTAAACATATCAAAATGTTAGGAAATTGTATACATATTAAAGAGCTTTGTTCATAGTTTGTGAGTCTTTTTGTCCTGACAATAACGCTTTAGTGTTACAATTTTGCAATTTGTTACTTGCTAATATTAATCCCTCGAAATCGTCTGGACCTGATTTCATAAGTCCCCGTCTTTTAAAAGAAGCTAGGAATGTACTTGCTGCACCACTTTCTTCTTTTTTTTACAAACTTCTTTCATCTATATTTTTTCGACCGACTGGAAAAAGGCACATGTAACCCCAGTCTATAAAAAATCTGACCCTTCTTCCCCCGCGAATTATAGACCTATATCACTTTTAAGCTGCCTAGGTAAACTCATGGAACGTTGTATTCATAAACATATGTACAATTTTGTGACGTCAAACAATATTCTTTCTGAATTTCAATCTGGGTTCATAAAAGGTGACTCCACCACCAACCAATTGATATTCATTTATAACGATATTTGTAAAGCCCTTGATGATGGTAAAGAAATTAGAATGGTCTTTTGTGTGATATCTCAAAGGCGTTTGACCGTGTTTGGCACCGTGGCCTACTAAGTAAATTATCATCGATAGGTATATCCGGTCCACTTTCATCAATGGTTCGCTTCATATTTGTTAAATCGTCAGCAACGTGTGTTATTAGAAATTCAATGTCAAACTGGAGTAATATATTAGCTGGTGTGCCACAAGGTTCAATCTTAGGACCTCTACTATTTCTCATTTATATAAATGATATTGTCAGTAAAGTAAAATCAAAAATCAGACTTTTTGCCGACGACACTAGCCTTTATCTTATTGTTGACTTACCTGACTCTGCCTCTTCTATTCTTAACAATGACTTGCAAAATATACATTATTGGGCAAAATCGTGGTTAATCGATTTCAATCCCAATAAGACAGAATCCATGATATTCTCGCGCAAAAAAAAAAACAAACCTCCTCACCCTGACTTAAAAATGAACGACACCACAATCAAAAATTTCGATGAACATAAACATTTAGGCATAACTTTTCAAAACGATGGAAAATGGCACTCTCATATCTCGTCAGTTGTAATCAGGGCTTGGAAACGTATTGGAATATTAAGAGCATTCAAATTCATTCTAAACAGAGTCTGTCTTACAAAACTTTTATTTTACTTTCATACGACCACTATTAGAATATAGTGATGTTGTCTGGGATAACTGTAATAATACAAAAAAACAAAAGATCGAATCTGTTCAAATAGAAGCAGCACGTATTATCACGGGAGCGACTAAACTTTGCAGCATTGAAAAACTTTATAACGAAACAAAGGAAACCTTGGCAACTCGCAGGAATAAACTTAAACTGATAACATTTTACAAAATGAAAAACCACATTACACTACTTATCAAACATAATCCCTGAACAAACACAAAATAGATACCAATTACGTAACTTCAATAACATACGATTGTAAACTCTAGAACTCAACTATATCAAGATTCTTTTCTTCCCTCTGTCATTCGTGACTGGAACAATTTACCCGATGAAATTAAAATCAAGTTCAACCTTAGAAATCTTTAAATCAAAATTGAAATGGCCAACTTAAAAAAGCCCCCCATATATTATCTCACTGGTGATAGAAAAGCACAAAATACTTCACACTCGTTTACGTCTAGGCTGTAGTTCGTTAAATCACGATCTCTTTCGCAAATCTATTGTTAACGACTCACACTGTTCCTGTGGTAACATTGAAACTGTAAATCATTATCTTCTTTCTTGTCCAAACTTTCAAGTTCAAAGAAATACTTTCTTTGCAAACCTTCAGTGTCCTTTAACTGTTCAAAATTTACTATATGGCTCTGAACATCTCAACTTTGAACATAACACAAATATCTTTAGTTGCGTCCAACAATACATTGTCGCCACCAAACGTTTCACTTCTTAGTGCTTGCGCATGTTACAGAACGACTTCATAAGCAGGTTTTATACATTATACTAAGTCAACTGTTTTATCGGTAGCAAACAACTCAGTTCCACACTGGAACCCTTTTTTCACTTTTCAAAATCTCAAAACATTACATTACATATGATTTTGACCAGTCAGCCGTCATCCTTTCCAACCCACTGAGGAAATGAATTTACATAAGTCTTAGACTTGTTTTCAAATCCTCTTCCTAATTTAATTAAGTTAAAAATTCTTTAACATTGTATATCTTTAACTTATATCACCAGTCTTCCATGTACTTTATCATACAATGTATTCTGTTTGTAATGTTTATTTATGTTTTGTAAATTCTGGAAATAAATATTGTTTAAACTAATTTGTTACTTCAAAATCAACCTATTCCAATTGAATGATTTTTGTAGGAAAAAAATGCTTAACTATTAAAAAATTGAAGCAGGCTGTTATAGATTTAGATCGTTGAGGGAGGGGGAAGAAATAAATCATTCCGGTGTAAGATTTTCAAGCCACAAAAGCTCGTCCATAACAACTCTCGGACTATAAAAAAATTGTTAAATCCGAAGGATTTCCGTTTTTAATCGATTTTTTAGACCACCATAGTACTTGTTTAAAATTGAGCAAACCGAATCGAGTGGTTTAGAGCTAATCCGGCTTTTTCTTTTCGTTTATGTTTGTTTCTTACTTATTATTTTTAAAGCATAATGACAATGATCGTTATATTATCACAAATATTCCCCTCGTGCTGCGAAATAGCTGCTTTAATTGACCATTGTCAAGTTCACACTGTGATTATATTATTTAATAACCAGTAATCATCTGTGAACTATAATATAGATAAACTTTAAGACCTGACAAAACCAAAGACACCTTAATTGGCAGGGTTCGGGCGCAAACTATTATTTGGCGGTACCGATGCACTGCGCATGTCTAGTTTCGGTGATCACCAAACTTTTTGGAACCGAGAGACCACGTAGATGATGAGGGATCGATTAGAGCAAATTCGAGACATAAACTGTAGTCTAGTCATTTTAAGTTTTTGCATTGTCTGGACGAACATGGTGAACGCCCAACTTCTGACAAAATTCTGAGTTCCATTTTATGTTAATTTCGTGTTGAGAGTAAATATTACGTAATCGTAAATGAGTTAAAATTCTAGTTTGAGGTTTTCAAAATGTTTATTAAGTATCCCGGGCCAAATTAGATATTAATGTGTCTAAATAATAAATACTTAAGTATGTCAAGACTTGCAGAAGCTGAACTTGTTTCGTATAACATCTTTTATATATTTATCCTCATCTGATAATACGGGTCGCATAAAAACGACACAAAAACCACACAGTCCGATTATTCGAAATCTGAAAAGGAATACTGACCACTCTATCATCATGATCATTATTCCTTACAAAAAAATGGGAAATTGTTATGTTTTTATTAGTCCCCTACCGGTTTAACCGGAGGGGACTTTAGGTTTACCCTCCGTCCGTCTGTCCGTCTGTCTGTCTGTCCGTCTGTCTGTCCGTCTGTCTGTCTGTCTGTCAGTCTGTCAGTCCGTCAGTCCGTCCGTCCACAAAACTGGATCCCGCGATAACGCAAAAAGTACTGAAAATATTTTTATGAAACTTGATATATGGATAGATGGCAGTATGGAGATTATGCACGTCTTTTTTTTTTCTTCCTATGTTGAAAATTCTGGTTGCTATGGCAACAAATAGTCTGAAAATATGGCAAATTTAACACATAAACTGGATCCAGTGATAACTCAAAAAGTACTGAAAATATTTTTATGAAACTTGAAATATGGGTAGATGGCAGTCTGGAGATTATGCACATCTTTTTTTTTCTTCCTATGTTGAAAATTCTGGTTGCTATGGCAACAAATAGCCTGAATTTCAAGATTTCTGATTTAAATTTTTCAGCTTTTTCACTATTATGTTCTTTATTTCTTAAGGTGTTTACTTCAAACTTTAAATATAAGTTTCTGGTCATCAACCACATCATATGTGACAAGGTTTATAACTCTAGCACAAAAAATATCAAGTATTACCTCCCTTGAACTTAGATTTTTAGGGGAAAAAATGTTGTCTTTTTTAAATAACTTCTTTATTTCCTAATGTATCTACTTCAAACTTCATATATATGTTTCTTATTATCACTCGACATTTTTGAGAAGGTTAAATACTCTAGCAAGACTATTTCCAGAATTATGTCCCCCTTTAACTTAGATTTTTTTCGAGAAACTGGTATTTTCACTCCAACTTCTTCATTCCTTATAGGATTTACTTTAAAATCCCACATCGTAATAATATGACAAGGTTGTATAAACATAATTTCCTTACTAAGCATGGAAACTTAACACATTACTGTGATATAGACAAACTTATTTTATTATGTTTTGTGGTTGATATTTTCAAATACAGACTTCATCCTCAAATTCATTATAAATGGCAATACACAGGAGTGTATGACAATTAAAGAACTTTTTGAGGGACCGGTAGGGGACTACTGTATTGCCCGCAATACTATCAAATGCTTGTTCTATAACCGTTATTTTTTAACAAAGCGTCATTACCTTCTCTTGTATTTTGAGAGGGTTTTTGAGAGAGGGTCATAAATAAAAAGGGGTTAACATAATTCTCAAGGGCCATTTTTCTTCGGGAAGGGTGGTCATAATACTTTCACCGGTGGGTTTCCTTTAAAATATATAGACCGGGGATGGGGTAAGGGCATAATTCTATGGGGTTCACCTTACTTGGTTACACCGGCTGATCTTGGTATGTACTGGTCGGATGGACTTAATATGTTGCGCCCACAGGCTGAAGGTTCAAACATGTCTCTCTATATATAATCCGTGGTGTACAGTAACGATTTAAGAATCTATACTCAAAGGGTGAGTTTTAACTTCTTTCTGAGTGAAATTAAAAGAATAATTCAGCAATGGGCCCGGTAGCACTGCTATCAGATCACATGTAACCAGTGCCATCCGGTTTCCCTTTTACCTTTATCTATACTAATCCATTATGAACAATGCCTATGCTGACATGTACCACATTTTTCACCATTATCACGCAAGGGCGCGGTTTCTTAAAAAATGTACAAAACTTACCTTAACCGTTAATTTGATTTGAGATTATTGAAGATAAAGCCTGGGAAAGATAAACGCCTCAGGAATTTGTTACTTAATGCACATGTGTGCATTGGTAATATTTAAATATTTCTTTATTACTGTACGAAATATTTCAATAAAACGCTTAATCACTAGTGATTTGTGTTTTATCTGGTATTTGTTAACAATAAATGACGCAGTGTATTGCATCAATATTTTTTCATATAAATACTCTTGCGGGTGCTAAAGAAAACAAACATGTATTATTAGAAAGATAAAACATGGTACTTTGTGAGAAATTGCAAAATCATAATCATATTTTATCTGAAAATTAAAGGGACAATTTTGGGTTCAATAATGTAAACGATTTTTATACGTAATGTAGACGTTTTTTGGCAGATGCAGTTTTCTTTTTTTTTTTAACCGGCTTGGTAAAGATGCGAAAAGTCAACATATAAAACGGAACGTAGCAGTTAACTGCCAGGCCATATTCCTTTTTATTGTTGTTTTAAGACTGTTTCTACTTTCTCAACCACATAAAAATGTAATTGTTCACTCCCACTCTTTAGATTTAAATTTGTTTAGAAAAATACGAAACCATTAAGATTAAAATGAAGAAATGAAAATAACCAGGAACTCGAAGAAAAATCATTCTCCCTCCAGTTCATAGCAAGGGACCGCCCCCACCCCGCAAATATATTTACCAATAAATGACACGTCGGGCTCCCGTTATACCGGCGCTAAAATGCTCACTATGTTTATTGTACATGGCCGACGACTTATTGTTTCTTTTTCTTCATGAATATTTTCTTACTGATCACAATGAGTATTGCAAGATTTGAAGACAGACTTTCACCAAGATAATTTATTGTGAGAAACGCTATATTTTTCACGCTCTAGACCGTTATTAATAAATAATTTCATTAAAATTGAAATGTCAGATTATATTCGGAGACCCTCGGTATTGATAACGTTATGTTGACCAATCATACATATTTGCCGACACCGGCCGTTTCCCCGATAACCCCTTTCATAGAATGGCTTTCATTATTGAAAGCAGTTGATAAGCGAAGCTCCGCATTTCTCCCTACGGCGGTAATGTTGACTTTAATATGAAATTTATCAGTGCTGGCAAATAATTAGCAATAACAAATGTTCCTAGTGTGTGTACGAATATTGCTGTCTCTTTTGGTAAAGTCAATAAAGTGATTTCATTTTTGACAAAATATCTAGCTCAGTGTTAACCACACCTATATGATAATCTTGACTGAGTGGTTTCAACAGCCCACTTCACCAATATATTGTGACTGACATGTTTATATATTTTCCTATTTTTATTTTTAAAACAATCCGACCGCGTACGATTAATTTTTAATAATTGAAGGTCATTTTAATGTGACATTAAATAAATATGAGATATCATTGAGAAATATATAGATCAAAAATGTAGGTCCGAATAAGGCGATAAATCGGTTTTTAGACCACTAATGTACATGTCTTCTTTAACCCTTTGCATGCTGTGAAAATTGTATTTTGCTTAAATGAAAATTGTCGTCTGCTTGATGGCTAATAAACAGTTTGTCCAGCAAATATTCAACACAGCATTACACGATGCCTTTCAAAAAATCGATGTTTAATATTAAAGGCCCATTATGTTCCAAAATTCTTTATTTTAATTTCTTAAAAGCTTTTTATATTTGATTTCTTATAAACGTTTCGAGAAAATAACTAATTAGTCATTTGCTTTAATCATGTTTTGCTTCTGTTGCTTTTTAGCATGTAGAACAGATATAGTGATTTTGTATTTTAAATGGAAGTCAAAATACTACTTTGTTTACATTTTGCTACTTTTGTGCAAAAAAATTCACATAATTTCACATTCAACTCTACCTTCTTTAGGCAACAAACACCTCACATGCTTTAAAACCTTTATTTAAACATTGTAAAACCCCGTATGCCCCCCCCCCCCCCAAAGAAGAAAAAATCCATTCATTTCTGAGACATTATGTGCCTTTAAAAAAAGCAAATTATGTATTATTGAAATAAACGTACTGATAATCATTTCAAAATTTATTCTTACTGTTTGTACGTTTCGTCGGAACAGATTACGGACAACGGCCCGTCTTAAAATAGTTTAAAGGAGTGAACATTAGAAGTGATCTAATTTGTCTTAATTTCGGAACGCAAAATAGATAAGAGAAGAAGGGTGGTATCCAATAAATAATGAATAACTTTATAGAGTATCTTCAAATCTAGAGTTTTTGAATTACTGAAAGTCTTGATGTATAGGTTAGTATTTATTAGTAAGCATTGACGAAATCAAATTAGTCAAGAACGGCGCAGACGTTCGACCAATGTTATTTAGTAAATGCTTACTATAATAAATAATAACCAATATAAATTTAAACACTAAATAATATTGAAGTTTCTATTTCCTGAACTTGAGATGAAAGTAATCATAAATCAATCTTATTCAGGTATGAATGTTTTCCAAAGTATCTTCCATATCAAAGCACTGAAAGCACTGCTATTTAAAATTTTCATACCACCAATAATGCTTACTGCAAGCGTAAGTCAAATGCAAAACTATACAGGAATTAAGCCTTTTTGATTTTGAATTAAAAGTTAAAACTATCTTTTGCAATCGGAAGGTTACAACTGAAAGAGTCGAACTTTGGTTTGCACGAAAATAGTTCTTGATTAGTGTCGTCCCGAACAACAAAATTGAAAATGTTTGGGTTTTTCCAACATTTTATATTCACATAAAATATACAAAATAACAATTCAAGAATGAAACTTTGTGTCGTCTATTTAAAACTATATTTTTAAGATTTAATTTACTGGACTATGAGATGTGTTGGTTAATTAAGCAAGTTTATCGAAAAGTTAACATATTTTAATATATCGAAGGTTTAAAATCAATGTTTTAGGTACATTGGTGGAATTTCAAGTTATTCTGTTGCAACTTGATGTAAAAATGTTGGCATTTCTAGAAACTTATAATTTTTTGTATAGGTCTATATTTGTACTTGCATACTTCATAGTGACGTTTTTTATTATTATTTTTTTTTGTTAAATAGATATTTTATGATAAGTGTATACATGCAATAACTATGTCGTTATCAAATGCTTATATTAAATGAAAATTTAAAAAAATTAGATTTAAAAAACAGGTTGGATAAAAAATTTTAAATACCCTGTCATTATTTCCTATATTGAAATATCCTTAACAATCTATTTTCAGACCAGTGGAAATTTATTGATAAGCAAACATTTTAAAACCATTTATATGTCCGAACATAGATCATTCATTAAAATCTTCAACTACTGGGATTTATTCTTACTCACTTATATGTGGTAGACGCTCGATATTATAGATGGAAATATCCAAAGATGTGTCTTTTGTGTTGTTTTGATCATGCATTTTCGAATTTTAAGAAAATTGATATAAGTTGTTCCTTTCTGAACTCCCCTTTTCCTCTCTTTTTTCATAACGATGCGTTTTCTTCTAAGAAGTAAAACATTAAACAGGTCAATGAATTTCTGTTGACTTAAGTAAAAATCGCCAGAATATCTCAATGATAAATTATAATGCGCAAATTTATTGTAAAAAAAATGGTTATTTGGGAAATTTGTATTTTTTGGTTAAAAACATTTCAGAAAAGAACATATTATTTCCCTTAACCTTTATTTCATCATAAAATTAAAGAGTATTAGCCCCTTTAGGTTTTATGCTTATTTGAGAAAGAAAAGCAAAAGAACCTCTTTATTTTTTATGTATGTGTGGGGGGAGTGGGGTGGGAGTGTGATATGATGATGATGGTGACGAATTTAAGGGCCACTAATTGTTTTTTTTATTATACATATCTTGCAGATACAACCGAATCATTCTCATCTTGTCCTCACAATCTCGCTGAATAAACTCGCGAAACATATGTGACACAAATATGTCGTCTGCAAAATTCTTGTTATTGTGCTATTCAATATTCATTCTGCTGTTATTTACATATCTCGCAAAAACAGACGAATCATTCACATCTTGATCTCAAAACCATTTGTATCACTTTAATTCGAGAAACACATATGACACAAACACGTGTTATAGTGCGCACGTGTCATAGTGTAATTCACTGCTCTTTATTGTGCCGTTAACTTATTATTATACGACAGAATCCTTATGTTTTTGCCCTCAAACATCATTTAGTTTAGAATGCACACAGGTCGCGATGATCTTTACCTTATTTCTGTGTACGCTTGTGCGAAAACTGGCTCTTTTTTACTAGTACAACAATATATAAATAAAACATGGGTTTGTGGGTAACAGTAAAAATATCTTCCCGAGGAAAATACTGTTACCCGAGGCGTAGCCGAGGGTAACAGTATTTTTACGAGGGATGATATTTTTACTGTTACTCACAAACCCATGTGTTATTTATGTTATTACCCCGAACAAAATACTGTGATAATCTGAAATTGTCAACTAAATCTAGCTGTAACAAAAATAAACCAAGAGTAACAATAAAATTATAACTAAACTGTCCTGACCTTGCAAGTTTTAAGTGTACTTTAGGCCTACTTGAGAAGCTGTTTTTCTTTTATTCTTTAAGCAAGTGATGAAATCTACCAGTCATTAACATACAATAAGCTAGGTTTTATTTTGACTATTCAACAAAAAGATATTTTATACGCGAAAAGAACTCTAGGGTGCAAAGAGCTAAATTTCTTTGCACCCTAGAGTTCTTTTCGCGTATAAAATATCTTTTTGTTGAATAGTCAAAAAGTTAACATCCGTTTTCAACGGAAATTATTGTAATGTGAATAATTTTGTGTCAAACTGGAACATGCAGACGATTAAAGCATGCAACAAAGGATTATTTAACAATTTTAACCAGTGAAACGTTACAGATACAGTAGAGTTGGTGGACAGACATATGTAGGATATCACCGTTATTTTGTAAATGCACTTTGTCAAAAACCATGCGAAGAATATTCTGGATACAGAACCCTGAGAAGGATCAGATTTCACAGATCATAACCTTATAAATGGGTTGGTGTTAAACCTAGCTTATTGTATGTTTAGAGGCTCGCATAACATAATTTTATTAAACTCGTTCAATAAATTTAGCATTCAACTTAACAATATTATCTATAAATTTAATAGCGGAAATTGTGATTTTGATTTGGAAGGGGATGCGCAGTCATCTCGTTTTTAAAATATAAGTATTTAGAGTCAAACGTCGTTCCAAGTTTAAAGGGGAAAAAAAAATCAACCATGTTTCAAAAATTTTTTAAAAAGGAAGATTAGAAATTTCTCATGTTTTAAAAAATATTTGGTAACTGGTAAAGGTTTTAAGCGGGCTCCGTACTTCCCAAAAGGTTTTAGTCCGTCAAAATTGGACCATCAAAATTTTTCGCGTACCACGAGGGAAATTCGGTCTTTCGGAGGCCTTAAAAATTTGGAAAAATTTATAATTGGCTTATGTGCTGACAAAATGCAACTAACGATCCCGTTCTAAAACCTGGGGCCCCCAGTACAAATATGCTCGGTACGAAAATTCAGAGCTGGCGACGAATGTATCAAAGTTAAAGGATGGATACCAGTTGACCAGATAGTGCCACCTTTTTAAGCAAGCCATGCGTTTAATCCAAGTCAAGAATGAAAATGTAGTTTCTGTTGATGTAAAAGGCAATAGACAGAGCTCCAGATAATTTTTTTGGCCAAGGGGTTTTTACCCCTCAAAATTTAGAGTGAGGGGTAAAATGTAAAATCTGAAAAACTTAAAGGGTAAAATCTGTCAAAAAAGCATTTTGCATTTTTTTATAAACATAAATTTAAACTTATTGTTTTTTTTTTGTTTGTTTATTTTCTTTTTTTAGAAAAAACCTTTAAAAATAAAATACTGATTCAATGTGAAGCAATACAAAACGTGCCCTGTAAAGTCAGACTTCCAGAGTTATACTGGAACTCAAGTTCAGGATACACAGCAAAATTATCAGGGGCTTCCCCAAATTTTTTCAAATTTGGAAGTCAAAGTACTTCAAAATCTCTGATATTGGAAGTCACATTATTTGGTAAAGAAGGAAAAAGTATTAGATTTTCGGAAGTCACATGCCAAAAATGAAGAATAAATGACTCCAAACTTCCACTAGTGGAAGCCCTAAAATTAAATATATTTTTTAGGAGTCAATATTTTTCTTTCTTTATTTCTGTTGGCATGTAGCATATCATGTGCTCCAGTTTGAACAATTATAGTTGAAATTAGAATTAAAGAAAAATAAACAAGATTTTGTATTCTTTCCTTAAAAAAAAGTTATTGGTCTGAGAGAAAATTGTCCGTAATGTAGTCTGGTACGAAAATATTGAGTACAAAACTGCAGGTGAAAAACATGTTATTTTGTCCCAACAACCAAAAGTGAAAGAAATTAAAATATTAGTTTTGTTTATATTTGAGACATAAGCATGTCAAATAGATGCCTAAAAAAACTTAATACTATGTTTTTCCTACGCATTGATTGTCTGGCAAAAATTTATATCAATAATTTCACAGGTTGCATCTACGGGAGTTGGCCTCCCTTCTGTACTTCCTGCCACTTTCGTTTTAACATGCGTTGTTGACAACAAGAACTTTTAGTTTTCAAATGCAATTTAAATGGAAAATACATTACTTTATGTATTTTTATGCTCAAAACACTGCCTCTATCTGAATTATCTAATGTTTACACTTTCTATTTTCTTTTACGCTTAGATTTTGACATACAAGCGTTATTTTCATTTTTGTTGTGCCGTAACATTGACGCACGAATTTTGAAAAGTGATGCGTATTTTTTAGATTTCTATGCGTATTTTACGCTTATACGCACGCTATCTGGAGCTCTGTAGATTTATTTCAGAAGATATGGTAGTGGTCGATGTGAAGGGTGCGTCAATCTTTTAAAATACAAAGGTTTCCTCCACCAAGACTGCAGCAAGAAGCGGAATTTCATCTACAGGCCGCAACATGCCAGAAATCTAAAGTAATTGATTAATTGAATTCACTCCAGTCTTCCCTCTGCCTGTTTAAACATCAACATGGTATTCTAAAAATTATTTTATATTTTAAGACTTTTCTTTTTCGATAGATTATAAACATAATTTGATTAAGGAAGACATTTAAAGAGGCAAATATTGCGGACCTTTCCCTAACTAAGAGGACACTTGATATTTGATCAAAATGGGTTTTTTAAGGAAAAATTGAAAAACGTCTTTGGAAAAAATTCCTTCCCGAAAAATTAAAAAAGAAATTTGATTTTTCCCTGAAGATTCCGCAGATGAACAACGAAATAAAAAAGGGGTCGGAGCAGAGAAATGGTTGGCACGGATATGATTTCTACAAATGAAAGCTAGCTCCTCATTCAAAGATAAATTAAATCAACCGCCGCAGCGGAATTTTTCTGCCTAGTACGTTCAAACAGAAATAAAAGAAAACAAGGCGAGGAAAAAACAACATTCGTGTATTAAATATGTAATTCTGTTTATGCTAAGGTCATGTTGACTCTATTTGAAGATTACGTTAAGACATATTTACACGGAGGAAGACACGAAATGAAACGTCAAAGCCGAAATGACGAGTGCATTTAATCGATGACGTCATTCATTTGTGTTTTTTCCCCGATGTATTTACTTCAAAAGAAGCAAGGCTGCGTGAAGACAGAAAAGAAGACTCTTTATAAGACTGAATCATTCACCTGTGGTAGATATGACTATCTTGCCTACTGTTATACGTTTATTGAAACTGTACGGAAATACCCGAAGTTTAACGATCGCGTACGTTTGTTGGCTGAAGTGCAGCAAGTTTCTTAATAATCAAATTATAGCAAGCAATTATACATTATTAATATATATGTATGTAACTTACCTTGATCTTATTCATGTCATAATGCTAATTAAATTGTTATTCTTCTTTTAGAACTATTTCATTTGCTGTATATATATTACATGTAATATATTTTACTTTTGAATAATTATATCCATGTTCTTAGTGATAAATTTGTAGACATTTCTATTTCAAAATATGCACCAGAAGCCGCCATTTGTTCTCCCTGAAGAAGGACCAGACGCCCGGCCAAAATGTCTCGGCTCGTCCCTTTAAGTAATGTTTTTGTTGGCCGGGTTAAAGTATGGTGAATGCGGGCGAGAAAGTTTCGTAACAGTTTTCTCAGCAACAACTTATCACAGCCTCTTGATATTTGGTACACAACATCAACACGTGAACCCAACAGTGGGTTTCAATTTCAGGTCTATTGCTCATCCACTCTATGTTTACCGACTTAATTAAATTTTCGACATAAATGGTCAATGGTAGGGAATTTTCGTAACAGTTTTCTTAGCAAGTACCTGTCACAGCCTCTTGATATTTAGTATACAGCATAAACACGTGGTCCCATACAGAGGTAGTCCTATAAATATGACGTCGCTTTGAGATATTTTTGCTTCTGGGCAAAGCAACGTCATATCGAAATTGCTCAAAAACCCATAGCATGTTCCGCCAAAAAATCGGGCGGAACGAAAAACAATTAAGACAGCGTGTATTTACATTAGTTTTGACCTATTTATGAACAAAACTAAAAAATAAATACCTTTTGTAAAAATAATTTAACCCTCTCATGTATTTAAATTCCATTTACAGCCGATAAACAAATGGCGGCCATACAGTGCGCGAAATCTGATTGGCTAATTTAAATGCAAGCGTTTAACTGAGTCAGAACATTTTAACGGAATATTTTTTCAACGAAATAATTGCCCATGCACCGTCAGTGTATTCGAATATATTTTTCCGTTCAAAAATTTAGAATCAATCTGTAAAGCACCTTGCTTAACCAGTATGGCTGATACAAGGTGCATATCCATATCGGTACCCTCTTTGCGAAATCTGCTCAAACGGTACCCTCTCTGAACATGCACAGGTAATTCTCTGTTAAAAACAAACCAGCGATGGATAACAATACAGTAAAATTTCATTGTAATAAGGAAAGGAGGTATGACACGTAGAAAAGATGTATATCACGGAACACTAGAATGTTTTATTTGTGTGCTGATTTGTCATGTGCCCGATTTTTAAATTAAGAGAGGTAGCCCGTGCCGCTGCAAAACCGAAAATAGGGTGTTTTTATGAATTTTATTATTTTTGGACAATACACTGCCATTTGTCCGAAGATGATATAAAAATGTAAGTGTTCAATGTGCCGCTTGTAGCCTTTTGTTAAACACATGTGTGTCTAACATGTGTTTGTATGTGATTAACATGTTTTTATATGTGCTTTTATGTATAGTCTTTAGATGTTGCAAATATTATACCAATAAATGTTTAATGTTACTTTTTATTTGCATTATGTGATAGTCCTTGTAATTTCATTGTTTTGTTTTATGTTTTTTTTTACTAATATGTATGTCTTTTTTTTTTTTATATATATCTATTATATTTCTTTTACAGGTATGTACATAGGTGTATATGTATATCTTATTTTTGTACTCTTTTCCTTGTAACATTTGTAGTTTTTAACTTATCTTAAATTTTTATTTTCTTAATTTCATATTCTTAGATGTGCTTATGCTTATTTTTATACATGTCTGTCTTTAACTAATATATAACTCTTTTACAGGAATGTACATTATTTATATATATATCTGTTATTTGTTTTATCTTGCTTGTAATTATTGTAACTTTTAAGCATGCATGGTGCTATAATAACTTAAATCCATGTATTTAGATGTGCTTATGCTTATAATTTTTAGTTGCTTTAATATCTTACTTCCATGTACTTAATTGTGCTTATGCTTATATTTTCTTTTTAGCTGCTTTACTTTTGTTTAGTTCATATACTATTGTTTGTCGGAAAATAGCTCATGAGCTAATGTTTTCTGTTTATATGTATCCGACGTAAAATAAATTTTCTTGTATCTTGTATCTTGTATATGAACATATAAAATATGTATGATGCATATATAATCAAGCCACAGGTTCATTTCAGCCCGGCGAAGCGAGACATGTCGATTTTTTGTACACATGTAGCTTATTGTGAAGTTGCAGTACATGAAAATCGGACACATTACAAATCAGCACATAAATAAAACATTCTAGATTTTAGAGACATTCTAGAACTAAATTTTATGAGAGTCATAGTTACTTTGGTGATGCCGTACGCTCCCCCAAACAGAAGGGGGCACATCCCCTCTTGGGAGCAACCTCTTGACATACCTTTTTGATATGAGGCGGCGACTTTTTTTAACCAAATTTCTGAAACGAAAACAATTGTTGGGGTCTGTAAAGGGCATTTTTTTCACTATTTGAGGCCTCAAAAGGGGTGAAAAGGCGTGGACTTCAAATTTGACACTAAAGCCTGTTTTGGAACATGACGTCGAATTCAAACAAATATCTTAAATGCTACTGATCTACAATTCGGCTCTAAATCGGCTTATGGAAAATTTCCTATTATTTTTTTTCTTTGAATATCTTTTAAAATGTATACTCAGTATAAATGAAACCGAAAATTGTAGCTAAACTAAACGTCAAATTTTACACAAAATTGCCAATTTTCTTTCCATTTTTCAAACATTATTCGGCGTGAAACGTTAAATTTTATATCAGCATGAAGGAAAAAGTAATTTCCGTCGAATAGTTTCTTTGCGGACACTGAATAAAGAATCTTGGTCCAGCCTAAACGTAATAACAAATATCATAAAAATGTTGATGAAAATGGTAATAACGTTGACATCGATGATGATGATGATTATGATGATAGTTATCGTGATTTCAAAATGATGTTAGAATTATATTAGGCTGGTAACCAGCCGTACTTTGTGAAAAATAATTATCCAATCGAATCTACAAAGGAGCTCATGGTTTATGGAGGTAATGACAGGGGGGACTACTCGGATTAAAGAGAACATAAAAGTTTAATACGGATTGTCTCCCTTTATTTTTTTTAAATCTACATTCTACTGATATACAAAAAAAGTAAAAAAATAATTAAGAAGAAAAACACACAATAAAAATATTTACAATTTGCATTGATATCTGGCATTTTAAAAGGAATTTTCCCAGTTTGCATTGATTTCTGGTAGCATACTATTGTATGTACCAATTAATTTCTAAAAATAAACCTATCAAATGTAATAATTATATACGATAAAAATCACACATACTTAAAATTATTGACATGCAAACGTTCTACAAGTTGAGCGCGCGCTTGCGTACATTCATTCAAGCGCATACGGACTTTCAAGTTGTCGGTCTACACTGATACTCAAACGCCTACAAATATCCGAGCGCCTATTATGGTTACGCAAATTAAACATTAAGCCAAGCGCATATTCAATTTAGCGAAACGCACATATGAATTACAAAATTTAAATGTATTCTGAAAAAAAATATGAAAGCCTCTATTGACAGCTAAATCCATACTTCGAACACCGACTATCGTGGCGAATATTTCATGTATTCAAATGTACAATGACTGTTAGATTATGACGTCAACAAATAAATATTGTAACGAATGACATGTAGAAAAAAACATGTATATATTCAACTGGCTTTTTAAAGGCCCATTATGCTTCAGAAATATTTAAATTTTATTTCTTAAAAATCGTTTTATTTTTGGTGTCCAGTTTTAGTTTCAAAAATGATTACACGAACCACTATTGGCTTCTGTTGCTTTTTGGCAGCCAGTACAGTTATAGTGATTTAGTATTTTGTATAGTGATTAAGTATTTTGTATTTTGTATTTTAAATTTAAATGCTATAAAGTTTTAATCTCTAAAGAATGAAAAATTATTTATTTCTGAGGCATAGTGTGCCTTTAAAGATATCTTTTGGAAAAACGAATAACATAAAATAATGAAAAATAAAATATTCATATTGCAATAACATTTTCCATATTCTATATCAAGGACACATTGCTCTTCGAAGTTCATACATGTATTATGTTCATTAAGTTTTGAATTTTTCTGCATTTATATACATTTAGCTCGAAAGTGTGAAACGCATTTCTTTGCTGTAAAACCAATAAGAAAACTGTTTTACCTATGTAAACAAGAGCCGGTTGAACCGGGTGATAATCCCCAAATAGGTTGTGTACCTCTTGTATAGTTTCAGAGTTATGTCCCGGACAAAGTTCAAAGTGCAATAATTTCAAACTTAGACAAGGCAAAGTTACTGTTCTTTGCACTGCACTTCTGCTTAATAAGATCTATCTACTGATTTAAAGTTTCTTGTTGATACCTTTTGTAGTTTATCAGTATTGTCCCGGACAAAGTTCACAGTGTAAAATTGCAAAAATGACAATAACTCCAAAAGTAAATAAGGCAGAGTTACGGTTCTTTTGATATGCTCATCTACACAATGGGATATATCTACCCTTTGAGTTTCATGTTGATACCTCTTATAATTTCAGAGTTATTTTCCGGACAAAGTTCAAAGTGAAAAAATGATAAGGGCAATAACTCCAAAATAAGGCAAGACAGCGTTATGGTTCTTTAAACTTCTTTTGCACTGTACTTCTACCCAATGAGATCTATCTACCTTCAAAGTTTCATGTTGATACATATTGTTGTTTCAGAGTTATGTCCCGGACAAGAAAAGCGATCGGACGGACGGACAAAGCGGCGACTTTGTGCACACCCTTTGAGGAGCATAAAAATAATTTCTGTTGAAATGACAAAAAATATTGAACTAATTTACATGTACATACAGTCAGGCAAACACAATGTTATCTTAAAACAAAACAAACTTCTTGATTCAGTCGCATCTAACATAAAATTTCATTACAAGGCACGCATCAAAATAATGCATTTTCCGAAAAATAAATTATCGTTACAAATAACTTACGACCTTGACCCTTGCCGGGAAACAGACGACATACAAAATCATGCATTTCAAATAAAAGCAACAGCTTCCAGTGTGACAAGTAATCTATAAATAGCGCTGCAATTTAAAAAAGCTCACAATTTTGCTGCCTATATATGTAATAAATGACAAAACATTATACTAACCACAAAAGTCATTTGATTCAAAACAGACATACAACTAAAGTTCATTCATTTTTCCTTTAACATGTCAAATACATTCAAGTACAACCACACTCCCCGACAATAAGGTCGGGGACATCCACCTTTCTAACGTTGCCCTCGTGATCCCTATAGAGCAGACTCTGTGGTCGGCCAAACGACACCGGGGAGCAACAGGTTTGAACCTGGGCGTAATTATTCGTCACGCTCTGTTGAAGAGTCTGCACGAGACGTGTATGATTATAGTACGCTGCTCGAACACCTGGAATATTAAACAGAAATAAATATTAGCATTTCCAGAAAATGTCAAAATGCCCCGTGAAAGGCAATAGAGTGTTAATAAGGGTGACACGAGCGCTTTGTGCCGTTTATTTTCAAAACTGACCCTATACTGGTACACTATTTAGGCACCATGGCAGCCCCCTTTGGCAAAGACCTAGATCTTTATTTAGCCAATATAAACGTAGACATTTATACATGGAACTCATAATTTTTTTTCTATTAGGGTGTAGTATACGTATATAATCTAAAGGGAAAATACATTGACATTTTTTAAACTAACTTACACTTAAAAAATCAGCAACTTATGTAATTAAAGCTTTCGAATTGAGAAATCAGATGTTTTTACAAACCTAATTTTTCGTCTTACCATATCGACTGCGTCAGTGTGTTGTTTTTTTCTGTATGGTTTGCATATATGTATTTTCTGATAGATGTTGAATTGTAACATAATTGATGTTTGAAAAGCCATTACTGGCTTATTGATTTGTAAATTATATGAGTATTGTGCTGTATAAAGTCATCGGTTTGTTACCTTTTGTTCTCTATCTATACATGTAGCTGTGTAAAACCAACAGCAATAGCATCAACAGCCCCTCCAATACTAAACTAACGAAGATTGTCTTTTCAGTTTGAAAGACCGGCGGGGACATTTCAACTTCATGAACTCACGATTTCAACTTCATGAATTCACGACTTCAACTTCACAAATTCACGATGATTTCAACATGAAGTTGAAATAGTGAATTCGTGAAGTTGAAATCGTGAATTCATGTAGCTTATATCGTGAATTCCGTATATTCACGAAATTAAAATTGTGAATTCACGAAGGGAATTCATGAATTTGAAATTTCCACACCAGTCTTTCGTATGATAGTACTTCACATTGCTTTTTACTATGACTATCATATGAAGGAAATTCACTTTGGAAAATGAAAATGTGATTGACAAGATCTACAAACTAAAAGTGATTCTATACAGCATACCATTGCACGATCCTGTGCAAAAATTAGGTCGTATACTTTCTGGGGTCATGATATAGTCCCAGCCAATGTCGCGAAAGTTAATCTCTAGTTCCTCTTTGTGGCAACAATTTGACCCGCCTTCTCTGCAATTTGTGTGTCGTCTGACGCGTTTGTGAGAGCGGGCATTTTGTTTCATATAGAAAACAAGAATTGGCATATAACCTTGAAAAGAAACATATTCACATGTTAAAAATCACATGCATTCTTTTTTCAATCGATTTTTGTTATTTTTATTTATTTTAAAAGGTCAAATTCATCAATATATCAGCAACATATTAATCTATTTAAAAAAAAAATAAAATAAAAATAATAATAATGATAATAATAATAATATTAAATAACAACAACAACAAATATATTGAAATAATGTTATTTAGCGTTTTGACACACCCTTTCAGCAAGATAAAAAGTTGTCATTTACAGCAGCTGCTGTTTAAATGGCTTAAAAAGTACATTCTCTTCTTTCGTTGTGATTAGCTTATAGTTTTATCATTGTAACTGCCATGAATATAACTGCCATTAACTGCACCTAGAATGAAATTTCATTCATTTCACTGCTTGAATTAAAAATTCATCAAGTGATACTTTACCTTCTTTATTTCCATATATAGTTTTATGATTTTCCCGCTGACAAGTTTTGCAGACGACAGCAAGACCATGGTTACGGTGAGGCTTGGATAACCATCTTATCACGCTTCTTCTGACATAGATCTTCATCCAGCCGTACTTTAACCGTGTATCAATTCGTTTTACGATATTCTTGAATCGTAGAACTTCTTTTCCGCCCTTAATATAGGGCTGGAGCTCAGAGACCATGAATTCCTGAAATAAAAAAAAAATATTTGTTCCTGTTTTCTTATTTGTACATTAGTATGTCATAGATGGAAAACCTGTCAAAAGAAATCTACACATTTATGGGCAATGAATAAAATTGGTAATCATTAATATTACGCATCAAAAATCAGTTTTATTTTCTATCTAAGCAAATTATTTACAAGTATGGACCAAATCTAAACTTTAAACCAATTTGAAAATTTTAGCTGAAGTAACTACATTATTTTAGTTGCACATTCACTTCTGTCCAGATGATATTATACTATGGACTTTTCCTGCTTTGAAATTGGAACAGTTCATATGTAGTTTTATGGGTTTTGTTGCCTAAACATTACAATTGGGGTGCAATGTAGAGATTCAGCAGACGACACCGATTTGTCGGCTGGCCTGGCATTGTACCTCAATGACATACTGTAAGCGTGTCATTCTTTTACAAGCATTGACAACATTAAAGGCCAATAATGCCTATGAAATGCTTTTATTTCTCTTTAAAGCTTTTTAATTTTGGTGTACTTTTAAAGTATCTAAAGATTTACTCATTGGCTAATTACCTGAATCATCTTTTTCATGTGTTTCTATTTTGTTAACAAGTACAGTTATAGTGAATTAGTATTTTGTTTGGAAGTCAAATTACCACTTTGTTTACATTTTGCTACTTTCATGATAAATTATTTCACATTTATCGCTACTTTCTTCAGGTAACAAGCATCTAATATTCTCTAAAACCATTATTTAAACACTATAAAATTCATGTTTTCCCCTTTTGTTTTTAAATAAAATTAAAAATTTATTTGTTTCTGAGGCATAATGTGCCTTTAAATTACAGTGCGACATTCCATTTTAAGTTTGGGTTCTAGTACCTGTATATGATGGTCGTTCACATCCGGTTGTTTATAGATCCAGAGTTCGATACTTGACACCAAATCTGGGTCAATGTTGGGGCTGGTCGTGTTGAAACTGTAACAACCAGTGCCTCTCTTCTTCGCACATTTCTTGGTTACTGAGAAAAAAAAGGATAATAAAATGTTGTATTCTTTATTCATTGATTAAATTTAAAAAATACTCATATCTAAGAAAATAGTATACGTAGATAAAAGAAAACCGGGTTAGATTAATTAATTGTCTCCATTTTCCTCTTTAAAGATGCATGCCTCCAGTTGAGCCAAACTTTTTCAAGAAAATTAAAACTGAGCAAAATGTACACAGATTTTAAGAAAAGTAAAAAGAATTTAGTTTCAAGTAAACATTTATCTGTTATGTGCTATTACGGACTGATTTTGTAGTATTTATCGACATATATCTACTGCGTTACTAACTTTTGCTTATTTTTACTTCTTTTTTGTAATTTACTTGGACTGTAAGTGCCGTTTGCATTGTGTTAATTATTTTATCTGTTCACTTTACAATATTAACCTTTAATTACATTTATAAATTTTTCAAGAAAATTAGCATGAACCTGATGGCATGCTGCTTTAACTAACAGATTTTTTTCAAATATTGATACAAGTAGCATGGAACTCGTGGTCATGATAAAATAACAACTGACTTATCTAAAATGCATTGAGACAGTCAGTGGCACTGAGTTTGGCTTTTAATTGGAGTATATATGTTGTATTTAGTATTACTTCCCCTCTGTTTCTTATAGAGTCATGGTGTATATAAATATAATTATGCGTAAGGTGCTAGCAACCTACGTAATGACATACAAAGATAGACGCTGTAACTTGCCTAAAGAGTGAACAATCTATTTTAAAGAGTGAACGCTCGCGAAAGAAATAACGCATTAACATTAACAAGCACAAAATAGAAAATACAAATTGTTAAGACCTACAAAAAGAATATATACGGTCAAAGACCTTGAAAAAGAAACCATATATACCAAACAAATCTTCAACTCAAGGACATATTTAATATCAGATTTCATAATTATCTTTTTCAGATATCTTTCCCCCTTTATTGTGTGTTACAGACAAGTTAATAAATAAAACCTTTTTTACTCTTTTTACTCTCACATAATCTGCACTTAACATGAACTTTGGTGTATCCAATACAATCGAATAATATTAATTTCACTAATTTTAGAAGTAAACTGGGTTCAAGGACACAGTTTCAATAACGTTCACCAGCGAGATTCGTTATAATTTATGAACTTAACATTTCTTTATTGCAATATTTTAATAGATTTCCGCTTATTTGCTTGGGCGGAAGTCGTGCGCGTCGAATGCATTCGCACATGTACGTGTACGCTTGTTGATGGTAGGGGGGGGGGGTTCTTTAACATATATATGTATTTTTGTAAACATGCTGATTGCATCATCTTTAAACTTTTCAGTCGTCTATTTTTAATGCAGTAATATTTTTTTATTGTAACAGAGTCTGTTTCATACGGAACAATAGAAACACATTTGTATAAGTTTCTTTACAAAATAAATAAATAAATAAATAAATAAATAATTAAATAAAAGTGATTCATAGGATATAATGATAGAATGAGAAATTACATTTCACTGTATACATGTTTTTTTCAATAAAATTGTCTAAATCTTTAGCTTTAGGGCGCCAGTCGTTGAACAGGAAAAACTTTCCGAAACATATAAGGGTTCATCTTCACGAAATCATAAAGTTGAATTTCTGAAGAAGGAATCGTGAATTCATGAAGCTGAAATCGTAATTCATGGAGTTGAAGAGTGAATTCGTGAATTTTGTATGTTTGAAACGTGATTCACGAAGAAAAAATAGTGAATTAATGAAGATGAAATCGGTAATTCATGAAGTTGAAATGTCGCCACCGGTCTTTCGTACATTTCCATTCACGTATGCGATTCCGATATTAACGACATCAAATGGCGATCGTTATTTTCTAAAATGACCTCATCACAATGAGATTACACATGTAATTTCTAAGTACATTAGCTTCGCTTCCGAGTAAATGTCATATATACTTTTGAAATCAGAAATCAAGTAAAACTATTCGGTCAAAACATTATTATTTTTAACCCCTGTTTTTACAAACTGTGGTGGTTTTCACTAGAAAGCCACTTAATCTTAAGAGGAAGCTCATTAAAAACAATCAAAATGTCAAGAAACACTTAAATATTCACGCCGGAAGCGTTTAATTCATTTTTCCTTATTTGTTATATATAAAAATAGTATTTATCACAAGATGATGATGATGATGATGATGATGATGATGACGAGGATGACGAGGATGATGATGATGATGATTTTGATGATGATGATGATGATGATGATGATGATGATGATGATGATGATGATGATGATGATGATGATGATGATGATGATGATGATGATGATAGTGAAGATGATGTGAATAATGATAATAATTTGAAGAAAAGAAGAAGAAGAAGATGAACAACAACAAAAGAAGCAATAAAAAACTATCAGTAATAGAGATACTGAGTGTTACAGCATAATAAATAAATAAATAAATAAATAAATAAATAAATAGATAAATATATATATATATAAATAAATAAATAAAGAAGGAAGGAAGGAAGGAAGGAAGGAAGGAAGGAAGGATGGAAGGAAGGAACGAACGAACGAGCGAACGAACGAACAAACGGCTGACTGGTTGAATAAATAAATAAATAAATAAATAAATCACATTAAATAATAAAGCACAAACACCATACACTTTCTAAAGAGATTTAATCAAACCTTATATGCAATTTTCACCTTCGGAATTTTGTTTTTCTAATGCTCAAAAGGGATCTCCATTTTCCACGATTTTTATAAAAACCTTTTTTCTAGACTCGTCTTTAACGAATAAGTCTATAAAAAGCACAACTCATGTAAGATTATGTACGACTATGTACGGCTAAATACAAATTGAATTGACACAAAATTTTGAATAACTACCTCCTTGCTGCTAAAGAAGGGTGGCTCTTTTAAAAAGAAAAAAAATATCGAAAAACTATTATTTAAAAGGGCCATTATGCCTCAGAAAAGCTTTTATTTTGATTTCATTAAAGTTTTTTATTTTGGTTTCTTGCTGAACAATCTTGCCTCTGTTACTTGTTAGCAATTAGTAAAGTTGAATTATTTAGTATTTTGAATGAAAGTCAGAATACTACTTTAATTGTTTACATTTTGTTACTAATATATGACAGATAATTTTATTTTCAGCGCTTCTTTCTTATGGTGATAAGCATGAAATATGTTATCTTATTATAAATTTCATGTCAGCCCTTGCTAAGGAAAGAAACAACTTATTTGTGTTTGAGGCTTTATGTGCCTTTAAAGTAGTTTTTTTTAATTTGCAGCTGAGACGCTGTATGTCATACAGCTGCCGCAACTTTATTCTGTTTTTGTTTCTTATTCTGAAATTGCTGACATTACAATTATCCTTGTACGTAAAGTGTTACAGAATGGCGCGCATGCGCGTTACTGTTACATTTGTGCGGACGCCAAATATCGAGCCTTAAACAACAGTGACACATACGTGATCGAAGAAAAGATTTCATCATAGAATTGCAAAATTCTTTTTTTTATTCACATTTATGTCGTCTGCTGTCAGAATGTTTTTAGTGTTTTAATGCGCCAACAAAAGAAATGTCACGCACGCTTATAGTCTACCCTTGCACATTCTTACATGCAGGTGATTGGACACTACACCACGGGGCAGACATTCGGCATTGTTTTTATCATTCGCCATATTTAAATAAACGCTAAATAGGGCTTTTAGAATCTAAGGGCGCTCTGTTTTTACATACAACATTAAGTTCTTAATGTGATTTTATTGATATATTTATACAAGCTAATTTTTGCCTACATTCTTTAATAATCTGAATGGTCAAGCTGTTATGGGTAAAACGAATATGCGTCTATACGTAACATACGTTACATTTAGATTTCGTATAACCAAAACGAAGTCTTGCAGTCGATTATGTATTCATTCCATTACATAGAAATACTTTCCTATTGTGATTACCATTACGTAACAATGAAAATAATAAAACTTATGGTCCCATGCAATATCAAAACTCTTACTGTCTTTTCCGTATACGAAAATCTCCCGTGTCTTTACAGTTTGTCTCCTTTCTTCTTCCTCATTGTCTTCTTCATCGTTCATTGAGAAATCTTCTCCTACATAAAAGTCGAACGGGAGTGGTGGAAGTGGTCCATCGACCTCAGGAGCTGACGACAAACCGAGTTTTTGTAACAAAGTTTGCTTCACCATTTCAATTTTAATATCTTTCTCGCTTAATGTTTCATCAGTGCACCTAGGGCATGCATTATCGGGTTCAGGCAATTCACTTTCTGTTGCATCTGTTTGCATTTTTTTATTCTCTGATATATTGTCGTTTTCATTACTAACTGTTTCGTCTGCACTATCATCTAATTCACCATCCTCGTCATCATCTCCCCCATCAATATTTTCATCATCTGAATCAATTTCTTCATTACCAATACCGATTGAGTCATTATCGTCAGTAAGTTCTTTCACACTATCTTCTTGACTATCTTCTAACATATCTTCATCTATTTCGTCCCGTGTATCGGTATTGTCGTCTGTTGACTGATCATCATCAGATGTTATTTCTTGATCACTATTCATTTTGTCAGCCATTCTTGAAACTTCGTCAGTAGCGCCGCTTTTCATGTCCGATTCCATTTTTCCATGCCGATGTTTATGATTTTGATTTATATTTTCCGGACTTCCGTCTTGCGCCGCTTCATCTATACCAATCCCCGTCATCTCTGTAATTGTAGTTTTTAATTCATCTGTTTTTATAACTGTGGCTGAGTCAATGGATTTAGGAATAAACACAATTGCAAAAAGCACCGGCAGGAGATACATAAACATAATCGCCATTTCTTTCTGCAAACTATAACGCATTAATCATAAACACTGTACTTCGCACAATTCCTTAAGTTGTGTTTCCTCGTGGAACTAAATTAAGGACAAAATGGTAACCGCAAAACACTTGTGATTTCCACCAATTGGATTTTGTATAATCTCTTAAGCCGTTACAATAAACTTAACGCATTTGATTAAAATTAAAAATGAAGTAATAGGGTCGCCTATACAAAAGTGTGTAGCTCTACGCGTTTTGAAAAGTGTAATTATTCCAGTTTAATCCAAATATGAATCACATTATATAGAACTATTGCACTGTTAAAAAAAGAAATTAAAATTTAAGCGTAAACAAGCTTTGAAATTTTAAACCTTTATCTTGCCTGATAATCAAGAATGACTGTAAACTGTAAATTACATATTGTCCAATAATGTTTAGTTTATATCTAAAAATCATTACATTTAAGTCTTTTAAAGTGTAACATATATACTTATTTTGCTTTTCTATTTTTTCTAATATGCAGTCTTTAAAATAAGTATTGAATATTCCATAGTGCATCCGGACCTATCCGAACCTGCTAAACCAAGGTCAATTAATCTAACAGCCTTTGTTCATAAGTGATCTCAACAAAAGTACAGAATAAGTGACATTTTACTATGAATGTGAATTTTAAGAATGATCCAATTCACGATTTCAAGCTCGTTTGTTGCATCATCATAACCCATTTTTTATTCGACAGCGAAGCAGCCGAGCTTTATATGGTTTTAAATAAGACGCATGGTTTACTGCGGAATGACACGATTTATTTTGATTTATTTTGCGATTAATATAAAATGAGCCGCGTCACGACAAAACCAACATAATGGGTTTGCGATCAGCATGGATCCAGACCAGCCTGCACATCCGCGCAGTCTGATCAGGATGCATGCTGTTCGCTTACAAACCCTATTACAAGTAGAGAAACTGATAGCGAACAGCATGGATCCTGATCAGACTGCGCGGATGCGCAGGCTGGTCTGGATCTATGCTGGTCGCAAACGCACTATGTTGGTTTTGTCGTGACGCGGCTCAAATCATTCACATACGTCAGCTTTATACACTTCGGGGCCCATTTTAATTTTCTTCCTTTGTTGCAAAACATTTTTATTTACATTTTCTTCAAATGGAAGGACACTGTTTTAATCAAATAATATTGGACTGTGTCACTGTCTGATTTAATGGGTAGTTTATCGAGACTTATATCGTGGAACCAGGCTATAAGTTCAATCTAAAAGGGAAGTGTTTTGCATCCGACAAAACGCATCGGTGTAAGAGCTGTTGCATTGTATTGTAAATAAAAAAGGTGAAATTTTCAATCTATTCGATTGTTTTCTTTCCCTTTAGAAACTAGAAAATAAGTTATTTTTGAAGAAATTTAAATGGATATACATTTGTATCTTTTAAAGCTTCGTATTTTCCTGTGGTTCCATAGTAAAGTTAGGTCACACATAAGTTTCTTCTTTCTTATTTTGGTTAGATTTGGTAACGGATCAGCTATGTTTATGCTTAATTGTGGATCATTAGCTTTTTTAAAGTTGAAATATCGTTTAATCGGGATATAATCAATTATTGATAAATCATGACAATCGTGTCAGCACTGTCTATATATAACTGAATTTTCGTGTGGAAACGCTTCCCCTTTAATGTCAATTTTCACAACTGAGCAGATCTAAACAGACATTCGTAAAGCTCGACTCTTCTCAAGCTAAGCAGTGCAGAGCTGACCACTTTACGCGCTTGTGATCTACCATATATGCTTAAGAGAGACCCGCAATTGTGACTTTCGTCGACAGATTACGGAAGCGTTTAGGAGATATAAGATAATTATATTGTCTCGGGACCACGAGATAATTATAGTAATAAAAATAAAGAAGTTAATTTGTGGCCACGATATGGCCATTTGGCCACGAGATATATAAATGAGTTTACAAGCAAACATAATTGGCCGCGAGATATACGTTTGCTTTGTCTTTTTTCCCCGTTTTTAAAATTATCTTGTGACCACGAGATAATGATTTCCCCCATGTCACCTCTGTGCTTCCGTAGCAGATGGCCGTTTATATACTTTATCATAGAATTTGATATTTAGAATACATTGCAAACGATGAAATATGCAATAAAAAATCACGTTGTGCAGGATGTCTATAAAGTCAATAGTTTCAAGTTTAAACTATGTTGAACAGGCAACCCTGTGCGCCTCAATGCACCGTTTTGATGAAGTCTTGAAAGTTAGGCATTTATTCAAAGGTTGAAATGCATTGTAAAAGAAAACAATCTGAAATAAGTAATTGAAAAGGGTTTTGAACTTCAATCTGTGTTTATAGATCACGATTCTAAAAGTATTGGCAAACCTGTTTACATAAACCACTCTAAGGATTATGTTGCCAGAGCATGACTTGGTTTGATCAGAATTTTTAACGTATCAAGTCAGCCACCATATCTAATAGTGCTTTGATTTACAAACCTACACAGTTCTTAGCTGTGTATGTACCGTGCCGTTCTCTGTAAATTTAAAGTGGTACTGCGCGGCCGTGCAAATATTTTAATGTTACATCAAAACACAGTGTGTGCGCATGCGTAGTGTTTCCGTTACTCTATGAGCGTGTCAATAAAAATCAAAGTGCTGCAGCACTGAATGCGACGGACATGCAACCGGAGAGACATTTAGGTTATTTTTAGAAAAAAAAATAAAACACAAAAAATAATTTGTTCCATACAAGTTCGAGATTTGTAGAGCAATATATTTTGTGTCCCAATCTGATATAATCCAGATTTTCTACTTTCAAGCATTTAAATACAGAATGAAATTTATGCCTAAAAACTCTGGTCAAACTTGTAAATCAGTGTCATTATCGATTTATTTCAAGAAATGATATGTAAATAGAAAAAAAAACTGTCAACGAAATATTTCTAAAAAACCATGCAAATAAACGTCAAGCATAATACATTATACATGTGAGAATGTTATTTAGAATTGCTTCGTGTTATATCATAGTGGGCATACAGACAATAAAATTTGTATTTTTATTTCTCTTGGATATGTACGTCTCATTAAAAGTATTTTTGGTTAAAATCATCAGCAATTAATAGTGTATTTTTTAGTGTTTTTTTTTATTTACAAGGGCCAGAGCACATCGTTTTTATTTTAATTTAAATGTCACTTAAGCACTACAGTGTTTAGTTGTCCTTTTCATTTTCACACTAAATTCCATTTTCAACTTGTTTGCTTCTTACAATTGTATAGAATTTCTAAGAACAAAGTAAGTATCCGTTGGTTTATAACATGTATAATGTGTACTCCCTACTGTCCGAAAATCAGCACAGGCAAATCAGAATCTATTTATAGAATAGCGAAGGTTAACTCATATCGTGACCTAGAAAAATATGTAAACAAACCACAAGAATCGGAAGTAGAACTGATATTATAAGTTCCTTCAATAAAGATTACCATGAAAGACTACATGGTGGTAAAGTGTTGAAAAACGCTCTTGTTACATGAATTTTCAAAAATATATATTTATACTAACCATTGTACTGAATCTAATTTATTAATAACTGCTGAATATTCAGCTAAACCCGCGGTATGAGTCACGAAAATAGTTCTTGTTTTATTAATGCGCGAGTTATTCTAGAGTCACGAAAAACTTTTGATTTGTTAATAATAATGTTTTGTATAATGTAAAATATTTATTTCCTACTAATAATTTATTGGAACTCAGAGCTTACACCTTTATTATAGTATAATTTGCTGTCCTACTTTTTCGACAGCGGTAAATCGTTTCGGCAGTAATTTGCATATTGCGCAATAATACTACGGGACTACAACGTTTTTATCAATCATATACGTTCATATTTTAACTTGGATAACTTAATTTGAAATTGAAAAGGCTAAATATGGAAGATTTTAAGATATCCCGACATAGTATGGGAGTTTTAAAGGCTCAAATTCATGTACTATTTCTTGGGCTGTTAATCGGTTGAGGACACTTTGCGCGACTGTAGCAGACGAAATCCCATGTGTAGATGACTTAGCTCTGAACGCGCCTGAGGGCGCGTCCGTCGCAAAAATCTTATTTTAAGTATGATATAAAGATATTAATTTATTATATACTTATAACTGAAATATTGATACTTATTGATGAAATAAAATGCGTGTTTTTATTTTTATATTTTCACTCTAAAATCTGCTGTGAAACATATTTTCCGTATTTTCACTGGTGTCTTGCCGAACTACTTTCTTCTAAATTCAGCCTATACACAAAATAAAAAGGGAGTTCTCCCTATTCATAAGGTTAAAAAAGAGATAACTTTATAATAAACAGAATATTCGAGTTTTTTTCTATAAATACAGAATTTATTTTCAGCTTGTGGTATGAAAAATATCATGATTCACTCGTGGCTACTGCCACGCGTGAAATATTTATTTTCATAGCACTCGATGAAAATAAAACCTATATTCATAAAAGAACCTTGAATATCCTCTATAAATTCATGTGGCTTAATAACTAAATTTATTGAATTTCTTGAATATAATAATATTATGCTCGCCATATTACAATTTTATTCAACGAGTTTAATGAATTCAATAATGAACCTGTAGACATTCTGTATTGTATTTTATTTTTATACATTTTTATTTGAGCGCTGTAAACGAAACGTTAAAGAATGAAAAGAATGGCAACATTTCAAAATTTTAGCCAAATCTATACATATACTAAGTACAAGTATGTACGTGACATTTCAGTTTCGCAATAGTTTTTTAAAACATTTTTAAACCCATCAACACATTCACCGAATAAAAATAAAAAACATAATAATAAGGTTGGTAAACAGAATCAATGTAAGAGTTTGAGCGACAAGATTAGAATTTAAATGCTCTTCTAGATCAATTCTATTGAGTATTTATTTACCCTTAAAATGGGGGTTGTATTAAATGACACGATTCTATGGGAGAGCTTAAGGGCGTGGCCTCCTATAATATGTTATTCAATTGCATTTTAAAATACACGATGAAGTAAATAAAACGCCCTGTTATTACCAATAGTTATTTCGTTCAGTTGACCGATTAAACATTAATTTAACATTTCAAAATACACTAATGGTTGAAATTAATGTCAGTTTATTTATGTATTTATAAGTAAAAAAAAAACTCTATAAAAGCGTAGATTTTTTTTTTGTAACGAAAAGATAACTCTTTAATATGATTTTTTTATGATTGTTCTACTTGTCTCCCCTGGTAAATTTCTCGACATAGGAAAGTATACGTGGAATGATTATTTTAGAAAATAACGCTACATTGTTTTCAGAAGAAAAAAGCAAACAACAGAAAAAAACATTGATTATTTTATATGTGTCTATGAGTATTTTTCACTTCTTAAAAAAGTATATGTCAGAATAAATTTTATTGGAAAGGGATGTAATCCTATTTGAAGGCATTTTGCTAGAATTTAAGTTGGTGACTCCTTCATAACAGGATGATTTTAATGGGTCAGACATATCATTCTCCTAGGGAAAAAATACCATTTTATTTTGGATGAATTTTCAGTTTTAAGGTATGCCCTGGTCTGTTCCTCATCATGTAATACTATCGGAAAATAAGTAGATTAGTCTGACCATATTAAAAGTGAACAGGCATCAAACCAGTCTCTTTATACTCTGACGCGCTTGCTTATATTCTATTCATGTTCAGATTAGTTCCCTTTAGTTCGCTTTAAGACGATTAAACCACAGGGATACTGATAGTAAAATACGTAAGTTTCCATCGTGCTGCACGGGTCTCTGGTAAAAAAAAATGCACAGGACACACAAAAGAAACGAGAAATCGCAATTCTATATCTTTTCATATAGAACTCAATTTTCGATCAGCTAACGAGCATACACAATGTGAAGCTAAAACAACAACAACAACAACAACAACAAAGACGTCTTGGTTATCATGTTATACACCGGACACTTCTAGACTATTGCTGAGAAATCTAAGAAAAATATCTCTATTAAATTGATTTATTAAACCTGTTTATGTATGATTTATCTGATGGGGAAAAAAGTGAATATCACGCGATATAAAGTATATATTCTTACGTATACAGATGGCTGTTGAAAAATTGCAAATGTTTTCACGAAAAGGAAAGAAATAAAAACTACAAAATGTAGTTGTTTAAATATATGTTATAGTTTAATGGTACCTATTCATTTACGGTACTGACAAATGAGCCGTGTCACGACAAAACCAACATAGTGGGTTTGCGACCAGCATGGATCCAGACCAGCCTGCGCATCCGCGCAGTCTGATCAGGATCCATGCTGTTCGCTTACCGACCCTATTACATGTAGAGAAACTGATAGCGAACATCATGGATCCTGATCAGACTGTGCGGATGCGCATACTGGTCTGGATCTATGCTTGTCGCAAACGCACTGTGTTGGTTTTGTCGTGACGCGGCTCAAATGTTTTCAGCGATCGCAAACCTTCTCCACTCAGACGTTGTATCAGAGCTCAATATGCTATACTGTTAAATAAATACTACATGATTTTTGGACATCCGCAACGACCATTGCACTAGTATCTTTTCTATACTTGTTATTCTTTTCTCTCCTCCTTAATTGCATTAGCAGCGCGGCTCATTTATCGGACACACCTGGCAGGGTCAAGGGTACGGCTCATTATGTTTGGACTCAATAACAATAACATATGTGAGCCGGGCCATGACAAAACCAACATAATGCGTTTGCGCAGTCTGATCAGGATCCATGCTGTTCGCTTAAAAAATTCTATTACAAGTAGAGAAACTAATTGCGAACAGCATGGATCCTGATCAGACTGCGCGGATGTGCAGGCTGATCTGGATCTATGCTGGTCGCAAACGCATAATGTTGGTTTTGTCGTGACGCGGCACATATATGTAATCACTCTTAAAATCATGATAATGAAATATAGTCGTAATGGGTTTGCCAGTTAACGAAAGTCACTGAATGGATTCAACTAAAACACAATATTATTTCAATATCTTTTAGAAGTGATACTGTCCGCAATGTATGACTTTTGACAGTGAAATCCATTTTTACAGGTTTCCTTTTATTTGTTGTTTTGGTTCCGTTCTTCGTTAACACTATTTCATAACACAAAGAACATCAAACTTTTTTTTCTCAGAAATTTTATTAGAAGAAAAGATAAAGGGAAAGAACATACAAAGAAACAGTACATACGGTTTATGTAAGCAATGAATACAAATCATTTTCTGTAATTATAAAATCCTGTAGAGTTGAATCAGTTGAATATGTATAACCATTACAACGGTTTTACATCTTAAAGACAGTCGACATATCTTCCAGACAGTCGACCTAAAAACTTTAATTACAATTTTTACACATGGTTACTTAACGATGATGATTTATCATATAACTGTCTTACAATTATTAAAATATTCAAAAACTCTTTCAATTCGACTGTCATTATACTAATCGGCGAAAGATGCCAAAATTTATTTACTGTCATTTGATTTCATTATCATTATTATTATTATTATTATTATTATTATTATTATTATTATTTATTAGTGTTATGGTTCTTATCTTATGTAATAACCATCAAATTTTGTTTTTCACGAAAAGCTTAAAAAAGAAAATTGACAAAATATTATAACAAACAGAAAAAAGTAGTAAATAATGAAGACAAAGATTTCTTGATTATGATTGTGAAGAAAACGGGAAAAAGTGTGCTTGTAAAAATAATTAAAAATAGACTGAAAAAAAAATATGCAGAAATTGTCCTAACTCACAATTTTCGAAAGATTTATAAAAGAAGTATGCGGCTCGTCACTTTCTTGCCAAATATGTGTTGTTAAAATATCTTTCCCGAATAACACTAATCTAATGAAGTAGTTGTGTGTGAAACTTCCTGTTATTATCCTACATTTGTTTTAAACTGTGTTTTAGAATAAGTGCCGCTTATACCTTTGAGTGTATTTCTGAAAACAGTCTACCTCCTTCTCCTTCTTCGCTTTTTATCTTTACCACTCGCAGGTTTTTCATCACTTTCAGATGCCGGGCTATTTACCTTTTGTTCTTGGCTTGCAGGTGAATCTTTATCTTCATCATGTCCTGAGCCATTTGAAGGAGCTGAAACAGATGATTTGCCTGAACCTTCAGATTGCAATTTGGAAGCACCTTCAGCATCGTCATCACCTTCTTTATTCTCCTCGTCGGAGCCTTGTTTTCCTGACTTCTGCTTATTTTGTCCGCAGTTGTTAGACGGTTGTTCTGCTTTCTCTATTGCTTTCAGGACTTTGACAAGATGGCCAATCTTTCCGCTCACCTTGATATTCACTTCATATTCCTGGCTCTTAGGTGCCGTGCAAGTTTCTGCCTCGTTTTCGTCTCCTTTCTTTCCGTCACCAACAACTGGGCTGGGTGCGGCTTTTGCATCATCTTCATTTTGCTTATTTCCGCCATCACCGTCATCAGCAGCTGATTCGGATGCGAGTTTATCATCAGCTGAACCGGAATCTTCTTTTTTTTCAGCGGAGTCGCTTTTCCCGGCGTCTATGCAAACTGCACATATTACGACGGCAATTGATACTATTATCCACAGACGCATGGTGAGACTAAAATATAAAAAAGATTGCTTGGTTACAGATTACAATAAACGGAAGCGCAGTTGTTATGGCTAAGCACAAGTTGTAATTTTGTAACTAAATGTACAGCAACAACAGTTTTTTATCAAATAAAAATTGAATGTTAAATAAATAAATAAATAAATAAATAAATAAATAAATAAATAAATAAATAAATAAATAAATAAATAAATGAAAAAGATAAAAATAAATAAATACATAAATAGACTACAAAAATTCTTACCTTTTTACTATTATCCAAATATTATACAGAAGGAAGTGCTTGGGCAGCTCTCAGTTTTTTTCTGTGTTGAAAGCGTATTTTAGATCCAATATATACGTTCGAAACCAATCAATGGATCTTTGTTGCCTAACTTTTAGGGTACTTTGGTTTCCAAAATTATTATAATGTATCTTATTGTAAAAAGACGATGTATTTGGACCAGAGTTTAATCCAAAATTTACCTTTCTACCCCGCAATTACTAGATTAAAAAAAAATATTCTGGGCTCAGTTTTTTTACTCCTCCTTTCTTTTAAAAACTTGTTTTTTTACCCTTAGTTTTGAAATGATTTGTCCATTAAAAGTGTCAGAAATCTGGCAAGACCAACGGATTCGTATTATGACGATAGGAAAATAAAAAACAAGTCCAGAACGATTTTGTTAAAGTAGAAAAAGTAGGGTAAAAAATTGTTTACTTCATTCAATCAATTCAAAATCTTACCAATATTTACATATCATTTCAAAATTAATTATTGATTTTATATTGCAACATGTATGTATGAAATACCGAGGGGGACATATTAACTTCACGAAATCATAATTTCAATAAATTTCACGATTTCGTCTTCACAAATTCACGTTTTTTAGTTTCAACTTCATGAATTTAACTGCATTAAATCACAATTTTAATTTCACAAATTGATGCCAATAATTCGTAAAATTTAAATCGTTAGTTCATAAAATTGACTTCGTGAGGTTTAAATCGTTTTTTCATGAAGCTGAAACCAAGTGAATTATAAAACCTCTGAATTCGAGAAGTTGAATTCACGAAGTTGATATCGCGAACGCGTGACGTCAAATCGTAAATTTGTAAAGTTGTTATCGTGAAATTTCGTAAAATTTATGTTTTGAAATTTCCCTGCAGGTCTTTCGTACTTATGATGTTGGAACGTTTGTTTATTTTTGATCTACTTCTGTCTGTTTATGATGATCACACTATCATCTACTTAACAAGTAGGCCCTAGTTCTTTATCCCAATTTCCATGCCATATTCAAATAGAAAAAAAAATTACAAAAAAATGTAAATTAACGCTCAATTTTGCCTGTAGTGACATTATATTTTGAATAAATGAATCGTTTAGAGCCCAAGAAACGAAAGCATACGGTGGAAAATTCACAGTGGGAGAGGAAGGTTTAAGGTCATGAAAAAATAAACATATCATACCGAAGTCTACAGTTTAACGCTCACATTCAACTGTATTTCAACCATGTACCAGCGGACAGTTACATTTCAAATGCACTGTATTACACTTGGGTCCTGTTATCTTCAAATGTGCATGATTTCTATAAAAAAACCAATATTGACCCCCACCTACCTACCCCCATTCCCCCTCCATCCTCCCTCGAACCTCCTCCACCCTAAATATTGCGAACATTTCAGCGAAATGTGAAACAGATTTATCAAACATACTTCTTAAGTTCAAATTAACATCGGGAACATATGTGTTTTGACAAGGTTTTGACAAGGTATCGAACTGATGTAGACGTAACGCTATCCATTCTGAACTTATTTGGCGGGGTATCACAAAGGTTATAGTTTGCCTATACAAATTGTGAAAGATAATGTGACCTTTCGATCACCTGTGGTACATTTTTGGTGAGGATGTACATGTATATGTAGAAAAGTCTTTGGTCCTTCATATCAAGGTGCACCAATCATCAAGTTCCAAATTATTCGTCTGCTGCTTCCGAGTATTTCATTAAACGTTTTATATCATCAACTCAATTTAACAATGATTTGCACGTGAAAGTACATGTATAATACACCGTGGGAAAGATTGTTGATTTTTCTTTTTAAAAAAAAGAGCTATTTTCGCACGATTTACAAGTGCAATATAATTGTTGGGGTTTTGAATACTGGTTGTAAACATGGCTGAGTTGCATTGTGATTTGAGAGAGGAGCAAAGAGCTTATTGCAATATTCAAAGGGTTATTTGGTAAATGCGCGTCAGAAATAAAAAAATGATCTAGATTTAATTTATGGAGAAAATGCCCTTCCGTATTGTACAAGTCAATGTTCAAGAAGGTAGAACTAATGTTATGTATGATCCGGTCATTTCCCGCTACCTCTTAAAAAGACACAAGCACTGTAAAAACCAGAGTTGATGGAAAAGCAAGATATACCGTGGAGGAGATAAGTGACATATCGGGCCTTAGTGCGTCATATGTGCTTTCCATCTTGAAAGAAAAGTTAAAGTTCAGGAAAGTGTGCGCCCGTTGGATCCAGCATTTGCTTTAGTCTGACCAGAAAAGGGAGCGGGTTGAAAAAGCCTCGGCCTTATTAATTAGGTTCAAAGATCGAGACCCAAGACGCCTGAGAGAAATTGTCACAGGGGATAAAACGTGGCTTTATCTTTTTGAGCCCGACAATTTACTCAGCAGGTGAAAACAGCGATGCATGCAGTAACGTCATAAGAGAGCATTTATTCCGTGGCTTTTAAAGGTTACTTTGTCGTCTCGCGGTATTATCCATGTCCTGCAGTTCTTCCGTCCCCCCCCCCCCCCTCCCCTTGCGAAAACGAGTAATAATAATCAATGCAATAATAACGTTTACCTGATTATTTCGCATCCAATAACTATAAAGCATCCTTAAATTAACTTCGATTTATTGCAAAATTAAATCTAGAGAAAAGAGTATCGACCATACATTCATGGAATGATATTAAGACATTGGGATATTGTGACTGAAGGCAACATAAAACATTGTAAATAAAATTCTAGATTGACATTCGACCGTAATCTTACAATCTTCAAATTTGTTTCTTGGCTCCTGAAAAACAAGTTTATTGAGTTTTCCCCCAGAAGATATTACAGATTTATGACGCGAGATGAGTCGATAGTGTGTGATTAGATGTTACTGAACCGAAAACGGAAAAAAATAAACGCAGAAGAAATCGTAAGTCGTGGTATGAGAACATGTTGTGAATAAAATGATGAATTATGGAGTTTAGATATTGTTTGGTTTGGATGGTTGCTGTAGGGCTGTCAAAGTCTTGGACAAAAGGTTGGTATGAAAGTTTAATTGTGTTTTTTTTTCTTCGATAGGATTTAGGTTTTAAGTTTATAAAACATTTCCTAAAAAATGGATACCGGTATTTTGTGTGTTGTCAAAAAGAAAAATAACGTCTCTATTCTATTCTATTCTATTCTATTCTATTTTCTATTTTCTATTTTCTATTCTATATTCCAGTCTATTATATTCTCTATTCTATTCTATTCTCAATTCTATTTTATTCTATTCAGTATCCGCACCTACCTCTCTCAAAAAAATGGGTAAAATGTAAAAATTGTCAATTGCATGTACGTGTGTCTCACAGCCTTTCTTTGTAATTTCTTAAAATATCAAGCGGATATTCATTGTATAAATACAGGATTTGGTAGTCATGAGTGAAATATGATAATTTTCATACCACAAGATTCATAGAATTATAAGAAGAATATTTATAGAAAAAAACTTGAATTTTCTGTTTATTATATACATTTTTCTCTTTTTCAACATTACGATTTGAAAGACTTCACTTTTAATTTTGTGTATTGGCTTATATTAAAAGAAAGTATCCCACCAAGACACCAGTGAAAATACAGAAAATATGTTTCACTTCAGTGAAAAATATTATTTTTTTTACATTGAAAATATGGAAAATGAAAATACAAATTTTATTTCATCAATTTTTCTCCGTATTTCATTTATATGTATTATATATAATAAATATAGTTTTATATAGTTTTAGTTTTCATTTCTTTCTATAAAAAGCTAAGATAAAATTGAGGGTGTAAACTCAACTGTCTAATTTATGTATATTTACATTAAAAAATAAAATAATATTGTTAAATACAATTTTTACAAACTTGATCCCCTCAAGTGTTCCAAAAGTTCTTTTTTCTTTTATTTATCTTTCTTTCTTTAAGTTTAATATAAAATTTGTCATTCTTGATAAATTTATTTAGAATAGAACTTATTGATGATTTCTTTTTGTAAAAAAATATGTTTATGTCAACAACGTTTGTAGACCCATCTACACTTCTTGCTTTAAATATTTTGTAATAAAATAGAATTACGAGTTATGTTTTAATAGTAACAAATCTATGTCCTGGCAAGCTTGGAAGTTTGATATTAATATACAATAATAAATGTATCGCAAATTTGGGACTAGTAGCTGATGACAGGTGGTCAAAACGAAGTAAATACTCACTCTAACCGTTACAGATTATGTAGTTATGTACATGTTTAGGATTTTAGAGATCGATCAAAACGAAGTTAGCTCTCAAAAGAAAATCTAAAGTAGCGACCTCTACAGATAAGCTATGTATAGGATTTTAGAGTCCGATTGAATCTAATTGGGCCGGTGGCATTTATTTACTAAATAATTTTTTTGACTTGACTTGACTTGCACACTATTATAAAAAAAATCATCTCATTAAAGCCGTTTGTTTACTTTGTCATAGGAAATCTCGGACCCGAAGGATGTGAAGATGGTTGGCACCATTTCAAGGACTTTTGCTACTTGGCTGTGGACGCGCATATTCACTTTGATTCGGCCAAAGCTATATGTTTGCTCAAAGGAAGCACATTGACGTCACTGTGGGGACAAGATGAGATAGCCTTTGTTACACGTCTGCTGCAAAATGCAAGTGTTTGTTTTTCCTTTTTGAATTTTAAGATATTATTTTCCTTTCCTAATAATTTGCGTAAACTTTTCGTTTTAATTAATATTAGTTTAAACATATTTATTGCATATACTGGATGAAATCACAATGTATATAAACAAATAACGCAGATCATTTACTGAATTCCTATCAACAAAAAACTATTAAAGAGAATAAAATAGAAGAAAAATAAAAACTGTTGCACTTGACTAAAATTTTTCGCATGATTTTTACATTACTTTATATAGCATTAATATTTGGCCTGGTGGTGCCTTAAAAATTCACTCTTACAACCAGTGCAGACTAAGATCAACCAGAACATCCGTGGCCGTCTGATCGTCGTCTGCACTGTTTGCCGTGTCCTGTTTGTCGTGTCGCTGATCGTCGTATGCACTATTTGCCGTGTCGTCTGATCGTCGTCTGCACTGTTTGCCGTGCCGTCTGATCGTCGTATGCACTGTTTGCCGTGTCTCTGATCGTCGTATGCACTGTTTGTCGTGTCGTCTGATCGTCGTATGCACTGTTTGCCGTGTCGTCTGATCGTCGTCTGCACTATTTGCCGTGTCGTCTGATCGTCGTCTGCACTGTTTGCCGTGTCGTCTGAACGTCGTCTGCACTATTTGCCGTGTCGTCTGATCGTCGTATGCACTGTTTGCCGTGTCGTCTGATCGTCGTCTGCACTATTTGCCGTGTCGTCTGATCGTCGTATGCACTGTTTGTCGTGTCGTCTGATCGTCGTCTGCACTATTTGCCGTGCTGTCTGATCGTCGTCTGCGCTGTTTGCCGTGTCGTCTGATCGTCGTCTGCACTATTTGCCGTGTCGTCTGATCGTCGTCTGCACTATTTGCCGTGTCGTCTGATCGTCGTCTGCACTATTTGCCGTGTCGTCTGATCGTCGTATGCACTGTTTGCCGTGTCGTCTGATCGTCGTCTGCACTGTTTGCCGTGTCGTCTGATCGTCGTCTGCACTGTTTGCCGTGTCGTCTGAACGTCGTCTGCACTATTTGCCGTGTCGTCTGATCGTCGTATGCACTATTTGTCGTGTCGTCTGATCGTCGTCTGCGCCGTGTCGTCTGATCGTCGTATGCACTATTTGCCGTGTCGTATGATCGTCGTCTGCACTGTTTGCCGTGTCGTCTGATCGTCGTCTGCACTATTTGCCGTGTCGTCTGATCGTCGTATGCACTGTTTGCCGTGTCGTCTGAACGTCGTCTGCACTATTTGCCGTGTCGTCTGATCGTCGTCTGCACTGTTTGCCGTGTCGTCTGATCGTCGTATGCACTGTTTGCCGTGTCGTATGATCGTCGTCTGCACTGTTTGCCGTGTCGTCTGATCGTCGTCTGCACTATTTGCCGTGTCGTCTGATCGTCGTATGCACTGTTTGCCGTGTCGTCTGAACGTCGTATGCACTGTTTGCCGTGTCGTCTGATCGTCGTCTGCACTGTTTACCGTGTCGTCTGATCGTCGTCTGCACTATTTGCCGTGTCGTCTGATCGTCGTCTGCACTGTTTGCCGTGTCGTCTGATCGTCGTATGCACTGTTTGCCGTGTCGTCTGATCGTCGTCTGCACTGTTTACCGTGTCGTCTGATCGTCGTCTGCACTGTTTGCCGTGCCGTCTGATCGTCGTCTGCACTGTTTGCCGTGTCGTCTGATCGTCGTCTGCACTGTTTGCCGTGCTGTCTGATCGTCGTCTGCACTGTTTGCCGTGCTGTCTGATCGTCGTCTGCACTGTTTGCCGTGTCGTCTGATCGTCGTCTGCACTATTTGCTATTCAGTCAGTACATATTTTGATATTTTTCATGATCTTGTTCAGATAAGGTTATTAAAAAAATCTTAGCGTAAAAATATTTAGGAGATGATTTTAATAAGACTATTATCATTATTATTTAACTATTGATAATAACGTAGAAAATTATATAATATGCGCATGAATACATCGCGGTGCATAAAAGCGCTTCCTTCTTCGTTTTTTGCATTTCATAAAACCGATTATTTATATTCACACAAGTGTTGAGAAAGAAATTCGACGCTGTAAAGATTTGCGAACTTCCCTTACGGATAATGAAAAGTAATCAGGCGAACTTCTACACACAATAAATGATGAATTACTTTGCCCAAATGTTAGCGACTGGCATGAGAGTTAAATATTAGATTTGTTCAGTCAATTTACTTAATCTATAGGCTAACCTAATCGATCTTAACACAACTTGTTAGCTTTTCTTCCGAGTCAGCGGAATCTGTAGAATTGTATCTTATTCCCTTGTGGAAAAAAGGCACCATTTTGTAAGGCTCCGATAAAATTGAAGCTGGAACAAGCAGACGTTACGTTTTTAATAAGTACGCCATTTTGCAGGCTGGAACAATTATACATTATACCCCCCTCCTCCTCCTCCCCCCCCCCCCAAAAAAAAAAAAGAGTAAAGAACGTCATTTAGGGTCAATATTTGTCTTATTGTAATAATTTAATATTTCATTTCATTTATTCATTCCAGCTTAATAGATATTGTTCGTAACTAACTTATATAAATATAAAAAAAATATAAATGAGAAAATCAGAAATTTGAATAGATATTTTTCTGTTTATAAAATATTTATCTAGTATACAAAACGCGTCTTTATAGACAATGCCCGTCAGGAAATTTTTAAACATAACCTTTTTTATGGAGTATTATTCTTTGATAAATAAATAAAAATTTTCATAGACTCATAAAAGATTTTTTAAAATTTAAAATGTTATTTCTCTTAAATATGGCAAAATAGCTTTTCATTTCCACGAAACTCTTTAACGAAATAATTTTTCAGTTGAACGAAATAAATATAACTAATTTTCCCGTTGAAACGAATTATTTATTATATTTTATAATTACTTTATACTACTCGTATAACTGATTAAAACGAAACTTTTATGTGATAAATTGAAGATAATGAAAATGATATTTTTTCGAGGGGCGAGAGGTTGAATAGGGGGCGAGAAGTGGGAGAGGGGCGAGAGGTGAGAGAGGAGGCGAAAGGTGGGAGAGGGAGAGATGATAGTATGAAGAAACTCGGGGGTTGACCATTTATTTCAAAAGTATAAAAAACCATCAGAAATTATTTATAACGAAGCTTTTCTATCTTTCAGTTACATGTTATCAGTCCGTACACATGGATTGGTACGGGTGTTGTTAGAAACAAGTGGGTGTGGCTAGACGGATCTGGAAGTCTGGAGACTTTATTTGAAGGTATTTGCTAGAATTATTTACCGGCTTGGTAAAATAATCGTGATATTGCCTGTTTTTGTATGGAATAACTATTATTATTAATAAGATAACGATGATGACCATTATCATCATCTCCATGCTCGTTGTCGTCGTCATCATCATCTTCGTCGTCGTCATCATCATCAATTGTAATGTGAGATCATCATCATCATCATCATCATCATCATCACCATCACCACCATCATCATCATCATCATCATCATCATCATCATCATCAACATCATCATCATCATCATCATCATCATCATCATCATCATCATCATCATCATCATCATCACCATCATCATCATCATCATCATCATCATCATCATCATCACCACCATCATCATCACCACCACCATCATCATCATCATCATCATCACCACGACCATTATTACTATAATCGTTTTCATGTATTAGCGACATACATGTAAAATCAAGTATCATTACATCTACATACCGAATATCAGTTATGAAATATCAACATTTGTTCTTTATTCAGACACTTTCAAGATAAACCTTGGTAATTATTTTCCAATGACAGTTTTAGTTTGTGATGTTAACACGTCAAAATTTTAGATTTAGTTGGTACATGAATATCGAATTAAGAATAAAGGCAACAATTGTTCTTTTTCATGAAAATAGTAAAACCCTTAGATTCGGCACGACTTAAATTGGCTTTGCTCTATTCGGATGGCAAAGGTTAATGACATTCTGTTTCATCAAATTCCGGTTTAAGAAGATTGGTTTACAATTAGCACCATTTCCACTATAAGTATTTCAAATACTGATACAACCCCCCCACCCCAAAAAAAAAAAAAAAAAAAAAAAAAACCAACAAAAAAACAACAACAAACAAACAAAAAAAACAAACAAATACACAAGCACGCACGCACGCGCGCGCGCATGCATAATGGATTTCAATATTCTTATGAAATATTCCTTGGAAAAAAACAACATGTCGATAAAGGTTTAAGTGATTTAGTATGAACAGTTATGTAATGGATAATAAAATTGTGTTCAAGAACATTCTATTATTATGTGCTATATAAATTTACATGTATGTAATTTCGGATCATGGATCTCTCACTTACCAACAATATACATGTACATATAATTGAGCCGCGTCACGACAAAACCAACATAGTGCGTTTGCGACCAGAATGGATCCAGACCAGCCTGCGCATCCGCGCAGTCTGATCAGGATGCATGCTGTTCGCTATCAGTTTCTCTACTTGTAATAGGGTTGGTAAGCGAACAGCATGGATCCTGATCAGACTGTGTGGATGCGCAGGCTGGTCTGGATCCATGCTGGTCGCAAACCCACTATGTTGGTTTTGTTGTGCCGCGGCTCATATAATTATTTCGTGGTTTGTAGTTATGTCTGATACTCAATACCGTCAACGTTTTTATTATGTAACAGACCCTCCATTATAGACCAATTCACTTTAATGCATGGATACGTATACAGTTTATATTGATCAATTGATACGTTATTCCCCTATATTAGTGTATGCATGTCATTTCATAAACCAAATGTACTTCAATATTTATTTGCTTGTTTGTATATTCAACGTTATGCAGCATAGCAACCATTTTTTTCACTGTGATTTTGGCGAAGACAGATTTGTTTCTTTAATATTTGTATTTTAAGTTAATTTGTATTTAACAAGAATCTGGGTGGCGTTTTATCAACAAAGACGATCGTAAGTGCGATCTTATCTTTCTACTGAGCATTCGGTCGTATGCTTCTTTACGACTACCCTGAAGCGGCCGTATAGTGCTACAACGTCAATTAACGACGTCTTTGTTGCGACCAAGAACGAGTGTACGACCAAATCTGAGCGACCGTTGATAACACGGCACCCTGTTGATTAGTTTGAATTTGTCAGGAAAAGCCTGAATTGTTTCCTTTAATGAAGGGTTTTATTGAAATGAATAAATAAATGAAAATTACTGCACATTTTAACGTTTGTAAGATCTTCACCAAATGAAACATTACCTCAAAAACTTGTTTCCAGTCCCGTCATGTCAAAAAAAGTGGAGTCCCTTTAATAAAAAAAGAATATTTTATTTATATGATTTTATCAAATGATTTTATTATAGTATGTTCACAGCGAAAATAGTATTTATTTTTTTTTAATTCAATTCAAATATTGATTTGCAGATTGTGTATCGCATACTGCTCAAATTACCTTCGTATTTTCTTTCTTTCCCACTGTATATTTTGAACCAATATACCTGTCAAAATTCTTTATATTAATACATCAAGATACATTTTTTATGAAAAAAAAAGAAGAAATTTGCTTCATAAATTTATATAAACGTCAAATTATCTTACGAAAATCGAATTTACAGTGTTGCGGTATTGTAAGCAATATTTAGAACTGTACAGGCATTTAATCAATCGAAAAGTGATCGTCCACGATACCGAAAAAGCCAAGACATAGTAGAACTTTTTTTCTTTGGCAAGATGATTGCCTGAATAGATAGATATACGACAAGCTAATTCCCTCGGTTCGAACTCATCAGTCTCAGTTGGTCGGGGAAAAAACAACAACGTCATAGCAACGTCATAGTGACGTCATTCGCACGTGTCGCACCAGTTGATCACTTACATGGACACCCTGATATAAGTATAGATTATAATGATACTGCAGTCATAATCTAACCTTGCTGTTTAAGACAATAGTTACTGCTCTTTGATCTATTTATGAACTGCAGTTCGATAATTGACAATTATGAATAAGCGTTAAATATGCACGCGTAACCGACTTCTTAATTTGATCAAAGCGTCTGCTGACTGGGTTATGTCAATACCCACAGGGAGGGTCAAATATGTCGTCTGCAGACGAACTTATATACGCAATACCAGGGTTATTGCGTTCTTGGTGACCAAAAAAGGAAACAATCTTTCGTCATCTTTTTTACATATATGTATTTGTCTTTGCTCTTTCTTATTTTATTTTTTATATTTCATTCTAATTTTTTTGTCTAAAAAATGCCTCTTGCTATCAAAGAAAACTGTTGTCTGCTTAACTTGGTTTTCCAAAATAAATATATGATATCAATTTTATACTGGCGTAATTACAAGTTATATCGTTTCATCAAATACCGTCTTTGTTAATATTTTACATCAAATTTGCACCATTTTTTTATCTGTTTTGAAATGATTCTAATTGTTAATAACGCATACTGTAGGTATCTAATTTCATTAAAAAATCACAATAAAAAACTTAATTGCTTTTAAAGAAATATCGCATATATTTTTCATAGAACCCCAGTAAGATTTGAAGTAAATGTAAAAACATTCAGTATTATCATTAATATCCTTTGCATCATTTGTTGTTAATAAAATGGCTGTATGATTTTGTCTTTATCGGTTGAATTACAAATTGCATTCACAACAAGTTTTGTGTTTTCATCGTGTTTTGTCGGTAATTTTCAAAAAACGAAAAAAATCTATTTCAAACATATTTTGAATTTATACCATTCCTTTTACGCATTTATGAAAAGGGTGACTCCGTGATTGAGTGGTTTAGGTCAATCACATCGGATCACCTGCCCCTCCCCACCCGCTTTCCGTTTGAATCATTCGAGAACTTTAAAATCTTTCTTGTGAGAAGGTCATCAAATAAGCTAACAGAAGGTTCGTGGCGGAGGTGGTGCTCTGACTCGGGTGGCAACTTCTGCTTGAAATACTGCACAGAAAGACATCCGAGGTCTTCCTGTAACAGTAAAGCTGGAAAGACCAGCCATATGGCATTTACAGTGTCGGTTTGGTTTAAAACCCAACCCAACAAATTTTGTAAAAATATTAAAAATCATAATAATCGAGTTAGAATATTCATTACTTTATTGATTTGCCTTATGATAATAAAAACGTTGTATAATATACTTATAATTAACTATTGATAAAATGCGTTTTTTCCATATTTTCACTGTAAAAATTTATTTTCACTAAAGTGAAACATATTTTCCGTATTTTACTGGTGTTTTGCCGGACTACTTTCTTAATTCAGCAAATACACTAACTTAAAGTAGAAGTCTTACAAATGGTAAGGTTAAAAACGAGAAAAAGTATATAACAAACAGTCAAGTCTTTTTTCTATAAACACTGGATTTATTTTCATCTTGTGATATGAAAATTATTATATTGCGCTTATGCCTTCCGCCACTCCTGAAATATTTATTTTCATACCACTCGATGAAAATAAATCGTGTATTTATAGAATTAAAAAAACAACTTGAATATCGTCTGTCGTGATATAAATGTGTCAGCGCAGCCTATACTCCCTAGAAATCTAGTCAGACACTTTAACCGGGTCCAATTTAGCATTTTCTCACATTTTCATCGTCATTCTTCAAACTTTTTAAATATATAACATATCATGAAATTTATTTTCAGATACGTCATTACCGGAAGTATCTAAAGAAATGTGTGGTTATTTAACAGTTGATGGTTTGTTAAAGTTTATGGACTGTGATTATACAACGCCGGTGTTCATCTGCAAGAAACGTAAGTTTTCTTTTGTTTGCTTCTGTTGTTTTTTTTGTTGTTACAAGATACAAGAAACTTTATTTTAAGTCGGTTAACAAATTACAAGAAACATAAGCTAATAAAGTAATAATTGTTTTTTTGGTGTTTTTTTGTTGGTGGGTGTGTTTTTTGTAGTTGTTGTTTTTTGTGTTTTTTAGGAGGGGGTGGGGGGGTTGTTGAAATTCAGATTGCTAAAAAAAATAAAGAAAGTAATGAAACCGAAACAAAAGTTTAATTCGATCACTCCAAATCAATGCCACAAAGTCTGGAAAATGCAGACTCGGTTTGATCGAGTCTGTTCATGAGAGTGTAAGTACATGTAAATGCAACATCTCTAACGCCCCGTAGCACCGTCTCTAACAGTCTTGAGTTTTCATCAAAATAAAATATTGGACTCAATGACCCCGAAGGAACAGAAAACTATAACAACACTGACAATTTACTTTGAATTTAATAATAATTAGAAAATAATTTTTTTTTGGAAAATTCGTTATTCTTTCTTCAGATTTATTCTCACATTCACTCACTTCAAGTACTGAAAGTTATGTTTTATGTAAAAACAAATTTATAGCAGAGTAATTTATATTATTTTGTATATTTAATAAAGATAGATTCGTTATGAAGGAATGCCACAATCACTGCATTTAAAAGGCAAACATATTTTAACAAACAATAAAAAGCATACACATTTAGGCTTAAAAATAAAATGATTATTTCTTTTTTGATTTAAATAGTTTTGATAATCTGAATGTGTCGTAATCCATTTCGGTCGGTTCTGTAAGAACTGTAAACATCAGAAAAAAACTTGGTGGTTCCAGGCTTTAGATCTGTTTAATGTTGACCTTGACATTTCAAATGATTGATATTTTAGTCCTTTGTCTTATTTTTCAGCTCTCGACATGATTTATGTACCAAGTTCAGTGAACATCACCAAAAGCGGCATAACTCTTCCTGCCAAAGACCCGGATGAAATCATTTTTGAGCGTCTATGGCCGCCATTTTTAGATCGAGTAATTTTGAATATGACGTCATCGAATTACATAGCGACGATAGAAGTTGCGCAAGCAACCGACTGCGCATACCGCTGTTACAATATAGACGAATGTCGAGCTTTTGCAGTCACGTGTAAATCGGCTAAAAGATGTGGCATACGCTACTGCATTCTCCTGGCAGGGCTCGATGTAAGATGAGTAAATACAGAAAAGGCAGACGAAACTTCCGTCCAAAATGTTATCAGAACAATGCACAACCCTCGACCGATCCAATATAATTATTATTGGTTTTGTGCCCTAACTTGGTTTCTTAAAACCGTACAAATTCCTCTATACATAGTTTGTTGCATCATATGCTATCTTTTTCATTCCATCTGAGATTTGTTTTTTTTTTTACTAATGCACATTGTATAAAAAAAATGTTCTCACAATAATGCTGCCCTCACACATAAACCACGACCTTACTGCGACCTGAAAACTAGTAAAATAGCATTTTTCTTTCGAAAATCGTTGGTTTTCTTTCAAATTTCCAAATTTCTCTCGCAGAAAATTTCTCTCGCAGACGGTCCGGGGCTCTGCAGTCTTGTGTTCAGTACGCTTTCTCTATGTCCCCAATACGACCCTTCTACGTCCATGGCGTTTCCACTGCGACTTAATTGCGTCCCCAAGGCGACCCCACGGCGATCATCGGCGACCCAGCTGCGACTGTGCTATGTTCTCTGCGTCCTTACGGCGACTGTACGACGACTATTGCGTTTGTCCGGCGACTGTCCTGCGACTGTACGACGACCCTACTACGTTCTTGCGACCTAACCAGGACTTAGCAAGAACACAGAGTTTCTGCGACTGTTTTGTGCATGTTCAAAATAGTCGCCGACGGTCTGCGACCTTGTGCGTCCTTGGGTTCCTCGCTACGACCTCGCTGAGTCCCTGCTGCGTCTATGGCGACTGTGCTGCGTCCTGGGTCGTAGCAAGGTCGCAGTAAGGACGCAGTAAGGTCGCGAGGTATGTGTGAGGGCAGTATTACAGACATGAAAGAAAACATGGAAAGATTTTATTTTTATCACGAGAAACATTAAACAACAAGACCCTTTAGAATGGTTCAAGCGAAAATGTAAAGAATGAGGGAATCTAAATACTGGTGTTATATCAAGAAACCAAGCGGGTATCAAGCGTACTTTAAATTCTTTATAAGTTTCTTTAACATTTTCCGCTTTTCTTAATAATTCTACCGGCCTAAATGTAAAGATTTCAAGGTTAACATTTAAAGTGTAAGTATAACTAAGTACCTGGAAATGTCAGTTTCAATCATTGAATATTTTAGAGCATACGATAACAGTACAAGTACATTTCACTATTAGAGTTTACGTGATATGATGTCTTTTGAAATTTGATGATACAAAGCCAATTACAAAGTTCATCTGTATAAATTTATACAGATACAAATATGTTTGTTTTATATTACATATACTTCCTTTATAAATACCACATCAAAATTTTAGTATTGAGCTCCAAGAGGGACAAGAAAAATCATTGTAAATATAACTTGAACAATAACAAACACTGCGAGAAAGAATAGATCTAAAACTTCAGCGATGTACTCCCACGTGAGTTCTTTCTTTGGAGAAGATGATGATGCACTTGATGCAGCTGATTGCACACGAGAGGGTGCTGCTGATTGGAAAACGGACTCTGCATCTAACGAAGGACGTGGTTCCTGAGCAGAAGCACTTGATCCAGATTCTGAAGAGGATGGTTTACTTGAAGAGTTACCTGACAAATACCCAGAGGATGGCGCAGAAACCAAACCTGTTGGCCCATTCTTTTCATTAGACTGCTGAAACCCAATTTGTTGCGAATCCGATTCTGGATTGCCTTGAACCTTTAATATAGAACTGACATCATAAAATGCGTTGCTTTGATCCGGCTGTATTTCATTAGTATCCAAGTTTGCATTATGCATTTTGTCTAAGCCCTTAGTGACACTATTACCGATTCCGATGAGCCCAGACCCCTGTTCCGGGTTGAATCTATTTCGTAAATCATTTGTTTCGCTTACCTTTGTAAAATGTAATCCTTGAACGGTCTCTTCACTTGCAAGTGTAATCATGTCGTCATTGTCTATGAGATGACTGTCTTCATAATCAATTTGTGAATGTTTCTTTGTACATTTTATTGAAGAGCACGTGGGCAAGCGATGCCATAAATCTCGCAGACATTGACACCTTATTTTCGGACATTTCGGACATCGCCGCCAGACCTTGCATGTGATAACTTCAAGAATAATATGAAAGTACTGCGGAACTTCTTCCTTACTTGGATTCAGATGCAGTCGGAGTAAAAAGACATTAATAATGCTAAGGAAGACACTAAAGGATAGCATCACAATAACATAAAAACACAGAATAGACATTGGTGAAGAAACCTCAGGCATAAAACTCATCAATGTCTGCAATAGAACAACAAAAGAAAGAAAACACGTGATTCCAAAACCGACCCTAGACCCGGAAGCAGCTGGTAACAAAAACAGAAAACCTGTCAATAAACTTAGAAGCAGAACCGGAAGTACTATTACCAGCGCTAGAAATAACGGTTTTCTTTTTATTGTTATTTTGAAATCTACGTAGAATCGGGTATTGTTAGGACCAATATATGTTTCTGTCGATGTGGAATCAACGCCCCATGTTGAGCTCTTCTCCATGTTTGCTGTATTCCATTCATTTGTTAAAGGCTCTAGTCTCAATTCATCGATACCTCGGTTCCATGGCGTTATTGTGAGCGTGCAAGATTGCTTATCAAATGGGTAATACGTCATATCCGGTGTACACGCAGCATTTATGATCATGCGTGGATACCATTTACAATATCCGGAACTGTGAAGGAAACAAAAAATAAAGTAAAACCGATGAATTATCTTTAAGTTAGCAGAGGGGAATCATTGTTAAAAGTCATTGCCACATGGTTTACATTCTTTCAGGAATATTTATAAAATTATGTCCTTCACTGGTTCTTTGAAAGACTTTTTATATGGCATAAGGAAAAGGAATCAATAAGTGTTGACAGAATGCATTCTGCTATTGTTCTTTTAAAGCTTGAAAAAACAATCATTTAAAAAAACAACATTGACAATCTTATTTTCATGTTGTCACAAATACGCCGGAATTTTCTAAATGACAGAAAATCACACAGAAAAGTTGAAAATGACCATTTAAATTTATATTAGGTAATTTCACTGTGTATGGGTGGCCACGTGGTATAAAATACCTAAATAAATACATTTATAAAATTTCACAGCTGCACAATTTATTTCTCACCTGACATTGTATCGAATTTTATACGTTTCGTCCCCAATTCTTTCAATTGAGTCCACGGAGCTCATAAGTACGAGATTTGGTGACCAAATCTGATCATACCCAACAAATATTGTCTCCTGGGATCCCATGAATGTTGTCCCAGTTAGTGTTTTTACTTCATCAAGCCACTCCATCTTCATGCTAGCCACTAACTGTATCACTCCGCTCACCGCGTCATAGTCCATTATGGCGAATAGGCTCAAACCTGAAACCAGACAAATTTCTTTTTTTTTCTTTTTCTTTTGGATTATAAATTACATCGGCAATTTAAAGGTCATATATAGTGACCTTCTAGCTTTACTGGTTTTGGAAGAGTCTATCCGTGCTTTATTTTTGTCGGGAGCAAGTACCGGAGTAGAACTATTATTCTTCCGGAAGTTTGCTAGAGTCCTTCCTCTCATGAAGAAAATTTATAGCTGCCTGTGTGATTCGGACCTTTATTAATGAGAGGCACGAAAGTGATCAGACAAATTTCAATAGATATAATAATCCCATAAAGAATTTCATAAACACGTTGATTTTAATAAGGAATTGTGTTGGGCCGGTTGTTTGATTCATGGGAATATTATTGGACATGAATGTTTGAATCTTAGGACAAAATCAAATTAATCTATTGAAGTTCGATTGCGACAGAAGCTTAGAGTTTAAACTATCTTAATCATTGTCAGCACAATTTTTGGGCTTATCAGTATCGGTATTGTATGAGGAAACGTTGCTAAGACCATAGACGTACTCGAATTTATGACACCTGAGTGGTGTGGCAGACACCTTAACCATTATACCACGGGTCCTCATTTTCCTTGATTAGTTTTATTAATGAGTATTTCTTCAACCAACATTATTTCTTGAAAAGTAGAGTGTGTCGTTTTATATTATTTATGCATACACAGTTTGCCCTCTGCAAACCGACCCTCTGTAGAACATTTACCTCTTTTTAAAGACTTCTCTTAAGAAATACCGGTCAGAAACGACCAAAATCTTTTTCTCCGAAAGGGTTGTGCTGGCTTTTGAAAAGAATGCACTGTACAATAATTACGTATATTTTTATTTCAAATAAAATATACATGTACTGACAAAACAAATTAAAGCTTGTTTCGAGGCAATTTATATGCAAAATTAATTATTATTAATAGGCTTTATCAATAAATAAAACACAATAAAACTCACCCATATAAACCGTAACTGGTCCCGTGGACAGGTCCTTGGGCATAACATCTGTTCCGCCAACGTTTCCATTGCCTAACTGTAAATGGAAAATTAAAACAAAGCGACCTCTCATTTCGTTGTTGTCATGAATTTTGAGAATTCTTAAAGTTAAAATATATAAGTGCGGCATGCAATGAACGCATCCATCCATACAAATACTGCGTCGCATATTTGCGTCTGTGACCTTTTCAATGCGTTAACACTTTGATTTTGATTAAATGTTTTCATGTAAGAATGCCATCAGGCATTTGGTTTAACTCCCGTCGACTTACAGAAAGTCGGCGGTTCAGTCAGTGAAGTTCCAAGATCGGAACTAACCATATAAGGAAGGGAGTTAATGTAGAACCTTGCGAAACCCCCGCTTAAAACAATTTTGGCTGAAAACAAAGGTCTTCTCCCACATGTGAACCAAGAAACGTCTACACTTCAATGTTTAATCATAAGCTTATGGTGGAATAAAAACCGGTCTCTAAGACCTTGGATTTTGAATTGGAACTATGTCGCAGTCGTGGCCATGGTTCATCATACATTATGTACAAACAGCAATACATTCTGGTTAGTTCAAAAGGCGAAATCGATTGAAATTTGATAGTTAATTACTGAAAGAAGTTATGGAAGTAATTGTAATGTAAGTAAAGGGATTTTAAAGGGAGATAATCATACAAAAAGTAAAAATCTTACCTGATAAGCCGATAGAAGGGTTTCAAAGTCGGCTTTTACATCATTATACGGTACTACACTGGAACATTCGCTGAATAACATTAACAAAACGTAAATCGTCCATTTGCTTGTAATAATATATCTTAAATTCATTTTTTGTTTTAACAAACAAAACCGGTACGGAATTGAATCTAGCTTTCAAAATAGTTTTTATACGTATCTAAATTCTAACAGACAATTCGTTATTAAACATTTAGTACATCGCAGAAGTGTTGTATATGTCAATACAATGTCATATCACTAATAAATATCATAACAAAGACCTGACCGTAATTCAAAATTAATAGGTAACAGTGTCATTAATTACCAATAGCTACTTTAAATATTATCTTTTTATCTAATGTTATCAATCATCAGACGGCTTGGCTTATCTGTCACAGTAGTTTGTTTAGATCAAAAATTGGAACGGATTGCTTGATTGCAATTGACGTAAAAACATTGATTTTTGGCAAAACATAAATCGAATAGGCCACAGACGCAGGATATGCACCGCGCTTTTTAATCTTTTTGTTGTCATTATTCTCGTTCAAAAAGCGTGCTTAATTTGTTTTTTATAATAATTTTTTACCTATATCTTACAAGACTTTGAAAAAAATGCACAGAAATAACTGCTTCTTTGTTTTAAAACTGACGACATGATTGTATAATTGTACGCAAAAAATGGAAACTAAAAGATCTATTAAAAATGCAAAGTCACTGGTTTTATTAGAAGCCAGTGTGGCTTTTTTGTAATGATTTGAAAAACAACAAAATTTGGTTCGAACATCCTGGTAATAGTGTTACAGCGTTAGTTATGATGTACCACGTGACACATTCATTTGCACTTCTACCTTTTACTAGCAAACACTAAAATGCTTCATTGTTTTAATGCATTGATAAAAATCATAACCGATGTATCTTAACAGAACAAATTAGTATCTGACGGTATAATAAAAATATATGTATACCGAAAAATTAAACTTTGACCGGTTTCTAAACTAGGAAAATATATAAAATTAGGATTATGTATTTTAAGATAACCCGCTTTGATAGTCAGAAGTCCAGAAGTCGAACAAACAATATGTACAAGACCAGACATATGCGTTCTCATTCCCGGGTACAGGGTACATTTTTAACCGCGTGGACCAGTCGCTTTCCGCAACAATCATCCTAACTTTATTTCCACCGCGTTTCAATTGGTGCAAATTCATTATAAATTAAATTAACACCGACCGTGACCCGTATGAACAATACAGCTCATTAAAATAATATTAACGTATCATTTAACACAACAATCAACGTTTTGTTTTAATACCAGTTCGATAACACTGATATAAAGTACTAAAGTTGACGATCAAATAGGGTTTTGTCTGCAAACATTTTTTTATATTATCTTCGGATCAAAACATTTTGCAGGACAAAAGGCAATCACATCTTTTTGATGCATACAGCGGGACTAAATTTTAAATACCTTTTTTTATTTGGAATAGTTTTGGAGATTTATCATAAAACGTTTTACTTCATGATTTCGGTCAATAATCTTACAAGTAATTTACGTCAACAAAGTGGGCGGGCTAATATATAGTTTCTTAATTATATCATCGCTTATGGAGAGTAGGCATAATTACCTGTAATTTAAACGACTTTCTGATATTAAAACATGGAGAAACAACTTGTTATTCTTTTAATTTTTGGAATAAATTCGTTGATACAGACGACACAGTGTTCATCATGGACTGAAGTGAAGGCGGAGTATGAAAAACTTTACAATGCCTATTCGATGAATCAGTTCGAATCTTACGTAAATACGATCCCTTCGAACGATTTTACACAACCGCTAGATATTAGACTGGAATTCGAAATGAACTCTCTTGCCGAATATGACGCAGTGAATGGTGCGTTAGATGTGATCGGGAGCCTATCAATGACCTGGACAGACAGCATCGGCGCACTGGGCAGTGTGACCTTTGATACGGGAAAGATCAATGAAGTAATGGTTCATTATAAGACAGTTTGGACTCCAGTCATTGTGCTGATAAATTCGGCTGATTCCATACAACGAGTCGGGGACGAAACATACAAAGTAAGATTGAATCTCGGAACTGGTGAAGCGAACTGGAAACCTCGAATTATAATCAAAGGTTCCTGTTCTCCGGACGTGACGTACTTCCCCTTTGATCAACAGTCGTGCACATTCACTTTTCAGCCTTGGTATCTAACGAAAACGAGGCTAAAATTGTCGGTCGCTTCAAATGAATGGAAAATGGACAGGTACGACAAAAGCGGCGTTTGGGACATCGAATCGACCGATTCAAGTACTTATATTTCAGGTGACTATTATTTTGCTAACTTTACTGTAACATTCAATCGGGAACCAACGTACTTTACAGTCAACTTAGTTTTGCCTATTTTGTGCTTATCTATGTTAAGCGGATGTGTATTTCTTCTTCCTGCAGCATCAGGTGAACGTATAGGGTTTGTCATAACCTGCTTTCTGTCGTTTATTGTCCTTTTGCAGACGACAATGACGTATTTACCACAAGCGTCTTCGCCGATGTCTCTTTTGTGCTATTACGTCATAGTTATGATGCTTTTTAGCGCCATATTAACCTTAATTACTGCCATTCTTCTGAGGGTCTACCACAAGCCAAAAGGCGAGGATGTTCCGAGATGGCTTATACATGTTTTAGAGATTATCAAATGTATTAAATGTCGGCGCGTTTGTGGAAAAAAGGCAAATTCAGTAGAAGATGGTTCTTTCTTTCCCGGCAAATCCTCAAAGAAAGGCGGATCGTTAAACCAAATGCCAAAACGGACAGTCTTTAATGCAGATCGACTGTCATCAGTAACCGGATATAGCTCTCCGAAATCACTAGAACAAATGAAAGTAAAAAGTGTTACGAGTGCGGACTCTTTCGCGTCATCAAGCATGGCTAGCGTGGCAGATGACGTAGATAATGTTAAATCTGCAAGTAAATCAAGGAGCAATCGCGAAAAAGTAAAAGTAATTGCTTCTGGACTTGAAGTGGCGACGGAATCGTCAGAATACTATGAGGAAGATGATGAAAGTACCATAGAAGAAATTGACTGGGAATTGATTGGCCATCTTTTGGATACTTTCTTTTTACTCGCGTTTATCGGAGTACAGGTTGGATTCAGCATTATATTTTTGGTGCCTATTGGTACTCGAGCGTAAACAAAATACAACGAAGACCTACAATTATATTGTATAACTGAAATCATGTATTATGAGGTTATTTTACATTCTTAAGTACAATATTGATTTTTATTGGACGAGTACATACCTTTCAAAACTATACTGGACGGGGCGCTAGCCGAATCCGATATAGGTTTTGCAGCTGTGTACGAGTCCAATAAAATCAGTATTGTTCTTAAACATGTTTAGTGACATCTTTATTTCACACCACCATTTTGTAATTTTGAGAGAACTTTGTTATTTCAATTACAATAAGGATTTGATATGGGCAGTGAAAACGATCTAGATGGTGTGCGATATGGATATGATATGAATCTTTTGGATTCTGGAAATGAAAATGAGGCTATATTGGGTGTAATATGCATTTGATATGTACCTTTTGGACTCTGGAAATAAAAACGAGGCTATAAGGGATGTGATATGCATTTAATATGGACATTTTGGACTCTGGAAATGAAAACGAAGCTGAATTGATTAGATAAGATCCAATAATGATTTCTTTTGAAACATCCCGTGATGCAAATGCTGAAAGTGTACTGGGTGTGGAATAAACAGTATTCAATCCCTGATATGAAATAGCCTTATCTGATATGCGAAAAAACATCGAGCTAAACAAATCTAAAAATGATTTTAAAAACGTTAAAGTTTACTTATTGAAAAAAGATTGAATTCTATATTAACGAGAAAAATAACTGATTGTACGGGCTGATAGTGAAGTCAAATATTTCAGTTTATCATAATTATGTTGATAGTATGGAAGTTTGAGTTATTTTTGTTTTATTACATGTACATTTAATTTTACCTACCTAAGATGTACTTCATTTTAACCACAATGAAAAAGTTACCATTATCCTCTATCTGTACAAGATTACATAGGTTTGGAATGTGTTTACTTTGCAATAAAACTTTTATTCATTCAGAAATAATAGCACATGAGCACTTCATTCCCGTATAATTATATCAACCCCCTATTTCTTTACGTTAGGGTACGAAGGAGGTCGGGGATATCGTGCCTATTTTAGTGATCTGTCGCGGTTTTTGTTTCAGTAGAACACGACGCTCAAATGGAAAGAAACGCTCACTTTATATTGTTTGGTAAACATCCATTTATAGATTGGAAAACAATGTCTTTAATATGCAATAATAAAATCATTTATTGATTTTTTTTCTTCTCTAAATTTGAATGTATATTTTTGTTACATTTTAATATTTTTTAATAATATTCCATACATTTTGATTTTCAAAAATATTTCTGTTAAACATATACTATGCTCAAATTTGATAATAAGAAAATCTTGATAGTTGCTACACAGTTTCTTTGTGAATATAAAATAAACATGTTTTGACTTCATATAAGGTAGATATTTATGTTTAAAACTCTAAACACTATAGGTGGTCACAATATGAATACATAGTGTCATTTTTAAGAAAAGACCAACTTAGACCTGTTAGACCTGTAATAGGGAACGCAGCTTCCCATACATAGTTTATTCATTTTTATTCATATGAGACATTTCCAGTAAGAATTTCATAGATTTCAATAAATTTATGTTATTAAAATATTTTACTCAAGATTGAGCACAGTTTATCTTTAATGGTTTTTATTCACGTCTAGTTTGACAATTACATCTTAGTCAGTTTTGTTTTAGATGTTCAGTTGTGTCAGATGACTTATTATTTGATGCATGTTTCTTTTGTTTAGACTTATAGACATCTTTATACATCTGTATAAATGCATGCTTTATACAATCTTATGAAGCCGAACTTTTATCAAAAACAAATGTGTTTTGTTAATTGTCATCAAAAATAAAAAAATGTATTGCTTGTTATATACACCACATATACCATGAGGGGAATATATCATACGAGTGAGAAATAAACAAAATAAAAATCCATTTTAACTTGTCATACCTGTAACATGTATTGTTTTGTTTTCGTCTTTCACCTGTTTATTAAGCCGTTTAGTTTTTTTGATTCTCTCGATTCCTTTATTTATGCTTTAATATAAATGTAATAGTACTTGTACCTAGGGAAGGACCATAGATAATGTTGATATAAATCTTGGTCCAACCCTTTGGCATCTACATTTTATTTATTCTTAAGATCATGATGTTAAATTGTGATAATTTATCATGTACAAATAAACAATAAAATATTATTAAAATTAAAAAAAGCTATTGGTACAATACTAATTGATCACCAAAATAGAAGACATTATTTGGGCGAAGTCCGTCTGAGAACAGTTTGGTTTCTTGTAAAATATACAGAGAAGAACTACATATGTATTTAAATATGGATGTCTATTGGCCATTAGCTAAAATCAATGGCCATTCTAAAATTAGAAGAAAAAAATTGAAAGTACGAATGGCGTCTTCGATAGAATGAGAATTTACATTCAGAATTACTGTCATTATAAAAAAGCGCTGAGCTATTATTCTTCATGTATTCAAAAGTCCGAAATGAGTTATGAAAAAGTATCTCTTTAAAAGATACTTCTTTCAATAATAATTATAAATACTGGCATTTGAATAAATTTTTAATGCATATTAATCGTGTTTTACAGAAACATGATAATTCTTTTATACAAATTTAATGAAAAAAAGAAAAAAATGTAAACTCAAGACTTTTCAGAAAGATATATAAGAGCTTTTTTTTTATTTCATATCCAATTTTATTCCATTACTTCACTTGTATACAGTGACAATTCAAGTCATCTGTACAAATTAGCCTGCTTATCAATATTAATAAGAAACTGTCATATTTTTACAGTATTCCCTTTGCAAAAAAGTGCGGACAACTCTTTATAAGAAAGGGAATCATTTTCATGTGATACGCTTGAGTGTTCGCAAGTTCACTTTCTTTCAAACATGTCCTCGATGCTTGTATGTGGTCGCACGATCAAAAATCTTTAACAAAATGGCAACATCCTTAGAAGTGTATTGTTTCAAAATTGCAATGTTCTTGACAGAAACTAATTCCTAAAAAGGTCCAGTTGCATGAATTTTGGGTCAATGATCACTATTACTAAAGTAAGGGAAAGGTCGTAATCAAATAAACGTATAGGGTGAAAAGTACGAACACTCTTTTTATGAAATCGGAACCACAACTTTGCGTTTCAATCTTATCCACCACAGTCTGCATGATAATCATTGTCAATTCTTTTATATACTTTTTTTGCAATGTGATATTTCCATAGAAACGGAAGTAGCAGTTCGCACATGCGCAGTCTGCGTCCGACAAAAAGCAAAGAAAACGAAAGAATAAATTTTATCAGTAGATCTACTCAACAACTACATTAACAATTAAATGATTAACATTAGGTTTAGAATAGTTTCTTTTGATAAACACGGGGGAGGAAGTGTTACACGAAGGATGGAGTTCTTATGATAACTTGTTTGGAGTTCTTATGATAACTGTCACGGAGTTCCTGGAAAACGTTACGGATTTCTGTGGAAAACTTTTCTATATACTTGGAGAAATCGCGTAAAAAATGGTTATTTTTAAATTTAAATGGGGAGTTTGAGGTGCAAAATTAAACTTTGACAATGAAGCTTGCCCTACATATTGTATTTTGTTTCAGAAAAAATCTTTTAGTCCATATTTTGTCGCCTTTTAAAAAAAAATCTGGTAGTCTTGAGAGAAATAACCGAATTACTTGCTAATTCGTACATATTGACCTTTTCATTTGTGATCTTCTTCGTTGCTATACTTTATTACCTAATTATAATGGAGAGTTGCAAAAATAAAGCCCGGGCTAATAAATTTATACCCGATTTTTCAAATGTTACGGAGTTCTTGCGATAACTCAAAATATGTCCTGGAGTTCTTATGATAACTTTTGTTACTGCCAGTGTGTTTTTGTGCTTAATCACGGCACGTTTAAGCGTATTTTATTAGTCAATAAGTGTTTAAATCATAACGAAGCATAGTACGCTTATCATTTGCACAAAAATTTGGTTATATAACGTTGGTTTTAATCGTGTTTTCAGTTCAAGAGATATTTTTCTTACCTCCGTTTCTTGTGTTTTCGCACAAATTTAATTAGGAACTAAAACACGATCAAAACCATCGTTATATAACCAAATTTTTGTGCAAATGATAAGCGTACTATGCTTCATAATGATTTACACACTTATTGACTAATAAAATACGCTTAAACGTGCCGTAATTAAGCACAAGAAACACACTGGCAGTAACAAAAGTTATCATAAGAACTCCAGGACATATTTTGAGTTATCACAAGAACTCCGTAACATTTGAAAAATCGGGTATACATTTATTAGCCCGTGCTTTATGTTTGCAACTCTCCACTATAATTAGTTGATTATGTATAGCAACGAAGAAGATCACAAATGAAAAGATCAATATGTACGAATTAGCAAGTAATTTGGAAATTTTTCTCAAAACTACCAGGTTTTTTTTTAAAAAAAAGGCGACGAAATATGGACTAAAAGATTTTTTCTGAAACATAATACAATATGTAGGGCAAGCTTAATTATCAAAGTTTAATTTAGCACCTCAAACTCCCCATTTAAAGTTAAAAATAACCATTTTTACGCGATTTCTCCAAGTATATAGAAAAGTTTTCCACAGAAATCCGTAACGTTTTCCAGGAACTCCGTGACAGTTATCATAAGAACTCAAAACAAGTTATCATAAGAACTCCATCCTTCGAGTAACACTTCCTCCCCCGTGATAAATAACCATAGTAATACTCGAAATGACAAAACTATCTTATACATGTATACGATATGACGCCGACGTTATCGGAATCGTTCCGGTTTTAACCAAAATTGGCAATTTAAGCGGCGTCACCTCGTGAAGACAAATGACACCGAATTGCACTGTGTATGTGTAAGGAGCTGAAACAGTTCTCACCAAGTGTTTCCAGTAAAAACCTAAAACATAAAGTAAAACTTACTGGTGACAATGAAAGAAAGACGGCTTCAACACAATAGCGAATGAACCAAGACTTCTGCAAAAGTTGTGGTCAGTATTAACACGACATCACATTTTGATGATGTCAAACACAATATGTAAAAGACAATAGAATAGATGCAAGTTTATAGTTATGCACAAAATCAATGACCAAATAAGCATAATACGAGTAGCAATGAAAAAAGCAATACAGTATAAAGCAAAAAGCAAATTCCGTGTCATTAAGCAAGGTAGAAGCTTAATAATTGAGTGATTTAAGTTTCAATTTCGCCAAGCAAAATGGAATAAATGCAGTAATTCTGTTCCATAGTTTTAAAAATGTGTAATTTTGATCTACTTATTATTAAGTTTATAGCAATTAATTAAATCTTTTTTTAATTGGAACATTTCGTGCCCGACATTTTACACATTCTTTTCAAAGCATTGCTTAAAAGTCGTAAATCAGTATTGCCGACGGATTAACATCGACACCGTTTTAAACCCAATACACCTGTGATGTGTCTATGTATTTCATCGATGGGCCATATAAAATGATTAATAAAGATAAAAAATATTCTAAAGGAACTGCGATTAGGTTATCACGCATCTTTTTGATCTACAAACTTGTTATTGGCATTGTTGAAAAGACAAATTACTCGACACATTCTTACAGTATCAAAATGTATCACACATTTAAATAATAATGTTTAATGTAAGACAATTGATCCACATTTTATTTTGTTTTATACCAAAGTGATAATAAGCAATGGCTAAAATTCTGTATTTAAATTCTCTTGTAAGAACTGACGGAATGTGCAATTTTCTAGTGATTTTAACTTTCTTAAACATTTTCATATCACCAGCTTTTTGCCAGACCTATGACGACGCAAAGGCCGTGCAGGAGACTTTGCTGAACTTCTATTCAAACAATAACACACAGCTGACGAGTATCATACCGGTCGAGGACCAGTCTACCGCGTTGAGCGTTATACTCACAATGCACCTATACTCAGTAGACGGGTTCAACGCAGTAACGGGACTGGTTGAGATATCCGGAAGTCTGTATCTCGAATGGAAGGACGAGACTAGGGCGGCTTCCATTGGGAACTATGTCTTTCCATTCAGTCCAGAAGGTCAGTACCAATTTTTTGATGATAACTATTCAATCATTTTTGTATATGTTTATTTTCTTGTTTGCACTGTTATTGTTTAAGTGCATGGATGCATACAATAATATATAATAACTCTGTAATTGGAAAGAAACCGACAAACACCACTTTGGATTGTTCTCGTCTTTTTTCTGCCAGCGACAACATTTCAATCATTCCAAAACACCACTGGGATAAAAAACAAATATAAATTGTTCCGCCTAAATTTTGACCTATAACAGGTTTAAGTAAATCAAGTATTTCGTGCAAAAGAACAGTAACTTATTAATTCATATCATTAAAAATTTTAAACATAGAAAAACAAAGTCTGAAAAAATAGTTTACTAACTCAAATCAACTTCTGATGAAGAACATGAAATAATTTTACAACAAACCATTGGTTTTATATGTTCAAACTAGCCAATATGATTGGAATAAGTACATTTGTATACTGTTTTTATGTTAAAATTCCGGAAATAATTTTTTCATGTTATAATTTGTGAACAATATAAATAAATGTGAAAATAAATGGAAGGTCAAATAAATTTTCTAGTCTGGAACTGACACACTTAAAGTCTTATAATTTTCTTTTATTATTAGGTTACTCCGTTCGTCTGCCGCAGGAATCGGTTTTTCGTCCATCAATCCGCTTAACAAATGCTGTTGATTCGGTCAAGCACATTGGCGATCCTGCATACAAAATACGTTACCATGTATACGACGGGAGAATGATGTGGCAGCCGAAAGTGATCATGAAAGCAGCTTGCAAACCGGTATGTTGAATATTATCCATTGACCGCCAAAAATGCAGCTTTGTATATACTGCATGGGGCTATACAACATCAGAAATCATTCTCGACAGTGCACAGTCTGAATGGTACCTTTGCGATTACAAAACCCCAATGCTGGTGTGGGGCCTAATTGAAACAACGGTTGAAAGCTACGAAGTTGATGATCAATCCTACATGAGATTCCTTTTCACAATCGAGCGCCAACCGTTATACTTTGTGATGAAATGTTATATTTCCCATACTGCTTCTGTCTGTTTTGACTGGTTTCGTTTTTTCTACTTCGGCGGAAAGTGAGGAGAGCGCATTGGCTATTCGCTGACATGTTATCTCTCTTTGTTCAACACCACTTTGGATTGTTCTCGTCTTTTTTTCTGCCAGCGACAACATTTCAATCTGCCAAAACACCACTGGGAAAAAAATAAACATAAATTGTTCCGCCTGAATTTTGACCTGTAACAGACTTAAGTAAATAAAGTTTTTTTGCGAAAGAACTGTAACTCATTAATTCATATCTTTAAAAAAAAGTCTGAAAAAATAGTTTACTAATTCAAATCCTCTTCTGATGAAGAATAGATCATTTTACACCAAACCATTGGTTTTGTATTTTCAAACTAGCCAATATCACCTCACAGAATATTATTTGAATAAGTATACTGTTTGAAATAGATACTTTGTTAAAATTAGTGAATAATATAAATGAAGGTGACGGTCAAGATTAATTTTCTCGTCTGGAGCTGAAGTCTTATAATTTTCTTTTATTATTAGGTTATTCCGTTCGTCTGCCGCAGGAATCTGTTTTTCGTCCATCAATCCGCTTAACAAATGCTGTTGATTCGGTCAAGCACATTGGCGATCCTGCATACAAAATACGTTACCATGTATACGACGGGAGAATGATGTGGCAGCCGAAAGTGATCATGAAAGCAGCATGCAAACCGGATGTTGAATATTATCCATTTGACCGCCAAAAATGCAGCTTTGTATATACTGCATGGGGCTATACAACATCAGAAATCATTCTCGACAGTGCACAGTCTGAATGGTACCTTTGCGATTACAAACCCAATGCTGTGTGGGGTCTTATTGAAACAACGGTTGAAAGCTACGAAGTCGACGATCAATCCTACATGAGATTCCTTTTCACAATCGAACGCCAACCGTTATACTTTGTGATGAATGTTATATTTCCCATACTGCTTCTGTCCGTTTTGACTGGTTTCGTTTTTCTACTTCCGGCGGAAAGTGGAGAGCGCATTGGCTATTCGCTGACATGTTTTCTCTCTTTCGTATTCATGCTACAGACTGTGATGGGGTTTTTACCTCATACCGCAGATCCGATGTCGCTTTTTTGTTTCTATGTTATCATAATGATGGTTGTAAGCATTGTTGCATGCATACTAACAGTTTTAATGTTGAGATTACATCTTAAACCGGAAACAGATAAAGTACCAAAATGGCTCCAGAAATTTGTGCGTTTCATTCGCTGTGGACTATGTAAAGCAGCATGGCGGAAGTGTCGGAAAAAATGCAAAAGATCAGTCGACAACTTACCTGTTGAAGGTGAGTGTTTAATTTTTCTAAATTTATTTGGTAAATCTCAAAATTTCTCAAACTGCCTTTTACATGTCTGTAAATTTACTGTACATTTTACGACATTTGTATATATTTATAAACTATTTATATGAAATATAGAAATTCATCGGAAATATATGAGAATTTTGAATATCAAAATAAGTTGAACGAATTGTTAAAAATGGAGCCTTAAATTCCTTTTATTAAAATAAAAAACACAACAAAAAACAACAGCCAACATAAAAAACAGAAAGATAAATTAAACGTAAAACGTTTTCTTTGATTTTTGGAGTCTCCCTTATCTTTTCAGAGAATGCAAATGCACAAGTACAGATTCGGAGATCTTCAGTTTCAGTTCAAATGGTAGCATTGTCAACCTTCCGTCGGATTGAATCAGCCGGTGCCAATTTAGATACCTTGTTCGAAAATGCTGTTACAGAGGCGGATGACGGTGTAAGCGTAATCGATGACGATGAGCAGGAGGAAGAAATGTCGTGGACAAATGTCGCCGACGTCCTTGATACATTTTTCTTTCTTGTGTTTCTAGGGGGACAAGCTACTCTGTCTGTCTTTTTCCTAGTGCCCTTGGTGACAGGGCCATCTTAGAGTAAAATATCAGCCATCAGCTCGTTTATATTTATCTGGAAAGCATCTAGTTAACAAGACATTTTTCATGATCTTAGCGGCGTTTGTTTGCTTTTTAATAAATACGGAAAGTTAATAAAAACCGCGAAACAATTCAGACCATTTGTATTGTGACTTGAACTTAACGCAATATTGGTTATATAGCCTTAGCTGCTTAACTTGCTTAATCGCTTTTAGTAGAACAATTCTTAACACTGCACGTTTGTAACGTCGTTTTCATTGGATAATCGTGACGTTTCATAATGCTAATGTTGAGACAGGCACAACCAGAAAGAAAATGATTCCCTCTGAATAATTTATATCTTACATTATTGAATCACATGTCATTGATAATTCGATGACATATTTGTTATTAAAATGCAATTGTATATAATGTTTAATTTTATTTCAATGTTTAACTAGCCAGTAAAGTCTTATATATGAGCCGCGTCATGACAAAACCAACATAATGGGTTTGCGACAAGCATGGATCCAGACCAGCCTGCACATTCGCGCTGTCTGATCAGGATCCATGCTGTTCGCTATCACTTTCTCTACTTGTTATAGGGTTTGTAAGCGAACAGCATGGATCCTGATCAGACTGCGCGGATGCGCAGGCTGGTCTCGATCCATGCTGGTTGCAAACCCATTATGTTGCTTTTGTCATGGCGCGGCTCATATGTATTTGGTATGTCATAGTATACACATAAATTTCCACTACGAAGCATTGCACCTTAATTTAGACATTATTTGAAAGATATACAAACAATATCTTGTAAAAAGAGTAAATATTCCTTTAATACTTTGAAGAAAAGAGACAGATTTAAATATGATAATCTTAATGCTGCGTGTGATAAATGCTTAAATGTTATAGTATTGTGTCCCTTTAACTTTTCCTCAGGTAACCCATGTAACCTCTATTTGTCATTTACTAAACCGGCGTTACCTCATATAAGTGGCAGTTTAGGAATGACAAATAAAGGGCCACGGCTTTACCTCATATAAACGACCCCTTGTGGCGGAGGGGTTGCTTTTACGGATTGAGGCATCAGAATTGCCGCTATCGTTTAACCCTGTGTGATCATAAGAGGCGACTAAATCGGTTCGAATTTCTTGAGTCTATGAATCTCTTATGCAGTTGCTTTTAGTTTTTAACAAAAGAGGTTAGCCAAATCATCGTTCGTATTTCGGTGCCATATGACCTAAACTGTGTCGATGCGCCGTAAAACCAAAAAACAACAACCTCATATAAATGCTTAAATCAAAATTATCTGCTAACTTTAGGTATTATATGACACTAGTGTATCTATGGTATACCGGAAAATAAATATAATAATGTATTTTTGTGCGTTATTGTACAAATGTACAAATAAATATCGAAAAAACACACAAAATAATCGTCTGCAGTCAATCTCTCGAATGGTCTAGAGAAGCATAGACTTTCTTGCATATATATAAGATGTACTAAGATGTTCATAACTTGTTTGGGACAAGGCTTGGGTATGTTTATGAACTTCACAGTATGTAGCTGAGATCTACTTAGACTAGGTTTAACTAGGTTCGTGAGATATATGATAAGACTATGTTTGAGTATGCGTATCAGCTGAATATGTACATGAGATGTACTAAGGCTATGTCGAAGTATGTTCATGAGTTGTACTGGGATAAGGTACGGGTATGTACATTAGGTGTACTTGGTTATGTTTGATTTCATGTACTAGAACAAGGTTTAAATATTTTCATGACCTGTCATTTGACTTGGCTTCAGTATGTTCACGAGTTGTATGAAAAACACAAATTGCCCGGATGTGAGTAGTATTTATAACTCGTAAAACATCATAATAACCATTCCAATTTGAATGATTGATATTATTTTGTAAAATGCAAAATTGCTTTTTTTTTGTTAAGGTCTTGTATAATGCAAATACTTTATTCATGTGTTTGTGTTTTGTTATGTGTAAACCAAATAAATGATTGTTGACGAATAAAAAGAAAAAGTTATTATTGTAAGCCCCTTGACATAACTTTATAACAACGTCTGTAACCAAAGGCATGCTATAATTTAACGTGACACTAGTCATTGTGTTAGAATTTTACTTTAAGCAGTTATAAATATTAAACAGGGGAACGATGGCAAGGACTTGTGGTTAGGGTGTCTGCCTCTCAACCCATGGATCATGGGTTCGAGCCCTACTCGGGTGACGACCATGTTTCTTCTTATGACACCAGTACTGGCTGGTTCTAGGAAGCGGACTCGAAAGTGCTAAATATATAGTGTGGTACTATAGTGTTGCAAGAACTTGTTTCGCAATCGAGCTTAAATAAATGTGTTAAAACTATAAATACTTGTAATATAAGATCAGATAATCTTTATAAAAAAAATAACATCTATGTTCTTGAATTCCAATTAAGGTACATGTAACATATTTATACCGTCGTTATTTTCCAAAACAACATGTTCCACTGTTGTATGTTCTGTTACTGTTTTAGTTTAATCTTCACATTCTCTGCGAACATAATTTTATTCATGTGCTGTGTTCCAAGTTAACATATTTATACCTTCGTTACATTCAAAAACAACTTGTTTCACTGTAAAGTATTCACTACCTGTCTGTTTTAATTTTACAATTCAACGTCTGTTTCGTGTTCTCTACGTGTTGCGTTCCAATGTGACATGTATATTAATGGCGTCGTTACATTTCAAAATTTATTTTTCCACTAGCAATGTTCAGTAACTATTTATTTCCATTCCTTAGTTTTTCATGTTCCAGTGGACATAATTGGGTAAAAAGAATCAATATTTTCAAATGAACAATTTGTTGAAACAACTTGTTTTACCATCAATGTCCAGCAACTGTGTTCTTTTATTTCTACATGTTCCTCACCAAGATATACTTCCAATTGTTATGTAACAAGGAAACACATACTTGTGCTGTGCCGCCGTTTTTCAAAAAAAATTTATCCGCTTTCGTTTTTTTCCGCGCAAATATAATTTTATCTAGGTGCTAATGGAGGACATTTCTATACCGTCAGTATCATCCTCAACAATGTGTTTTTATTTCTGTATTTAGCTCCCTGTTTTGGCATTTAGATCTATATGCCTATTACTTTTCTTTCGTCATCATGCCCAAATTACACGTTTTTCTTCCATTCAAATTGTTTTAATTTCAGTCTAAGTTTCTATGTGTTGCTCGCAAAAAAAAAAAGATGTTTCCAGTTGTTCAGTATACGTAACTGTTGTTCCAAACATGACATTTTCAATAATTGATTTTTCAGATAATAATATTTCCTGTAACTAATCTCCAAATATGATATTTCCAGTAAGTGGTGTTGGTATTTCTAGTAAGTGCTGTTCCAAATATAATATTTCCATAAGCTGATGCTCCAAATATGATATTTCTGGGAACTGTTCCTCCGAATTTGACATTTCCAGCAATTTCTGTTCCAAATATAATATTTTCGGAATAATTATCGATGTGTAAAATACGATTTTTCTCCAGTAACTTATCGATATTCCAAATAGGATTTAACTGAAGATTCCGATATGACATTTCCAGAAACTGCTGCTCCAAAAATGATAAAATCAGTAACTGGTCGATGTTCCAAAATTAAGTGATGTTCAAAATGATATTTATCTGTCACTGATGTTTTTAAACCGGAGTGTCTTGTAAATATTTTTTTTTATTTTCCATTGATGGAATAACGTTTTAAAATGATTCATTTCCAAAATCAAATCAATAATTTAATTGTCTTCCCTACACGGTAAATTGTTAAAACTATTCACCCGTTGTGAAAGGAGAAGTAATGTTCGGAATTATGTTGCATATTATTAAATCGTGTTACATTTAGAAATCTGACATATGATGGCTGTATTTTAAAATTCCTCTTCTTCCCGGGACCTTGGAAGAGGATGAGGATGCCTCTATTCGAAAAGCAGATGTATCCTGAACACCGACTTCTGTTTTATCCTCTGAATTGTTGCCTTTTTCGTCAGCAAAATCTACATTTCTTGTACTTGGCTTATATTCAACGCATGAATTGCTGTAATTAGTGTCACCGTCTGGTTTGGCATTGAACCTATTAATTGGTATCCATCCTTGAACTTTGACATATTTGTCGTCTGTTCTGAATTCGTACTTAGAATATTTATACTCGGGTCCAGGTTTCCGAACTCGTTTGTCTGTTGCATATTTGTACAGACTCATGAAGCCAGATATATCAAGTTGACAGGAGTTGATGTCCTTCTCGAAAAAGACGCCAAATTCATTTCGTGGTACGCAGAAGTATATTGTGTCGATTAGATTAGGCTTATAGGATACGGACGTCAAACTGTTAGCTATGTACGGAGTCCAACGGTCAGCCTGATTATTAGGTATGCAACAAAATATTTTCCAAAGATATGAGCACATTTTGTATGGTTTAGATCTACCTGCAATGTATTTTCCTACAGCGTTCTGTTTTGCGATTGTCTCTATGAAACTTTGTAACGACGTCAATGACGCCGCATTGACGTGGCTGCCAATGCGAGGTAATTTCCCCCTAGATTTCAGCGTCGAATGTAAATAAAACAAAAATAATTAGATAAATAGTATTTAATTGACCGCCAAGCAAAGGAAACCATGCCAGGAATTTGTGTTAAATGATTCGTAAATTGAAGCTTGTAAGTTGCATACTTTAACAAGGAAAAGTAAAAATATAGCGGTGTTCAGGATTAAGCACTTTCATGACTGTGAAACACCACAACACCGTTTATGACGTCACCACCTCCACGTTTGATACAAGATGGCGACGAAGGTTGTATTTTTTGTAATTAATTAGGAAATGTCAAAATATATTGACATTTAATTTTCAACTATTGTTTTGTTATGTTTTTAAATGAAAGCCTTTGTAAAAGTTTTGAATGCACTAACTAAGTTAACATGTTGCTTTTTCAATAACGAGTAGGTATAAGGAAATTAAGACGATATTTTTAGGTTAACCATTCACACAAATAAAAATTTATCTTTGTAAATTTATTTAAATTGTAATTAAATACTTTGTTTACAGCAAAACACATAATTTACATAAATTTGATAACAAACGTTTTGCAAAATAAATTTTAAATTCACTTTCACTTTTAGAAATTTGAATAAAATTGTAACTAATTTTCAATTTCAAACACACAGTTTAAATTTTAACTGATAATTTGACTGAAACAGTTGCTAGCAAGTTTACTGGTTGGGGACCACCAAAACCGGACAACCACCAAACCCGGACGGCCCCGAAAATGCTTAATTTAGTATTTTCTTTGTTCAATGATTGTCATTCACTTTTTTATCAACAATAAGTGCATGTTTATTTTAAAATTAAGTAAATAAATTTATTTCAACCTCCGTAAATATTAATATTTTAATGTCTATTTCAAGAATGTTGACGTTGAAATTTGGGGGTCAAGAAAACAATGCCTGACCTTATATACCAGCTATAATCATTTGCAGAGTGAATAATAGAATATCCAAAACTTCAGCACTTGTTGCTGACATATTGTATATCATGTTAAAAATCAAAAATCAAAACACCCAAGCTTTTATCTGAATTAAATCAGGTCATGTACATATCTGTCGGGACACATGGTACTGTAGTGTAGACAATTTAGGTAATTTTGATACCCTCTTTGTCGAGCCTCAGATATATGTGTCAATAAAATCAGAAATAAACAAACTAGTTTGTTAGTTAGGAGAAGAACCTAGCTGAACTGTGTCAAATGTTTTGGTCTCTAGGTTAAAAATTATGAAATCTGTATGGAAAAATGTTCCAAAAGTGTCCGGTTGATGGTCTCCGACCAGTAAACAGTTTATAGCACTCTTAGATAAATTGTATGAAATTCTTGAAATTAATTGAAATCAATAAAAAATTTATGCGTCTAAATCGCGTACCTGTCTAAATCTAACTAGAGCAATACGTCAGTACAAAAGTGGAGACAGCTTGTGTTAGGTTATGTACAAATCTCGCTCGGGCACATTCCAATCAAACCGGTATCCATTTAACAATGCATTCAAAGCTCTATAAAATGCACAATTTATACATAACTTAAAGCACAAGCTTTGTTTCAGATTTTCCATCATTAAATGTAAACAAACAGATCATGAGAATTTTAGTTGTCTACTTCAATGGCGAATTTTCTGCAAACTACAAAATTGTAGTCATTTTGCCTTTATCTCTACTTGAAGATACAAGCGGATAAGTGAAATGTTTGATCCCAGAAGAAATACCAAATGATAGAATGACACTATTAAAATATAAAAAATGTTAAATAAAAAATGAACAAACTTTTTTACCTGACTTTCCCTTTTATAGGCTTAGCCTAAAAATAATTTCATATTATTGTAATTGAACTAATTCTGTAAACAACCACAGAAATTCAACTGATTCATCTTGTCAATAACAGTGCTGTAGATAACCATTGTTTTATTGATAATTTGTTTTGACAAAATGATTTTGTTTTAAATAAGAATTGAAAATTAATATATGTATTACTACAAGCAGACCTAATCTTAGTAAGATTGACAACTCATTCGAATTGGTAAAATTTGCACCGAATTTTGTTCTTGCTTATAAGTATTCCAGATATGAAAGTTTAGTTTTTCTTAATAAATGTCAAATGGCGTCAAAATAAAGTATTTTTGTTGTTTGATATATATTGGATTAGCTGGGAAAAATCTACATTTGCAGAGTTCCAGATAAATCTATTAAACCCTTCAAAGTATAAGTTTAAAGTAAACATTTTGAAAATAACAAGTTTTTGCTTTATTTCAGACTCTGCTGTTAAACATCTTTATAGTGAGTGTACAGGTCTGGTGGTGTAAGGGCTTCTACATACCAGGGGTAGCACCTGTAGAGTTTATCAAAGGTCAAGATGTAGATGTTAAAGTAAGTACATTTACTATAATTATATGTTTGCAATGATTGTGGTAGCTTTCGTGAAGGAATATGATATTAACTTTATTAAGTAGCCATTTCTTTTGCTTGTTTTTGTTTGAAGCATTGAGTTAATCAAATATCAATTCAGATCAAATAACTTTATATGTGTTCCATGGCCTCAAGGTCTTTTTTGATAGTTTTGGAGTAATTAACTTCTCCATTCTGGCTTGTGTTTTTCAAAATATAATGTTTTTTCTTCTTCACCTATGTATAATGTGACTTCCAATGTGAGAGACTTTGCAGTCTCTGATCCCCTAAAGTCCTGCTACGACCAAAAATGGGTCACCTGAAGAATATTTATAACGGGAAAACAAAGACTAAATATTACTGTTGATATTTTCCATTAATACATATACATAAAACACAAGCTTCCTTAATGTGGTCATATCACTTGTAGTTATTAATACATATAAATCATAGATACTTTTATAAAAATTCAACTGAAAAACGTGATCCCTGATCTATGGCTGTTAAATATTATTTTCAAGGTTTTTTTTTTAGGGGGAAAACACACACTTTTTTAATGGGGGAATGACGCCCATATTTGGCCCCAAATTTTACTCAATGAGAGCCCTGCCCAAAACATATACATAATGTAAAATTTCAAAAACTGTTCTGTCTTTAATGTATTCAGACATTTGCTTCTGAATCTGAATCATTACAGAAAAGTAATTATAAGTTGTAGTCCTCGGTTTATTTGAAGTAAATAATCCCCGATGATATTAATGATAAAATATTTCAAACTATGTTTCTTTTTCAGGGCGTGAAATTAACTAGTGTACGGACCCAGCTTCCAATGGAGTATTACAGGGCACCATTCTGTGAACCTGAGGGTGGTGGCCAGTACAAGCCCGAAAATCTAGGTAATTATAATGATGTCAATAATGCTGGGTTTAAAAATGTATGTTAAAAAGTACTTAAAGCGCTACTTTTTTCTGCAGAGCAAGTTTTCTGTGCAAAATTTGAATTGACAAGAAGTTATGGAAAATATTTAATTGCTACTTGGTATGAAATTTGATAGTTTTGTAAAAAAAAATATTTTTGTGGGTTATTAAATTCCAGGAATGTTTATTTTTCCAAAACAGTAAAATATAAAATAATGCGATACAAAATAATCTTACAGCGGACAAAATGAAATTTTTTGGATCTTTAATTCTCGGATTGACCTATCCACAGAAACCACAAAAATTAGTGCCCCATGAATTATGATGATTTTGCAGTTTCTCAGTGTATTATAGAAATCTTTTGATGTCTTAACATCAATATATTTAATGCAACAGCTGTTGCCAGATAGCCTATTATATAAAGCATTAAAACAGTTTACAATATTTTGAATTGTTTTGCTTCAGATCTGTATTAAAATGGTATATTGACTGTGATAAATGATACTGACATATGATATATTTCTGTTGTCTCACAGTCTGGTGTCAGTGTTGGTAATAGTTTATGTTGTTGTACATATAAGGGTATCTTTTAAGATAAATGAGTGGTTTACATAAAAATGCTTTTTAAGCAGTTAAAATTTCTCTTAAAATTGTGCCAAAATGAACAATTTGCATGTTGCGACTTGGATTTTTGCCAAATTTAAGCCAAATAAAAAAAATGCAAAACCAAAATGAAGCTCTAAACTAATTTCTTCTGTTTTACCACTGCTTGCACCAAAAACAAGAAGCATTTTCCACCAGGGCAAATTTTACATGACTACATTTTACATTTTTCTTGATATCCCTAAAATTGATGATGGACAGTTCCAAAAATGAATGTTGGACCAGTCCAATTGAGAAGTAAGCTAAGCAGGTTATGGGTTAGTCATGTGACATTAACATTTATATATGATTTATTTTCTGGTTACAGGTGAAGTTCTTAGAGGAGATAGGATTGTTTCAACAGCTTATAAGGTACGTAGAGCTAGGACATTACTGAATATGAATGCTGAAGAAAAAAACTTTACCCTTTAAGAGGGAACTTGAATCAAACTTCTGAAGTTTATCACATGAAATAATCTGATTTGAACCAGAAACAAAATTGTTTTTAATATGAAAATTAGTAATTAAAAGCAGTCATTTAGAAAGAGTGTTAATAGTACTCTGATATTGGAAACAGACACTGTATTTTATTCCATAATTTGTTAATATCTTAAACATCATTTCATATCATAATGTAAAATTCTGTACTCTACATAAGTAACAGTACTTTTTCACAGTAAAAATCTGAGAAATAAAAACCAATAGAAACTGTGTCCCAGTGAAAACATAGGTATATTATCATTTTCAGTATCTTATGTTCATGGTACCTAAATAAAATAAAAAAGATTGTAATGGTTTTAAAGCTGTCAGTTTTAAACTCGTATCATTTATAAATCAAATGTGTGTATGATAAATTTTCATACAGATCAAAGCATTGGAGGATCAGACCTGTAAATTACTGTGTACGGGTGACAAACCCAGCCAGCTGTCACTGAAACAGGCTAAAATCCTCATTGACTTGATAAAGAACGATTACTATGTGCATCTGTAAGTAACTTATAACCAAATTCATTGTATGCCAGTTAATACTCTGCTGAATTATTATTATAAAATATACTGTTTTATAGACATAAATATATGATGTGATAGAAAAAAATGCTTTGTTATGAAGTTGCTGGCATTATGACAACTTACATAATGGGTGATTATATGAGTTAACATTAATTATTTTTTAGAAAATTTCAAGAATTCGTGAATTCATTAAGTGTATTTTAGTAAAGAGAATATCACAGGCATGCTACAATGTACCGCATGTTAATTTAAAGTTGTATTGTACAAATTGTAACTGACTGAAAAATAAAAATCAACCTTAGGTGGGATTTGAATTTGGGACACTCGTACATCTGAAGTGGACACTAACATGGCACTGTAAAGCTATGAACTATAAGCACACATTTATATTATACCATACATTATATTTCATTTGCCGTTATTCTTCTAGGTTGGTTGACAATTTACCGTGTGCCACAAAGTTTGCTTTAATTGATACACAAGAGATCCAATACGAGCATGGCTATAGACTTGGTTTTGAGAAGGATGGAAAGGTAAAAGATGTTATCTGGAACTCGGCAATTTTTTTTGTCCAAACTGACCCGTAGGTACAAACAAAGTTTTACCATTATACCTTCACAGTGCACTTCGGGTCATAATAGATTAGTCAACCTGTTGTGCTTATTTTCGAAGCTATAACTGTAAAAGGTTTGTTTGTACCTACGGATTAGCTGGGGGAAAAAAACAAAATATTCTTAATTTTGGAGTTAGTCTATTGTTAGGACAGTGTGCATTTCATCATGCTTATGAATATTTAATGAGAGATGATTAATGAATGTGAAATGTTGAAAAGTATAAGAAATTGAAAGCACATTAAGTGAACTGAAAATCACAATAAGTAAATGACCAAATTCCAATTGAATAATTTGATGCTGTTATTGCAGATTTTGCATTTTAAAGTACTTGTTTCTATGTTGAGTTCTAAGTTGGAAGTAGTTTTGTTTGACTGATGTAAGGAAAGTAAATGTGGTAACTGGCATATTTTTATGTGTTCTGAATAAATGGAGCTAATCTTTTAGTGTAAGCTTTATAAATAGGTAATGCATTATGATAGGCTTTCATAGACATTTTGTTTTGTACATCATAACATGTAATATAACATGTATAAATTGCTTAAAATTGAAATATAAATGTCCTTGGATTCATTTTAAAGGATTTGCATCAAATAAGACACACTTTAAGGCAAACATTTAAATTTGTTATTTTTTTCTTGTATTTTTACAGGCTTACTTGAACAATCATTTGAAGATTTTATTGAAGTACCACTTTGATGTTAGTAGGTAAGTGCAATTAATGGTCTTAACATGCTGGAACTGAAAGTGATTACCATTTGCCACCAGTATAGATTCTGGAAATTTTGTTTAGATTCATTATTGGCATGCATGTTTTAATTACTTATTTTACCTACTGAAAGCCATATATTCATTTCGGTTGAACAGAGTTTAACTTTTAGCAAGACAGATAAAATGACAAATTCAGTCTATTTTTTTGTACTGTAAAAGTCAAATTCTGACTTCCTAACTTTACCTTAGACAACAGGTGCCACTTTGTGCAAGAGCGAGCATCTGAGTAGAATCATCAACATTTTGTATGCTATTTAGATAGCTTCATCTTAATAAAGAATGAAAGGATAAGATCCAACGGCAGTGAGATGTAATTTAATTTTAAAGATAAATAAGGCATAAAACACTAGATTTTGCTGATATATACAATAACAAATGAAAATTATTTGAGCCGCGTCAGACAAAACCAACATAGTGGGTTTGCGACCAGCATGGATCCAGACCAGCCTGCGCATCCGCGCAGTCTGATCAGGATCCATGCTGTTCGCTATCAGTTTCTGTACTTGTAATAGGGTTGGTAAGCGAACAGCATGGATCCTGATCAGACTGCGCGGATGCGCAGGCTGGTCTGGATCCATGCTGGTCGCAGACGCACTATGTTGGTTTTGTCGTGACGCGGCTCAAATTATTCCTCTTTTATTGCAGCCAGACAAACAGAGTAGTTGGGTTTGAGGTAGCCCCAGAAAGCCGTTCCGTAACAGATTACGAGGTCAAGGATGGTGCATGTTCAAGTAAAGCCAGTCTTGCTAAATCGGACCCATCTCCTCTGCTTGTAGAGGCTAAAGGTAAATAAATTATTTTCTGTTATTCTGTCAATATGTTGTTCTGTTCTGAAGTTATGTTCATATATTTATGTTCACAGAAGGAACTCATGTTATGTTGTATTTACAAAAAGAAATAGAGGATATTCAAGATTTTTCTATAAATACATGATTTGTTTTCATCGAGTGGTATGAAAATAAATATTTCATGAGTGGCGGTAGCCACGAGTGAAATATGGTAATTTTCATGCCACAAGTTGAAAATAAATCATGTATTTATAGAAAAAACTTGAATTTTCTGTTTATTATATACATTTTTCTCTTTTTGACATTAAAATTTTAAAGACTTTTCCTTAAATTTTGTGTACCGGTAGAATATAAAAGAAAGTAGTCCGGCAAGACACCAGTGAAAATACGGAAAATATGTTTCACTGCAGTGAAAAATAAATTTTTACAGTGAAAATACGGAAAATGAAAATACGCATTTTATTTCATGAATATTTCTCAATATTTCATTTATAAGTATATAATAAACCAATTTATTTTCATAATTATAATTTATAGTTTTGTTTACAAAAGAAAATGAAGCTATGTTAACATATTTATTTTTACATATCTATATTTTTGAGAGAAAAAAAACCGGTTATTTTCAAATATTCATGTTTAAAAAAGAAACCAAAGTGGTGTTTTTCATATTATTTGTTCACTGAAATAACCCAAGTAATGTCCATATAATAATACATGTATATTAATGTTAACATGTGGAATCCAAAATTATGTTCACATACTTAAGTAAACAGGAGGAACCAAAATTATGTTCACATATCTAAATTTTAAAGAAGAAAGCTAGATTATGTTCACATGTAAATATATTTATGATTACAGAAGGGACAGAGGTTATGTTCACATATGAGGTACACTGGGAGCAGAGTGATATAATCTGGGCATCAAGATGGGACACGTACCTGGCTATGAGTGATGTACAGATACATTGGTTCTCCATCATCAACTCTGTTGTTGTTGTCTTCTTTCTCTCAGGTTAGTGATATACTGACTCACACGCTATATAATGTTCTAAAATCTGGAAAAAGTGTGATCTCTTGGAAGCATGATTAATCACAACAAAATTACATGAAAACTGCAGATGTGCTTTGATTTATTCTGTATTTATGGAATAAAAAAAGAAATAAAATGCAACATCCCTCACACCCCCTAGCACCGGCTTGAGCGGTACACAATTTTCAATACTTAAAAGTGCTGGAATCAATGATCCCCAAGGACCAAAACTGAAGTGAAGAATGGGGCAAACTTTTAACAGCTGCCACACGGCACTTGTCACTTGCTCTTGTGAAGTATACAAATATTGAAGAAGGATGATCCCTCGAAAGCATTAATCACAATAAAATTGCATGAAAACTTGGTTTGATTGAGTCTGTACATGAGGGATAATGAATAAGTACAAAAGAAGGTACTGAGAGCTTTGGAATCTGGACAGTTATTAAAATTGCTGAATGCAAATGATTTTATAGAACAGATGTATATGGAATTATAACAACAGTAAAATATGTTGCAACACTTTTCACCCAACACAGGCTAAGAATAGAAAATAATATGATTTTCAAGTCATTTCTGGGTATAGTTCTTAATGATATTTTGCTTGTTGTTTTGTTTTTTTAGATGCCCCAGTTGGTCTTTGTAAGAAATTCAAATGTATTTTATATTTTTGGGCTTTTGGACCTCAACGGAATACCTCTAAGTTTTGAAATATCATTGTATTGCAGGTATATTGACTATGATTATGATCCGAACATTGAGAAAGGACATTGCAAAATATAACAGAGATGAGGATTTGGTAAGTGTATTAACCCTTGATATCCTGAATTTCTTAAATGAACTTGTCCAGCTTCCATTTGTGGAACTTTCCATTATCATTTTTTGGCGACATCAAGATGAAAATATTAAGTAAAACAGGGGACAGTATAGAGTTTGGTCAGACTGCATGGATATGTAGGGCTGGCCTGGCTCTATACTGGTGGCAAAGGCAAATCACGTGTTTACGGTTGCTGACTTCAAATCACTTGTCTTGCACTGCTGTTGGTGATGAATCTTGCCATTAAGAGTTTAGGCATCAGAATTGCAGCCACTGTTTGTCCCTAGTTGATGGTAAGAGGCGACTAAATGGGTTCGAAATACTGGAGTTTATGCATCTCTTGGCTCGAGCAAGCATGGTTGTTTTGATCCCTGGTGTTAAGTTTGAAGCATCTGAATTTAACCAAAATAATCTTTCCTGTTTTAGAGCCATATGATCTAAATTGTGTTGGTGTGTCGTAAAACAAACAGGTGTGTCGTAAAACAAAGTAAAACAGGTGCCTGTTCATGACTAAAATTATGCGTCAATGGGACCTTGAAATTATGCAACAACGCACACATGAAATTTTGCAACAAGGTGACCCTTAAGATTATGCAATCAGAGCACCTAAGCTTTGCTGCCATATGACTTATATTTTTAGTGTCACTTAAAACCCATGAAAACAAACTTATTGCTTCTAGTATAATATCATTCTCAAATTTTAAACATGTTGTTTTTTTGTTAATTTAGGAGGAAACATTAGAAGAGACCGGATGGAAGCTTGTACATGGAGATGTATTCAGACCACCAAGATTTAATAAGTTGCTGGCCTCACTTCTTGGTGCTGGAATACAAGTCTTCTTTATGGCTATGATTACTGTTGGTAAGTAGAATACTGAAACACACAATAGTATTATGTGGATTATTTTCTATATTTAATTAGTCAAAGGTAAATGAGCACGTTTCAATGGTTGGAAGTTACAATTTTTCCCAAACTGTCAATAATTATAACTAAAAATTCAACTTTTTTCTGTTATTTAGACTGACTTTATCCCAATTTACCTAATTTTGTGTCTCAAAATATGCTTCTATTGGGCATACCTTGTACAAAAATTAATACAAAGGCTTATTTGAAGTAACTTTTTGATACTTAATAGTATGTTGTAAATTCTTTTTACTAGATATCTATGTTTTTATGCTATGCTTTATGTTCAGAAGGTACTTTTTTACATTTTCGAGTCAAATTGAATTGTTATAGAGCATAAAGTATGAAGAGCACTGAATTATTTGATACAGCTTTCTAGTTGATCTGTCTTATTATACAAATGATATATAATATTGTCATATATAACAATAATTTCAGCATTTGCTATGTTGGGTATGTTATCACCAGCGTCTAGAGGGGCTCTCATGACTGCAGCACTATTCCTCTTTGTATTTATGGGGTAAGATCACCTTCTGATGTATCCAATTTCTATATGATTACCTAAGTATGATTGTAAAGGTCTTTTATCTATTATGTTCGACATATTTAATTTAGCAGAATTCTGAAGTATTTTTTAAGTTTTTTAAACAATCGTTTATTTTATTTAATAAGCTGACTGTCACTGGTATTGTTGTTCAGAGTTTCTATTAGTGGAAATTCGGAAGTCATTCACTTCCTGACTTTGGTGAGTGACATCCAAAATGTCATGGTTGTCCTTCTTTACCTATATACATGTAATGTGTCTTCCACTGTCTGAGAGGTTGCAGTCTTTGACTTCAAAATTTTGAAATTTAATTGGAATTCTGGAACTTGTTAAAACAGTTTAGACTCAAACAATGAAAAACAGACACTGAAGAAATAGAGCTAGTTATTACTTATTTTACAATTTTGAAATAACTTCTGAGCAGCTATGATTTTGATGTAATTGTTTAATCTGATAATCATTTTCATTTCAATGTATATAAACTGTCTTTTTACAGGTTGATTGCAGGATATTTTGCTGCAAGAATTTACAAAACAATGAAAGGTACTCAATGGAAACAGTCCGCTTTACAGGTAATATATTAGGCTATATATAGTCCTCGTGTTTACAAGTTTCACGTAATTTCTGTCAATCTTAATTAGTTTTTGAGTGCTGTAGGGCTCAAAAATTACATATGCCGCCTGCATCAAGTCAGACTTGCCTGTATGTTTATGTAATATGACCTGATTGTTCTATCCATCATAATAAAAATTGACTTTTCCAAATTGAAGAAGCCCATTTATACAAGAGTTTGTCAGAAATTAATATGGTGAAAAGGCTTATTGAGTCTCATCGAAGAAAATTAAGCTAGTTTTTAAAAAAAAGTACCTTGATATCCAGTTTATTGAAATATTATCAATCATATGAGATTCTTCTGATGAATATTTCACTGGTATGAATAGATTATATGATGAAATATATTGTTCAATGATTTAGATTGTTGTCATGAAATTTAAGCTTACAATAATACAATGCAATAATTTGTCACCATTAGGGGAGATATAATTACTTTTATAAACGACTCTAGTCTAATTTTAAGACAAGTTCAAGACAACGGCAAAAGTTAATATTATTTGTGTTTCATTCCAGACTGCTACATTATACCCAGGACTTGTTTTTGGAATATGTTTTTTCCTGAACTTTTTCATCTGGGGCAAACATTCATCAGGAGCTGTACCATTTACAACAATGTTGGCTCTACTCTGTATGTGGTTTGGTATTTCAGTGCCACTTGTGTTCCTAGGCTATTTCTTTGGGTTCAGAAAACAGGTGCGTATTTTAAGTATTTGAAGTATTATATCCCTGATAAGTTTCCCTGAAAATTCGTAATATTGCATAATGAGCATAATAATATGCAAAAACTTAAGTTGGTGAATTAACATATGGAAATAAAGGCCACAAACCACTCTTGATGGTGAACTAGCTTTCCATTGATAGGATTTGTGTGTGTTAAAATGTAACAATTTTTTATGATAGTAAAAAAGTTTCAGTGGTGCATACCACAGGTGTATGACATTTGACACAGTCTGTCTATAGGGTGCTACACAGATGTCAGGCATCAGTGTTTTATTGTTTCCTCATACTGTCCCTGCTTTTCATTTTAAGATGGGATGTCAGATCATACAGTTTCCAGTTTTATCTCATGATCTAAGCCTTCTGTTACATTTACTGTCTTATTTTTCATAGCAACTGTATTTATTGACTGATATTTTACATATTTAGTGTGTGTGAATCTCCCACTGAACTATGTATGCCTTTGAGTGGAATTTCATATTGATTTGGTCAAGGTCACTGAAGCTTAATTTAGGTTTTAGGTTTTTCCTTCCTTTTATCTGCTGCTGGTAGGCCAGTGATTTTAATCTGTTAGATTAAAAGAATAATAGCCCCATGTTTGTTTAATTGTAAACTGTGATTTTGTATTGTAACATTGTTGACACAATAAACAATTATCATTTCAGAAAATATATGTCTTAAGATGATGCAATTCTTGTTAATGGTTGTTAAAAAGATTATTTTTTAACAGATGTCATTATTTTCTGTTACAGGCATATCAGCATCCTGTTAGAACCAATCAAATTCCAAGACAAGTTCCTGAACAAGCCTGGTATATGTCACCAGGTCTCAGGTTAGATATTTACTATATTTCTGTTGAACATATGAATACATTAAGTTTTATTTTTGTACAGTTTTTAGCTCGACTATTCGATAAGAATAAGTAGAGCTATTGCAGTCACCCGAGCGTCGGCGTCACCACTTATGTTAAAGTTTTTGTAATAGTTCAAATATTTTCATAGTCCATTGACATTTGGCTTTGAAACTTTGCACACTTGTTCACCATCATGACCCCAACCTGTAGACAGGAGGAGGTAACTCTATCAAGCATTTTGACAGAATTATGCCCCTTTTTCGACTTAGAATTTACGTTAAAGTTTTTGTAATAGTTCAAATATTTTCAAAGTCCATTGACATATGGCTTTGAAACTTTGCACACTTGTTCACCATCATGACCCCAACCTGTAGACAAAAGGAGGTAACTCTATCAAGCATTTTGACAGAATTATGCCCCTTTTTAGACTTAGAATTTACGTTAAAGTTTTTGTAATCGTTCAAATATTTTCAAAGTCCATTGACCTATGGCTTTGAAACTTTGCACACTTGTTCACCATCATGACCCCAACCTGTAGACAGGAGGAGGTAACTCTATCAAGCATTTTGACAGAATTATGCCCCTTTTTCGACTTAGAATTTACGTTAAAGTTTTTGTAATAGTTCAAATATTTTCAAAGTCCATTGATATATGGCTTTGAAACTTTGCACACTTGTTCACCATCATGACCCCAACCTGTAAACAGGAGGAGGTAACTGTATCAGGCATTTTTTTTACTATCAAGCACGAAGAATAGTCGAGCGTTGCTGTCCTACCGACAGCTCTTGTTAGCTCAAGCTATTGTTCTTGCCCACGTGTCAGCATCACACTTTCATAGGTTCAAGTTTTTAGGCATTTGACTAAAGTTCCGCTTTTTTTCTACTTGTGAAAGATTCTTTTTCCATATAGAACTGATTGAAGAGTTAAAGGCCCATTATGCCTCACAACTGGTGTCAATTTTATTTCTGAAAACCTTTTTATTTATGGTATCTTCTTACATGGTACGAAAAAATATTTCTTTGCAATATAAAAGAACTTTTTTTTTTGCTACTTTTGCTCTGTTGGCAATTGGTATGATTTAAGTGAATCAGCATTTTGTATGGAAGTTAAAATACTACTTTGTTTACATTTTGCTATTTTTGCAACACATTACTGCACATTCAGCGATACTTTCTTCAGTTGTTATACCTGTTTAAATGTTCTTAATCCATTATCAAAGCATTATTAAACAAATGTTTGACATTTCTAAAGAATTTGCTTTGAGTGATTTATCATATTTACTAATAATTTTGTTGTAAATTTCAGCATCTTGATGGCAGGTATTTTACCATTCGGAGCTATGTTCATTGAACTGTTCTTCATCTTTACAGTGAGTGTTATCTCCCTTGATATATGTTTGAGATAAATTTAGTCAAGATTTCTTAATTTATTGTTGAAATATTTTTATTTCTCTATGAAATTTTCTTTTTATGCCCCCACAATGTGGGAGCATATAGCGTTGCACTTGTCCGTCCGTCAGTCCGTCCGTCCGTATGTCCAGAAATCTTGTGAACGCAACTCCTCTTAAACCGGATAGCAGAATTTGCTTAAACTTACAGAGATGAACAACCTTAATGTGTAGATGGTAGTAAAGGAAGGAATTTTCGCTGCGACCAAATTTAACAGAAGTATGGCCCTTTGTTGATTTTTTCACTAGATACTATGTAGAAATTTTGTGAACGCAACTCCTCTTATACGGATGGCAGATTTTGCTTAAACTTCCAGGGATGAACAACCTTAATGTGTAGATGGTAGTAAAGGAAGGAATTTTCGATGCGACCAAATTTTACAGAATTATGGCCCTTTGTTGATTTTTTCACTATATACTATGTAGAAATTTTGTGAACGCAACTCCTCTTAAACTGGATGGCAGATTTTGCTTAAACTTACAGGGATGAACAACCTTAAGGTGAAGATGGAAGTAAAGGAAGGAATTTTCGCTGCGACCAAATTTTACAGAATTATGGCCCTTTGTTGATTTTTTTCACTATATACTATGTTGAAATTTTGTGAACGCAACTCCTCTTAAACCGGCTGGCAGATTTTGCTTAAACTTCCAGGGATTAACAACCTCAATAAGTAGATTGTAGTTAAGGAAGGAATTTATGCTGCGACCAAATTTAACAGAATTATGGACCTTTGTTGATTTTTAGTTTTCAACTTGTGGCACATGTAGTCCAAAAAATATTTGACCTAGAGTCATAAGATTGACAGAACAGTGGCGTGTTGGGGCATCTGTGTCCTTTGGACACATTTCTAGTTTTTATGTAATTCTGACTTTTATATTTCACACAACAGACAAATTTATAAGTTTAATCCTATTGCTTGATGTATATTTTTGAACCACTATAATTTTGATTGCTTAAACATTGTCGGCACTTAACATATGTGTACATATATATTTTATTTTCAGGCAATCTGGGAGAACCAGTTCTACTATCTGTTTGGTTTCTTGTTTCTAGTGTTTGTCATTCTCATAATTTCTGTATCACAAATCTCTATTGTGATGGTATACTTCCAGTTATGTGGCGAGGTAAGCTATTCCATTTTCTTTGCATTTTTTCACCATTGTTTGCTGTTCAGTCAGTACATGTTATGAAATGTCCCCTAAAAATAATGAATGGTTTTGTCTAGTTTGAATGATGGGCAAGTCCATTTAAGATATTTAGCATAGTATGGGTAAAGCTTGAGTTTTTCTCATTAGGAATTCTGAAGTTACTTAATATATTGCAAAGGTATGGCCTAAAACAAATCGATTTTTAAAGATCATTTTCAGAAAGCTTTGAAATGAATTTTTTTTTTTTGAATAAGAAAAATAATTTTAAGTGGTTTATCATGATATATGATGATATAATGATAAAAAGTAAGCTAAAAATAGCATGCCTCTTCACTTCCATAGATAAATTACCTAGATTATTACAATAGAATTTAATAGTGATCTGTTTTTGCAGTTAGTTTAAAGTTAACCATACTTTCTAAAACTTTAAAGTTTGTTGAAATATTGCAGTTATACACATGGTATACATGCTTTTTTCTCAATCATACTCATTTATTACATGCTTTTCGGTGGTTTATAGAAATATATCAGTGACATAAAACTGGTAATTTCACTGTTTGAAACAGTGAAATTACCACTTTGATAATTTCACTGTTTTGAATTTAAGCCCCTTACGTTGTTTCTGTGAAATACCAGCGTGCACAGTACTGGGTACCAACTTAATAACGTGACGTCGTAAATGACGTCACGTTGTATTATTATTTGGCGCGCTTTTCATTCAGTTATAGGTTTTATGTCTTTTTAATACGTTTCTTTGCATATAATAAAAAGAAAATTTGTTTAGTTTAGTGTAAGATCGAAATATATTTCACCTTGTGAACACCAAAAGTTCATATTTCACTCGTGGCTGTGCCACTCGTGAAATATACCTTTTGGTGCTCACTCGGTGAAATATATTCCGATCTTACACTGAACTAAACAAATATCCTCTATCTATTTCATGTTATCTATTTATACAGGACTATCACTGGTGGTGGAGATCGTTCATCGTGTCTGGAGGTTCAGCTGTTTATATATTTGCATATTCTATATTCTACTTCATGACAAAGGTAGGTTACAAAATCTGTCCGACTCTTGTTTAATCCCGTCCAGCCGCACAACATTTCTTAAGCAGTAGCTGTGCTTCCTAAATTGAGTGTCCACTAGATATAGAAAATACATAGAAATGTTATACATACAAGTTGCAAATTGCCTTACAAAAAATCTGGAGAAAGTGTGATCTCTCAAAAGCAGTAATCACAACAAAATTACATGAATATTGCAGAAGTCATATTTTGCTTGTTTGGGTTAATTTTCGGCGCCTTGGGTCAAGATTGGACTTAAACTTTGAAATAGAAACAGAGATGTTAACAATAATTTTTGCTAATATTGAACAGGAAATTTGTAAAACTTATTGATTTAATACAATAATTTGAAAAATAGGGAGAGCTATTGTACTCACCAAGGCGTCTGCATCACAATTTGGTTAAGTTTTTGTGTGCAAGTTGTTGTCTTCAAAACTATTAAAGGGAAATGGTAAAAACATCACACACTTATTAGAGTGCATAATAGGTCACTATCTAAGGTCCATAACTCTATTGTAATTTTTATGCCCCCACAATGTGGGAGCATATAGCGTTGCACTTGTCCGTCCGTCAGTCCGTCCGTCCATACGTCCCGAAATCTTGTGAACGCAACTCCTCTTAAACCGGATGTCAGATTTTGCTTAAACTTACAGGGATGAACAACCTTAATGTGTAGATGGTAGTAAAGGAAGGAATTTTTGCTGCGACCAAATTTAACAGAATTATGGCCCTTTGTTGATTTTTTCACTAGCTACTATGTAGAAATTTTGTGAACACAACTCCTCTTAAACCGGATGGCAGATTTTGCTTAAACTTACAGGGATGAACAACCTTAATGTGTAGATGGTAGTAATGGAAGGAATTTTTGCTGCGACCAAATTTAACAGAATTATGGCCCTTTGTTGATTTTTTCACTATATACTATGTAGAAATATTGTGAAGCAACTCCTCTTAAACTGGATGGCAGATTTTGCTCTAACTTACAGGGATGAACAACCTTAATCTGTAGATGGTAGTAAAGGAAGGAATTTTTGCTGCGACCAAATTTAAAAGAATTATGGCCCTTTGTTGATTTTTTCACTATATACTATGTAGAAATTTTGTGAATGCAACTCCTCTTAAACCGGATGGCAGATTTTGCTTAAACTTCCAGGGATTAACAACCTTAATGTGTTGATGGCAGTAAAGGAAGGAATTTTTGCTGCAACCAAATTTAACAGAATTATGGCCCTTTGTTGATTTTTTCATTAATTACTATGTAGAAATTATGTGAACGCAACTCCTCTTAAACCGGATGGCAGATTTTGCTTAAACTTCCAGGGATTAACAACCTTAATGTATAGATGGTAGTAAAGAAAGGAATTTTTGCTGCGAACAAATTTAACAGAATTATGGCTCTTTGTTGATTTTTAGTTTCAACTTGTGGCACATGTAGTCCAAAAAATATTTGACCTAGAGTCATAAGATTGACAGAACAGTGGCGTGTGGGGGCATCAGTGTCCTATGGACACATTTCTAGTTGAAAGAATTATGGCCCTTTTTAAACTTGGAAAATTCTACATTATCCAGGCTATCAAGTACTGGGAATAGTGGAGCATGCTGTCTTACCGATAGTGCTTGTTTTAATGCAGGTCATTTTGTTGTATTTGTTGAGAGATAAGAATGATCATTAAAGTCTTAAAAAGTTACTAGATCTGAAACAAATGTTATGTAAATTTTAACACATTGAAGGACTTAAAACTTTAATTTTCATAACAGTTATAATAAAATTTGTTTTTGTTCTTTTTCAGTTGGAGATCACAGCTTTTGTATCAACACTGTTGTATTTCGGTTACACATTGTTGATGGTGCTGACATTCTGGTTGTTAACCGGAAGTGTAGGTTTCTATGCGGCTTACTGGTTCATCCGTAAAATATACAGTGCCATCAAGATCGATTAACCCTGTAAAGGACATCTAGGACTTTTTTAACAAATTCTCCTTCATTTTGACTTAGTAGTGCACACACAGTGTCAATCCCGTATTAGCAGTCTTTTATAGATAATAGCCATCAGTGAAAAATAGATGTTCCACGGTGATCGAGGTGGCGAAAAAGACAATATTGTACATAATGAAGATTTCGTTGAGGGTTTGAACCATATTATGGTATTGTTGGAATGAAATCCTCAGCAAAAAGGAGATTTTGTGATATCACTGGGATTTATATCAACCTTTCAGTTGTATTCTTTCATAAGGTGATACAAACATTCTTGCGAAAAACAACTGTTTCTTGTCATACATGGGCCAGCATTTACACATATCGTCAATCGTGTTTCAGCAAATAAGAATAAAGTGGCATCACATAGTTATCATGTAAGGAATTTACATGAGAAATTTGAAGTTGCATCACTGTGATTTCCAGAATGACTGCTAATTCGGGCTCGACATTTTTTAGTTCCATTCCCTTTTTTTTTGCTGTTTAACCATAAACTTGTGTATTACAGTTTGTGGACGAACACTTAATTTTGTTTCATTTGTAAATGAAGCAGTGTGGGGGACTAAACAGTGCTTTTGGGTTCAAAGTTATAAAGATAACGCTAGAGTTGTATAAACAATGGGTTTGATTTGGAGGGTTCTTTTATATTCCAAGATGGTTCAGAGATAATAATGTGATAAAGTGTGTTATTTGTTTATGTGTGCGATATGATTAATTCCAGAAATGTCATGCGTATGGCAGAAAATTAGTGTGAAATGTCTGTTGTTTTGAAAATTAGAGATTTTTGTGCTTTTTACTGCAAGAAAGAAATCATCGTTAATGTCTTGCCATAATGTGAATACAATTTAATTTAACAAATTGGATGAAGTTGGAAAAAAAATAATCTAGGAAAAACAAAAAAACTTGGCCAACACTTTTGATTTGAAGAAACAACTTGGCCAACACTTTCGATTTGAAGAAACAGATGTAAAATTTTTTAGGTTTGTAAAGTAATTTGAAAAACTTTCAATCCTCAAGATATGTGTAGCAGTTCAAAAAAAAAATGTGATTTGTAAAGTTTTCTAGGTATGTATAATATTTTGAAAAAATCTCAAGGATTTTTAAGCAATTAGAAAAAGAAATTGTGATTTAATATACTCTAAGTACGTAAAGTATTTCGGAAAAATAGAAATTGTGATGTATTTTTTTCTATGTATGTCGAATAATTTTGAGAGAGAAAAAGAATGTGACGTAAAATATTGGTTTGTACATAACGGTCATCTTGGCATTTAAGCATATTGTATGTGTTAAGTAATAAATCATAAAGCATCTTACATAATAACTGAAAATACAGTTGAAAAAATCTCATGTGATACCTTTTATGTACTTTGTGCTGTTGTGTTTTTATTGTTATTTTTTTAATATATTTTTGAGAAAGGAAAATTTTGTGTGACTAATAATAAATTATTTCCTGAATATTTACCTGCTTGTGTATGAAACATACATAAGTATTGGCAGAAAAGAAAAGCAACTGATCCTTAATGTAATAATGTTTTAACCCTTATTTTGCTGAAACTTAAAAGTGATTAGTCTTTGTGACCCCCGTATAAAGCCAGTCTAGCTTGCACATCCTGGTAAGCTCAATAGGTAGAGCGTTTGACTGTGAATCGGGCGACCCGGGTTCGATTCCCGGACGGCGCAGATCACTTTCATTGTGATTGATCATGAAATTATTTCTACGGTCATTCACACTGTGCCTCTGCTCTGGCATGTACAGAAGTAATCAGTTCCTTGGGAAAGTAAAGGCAACTAGTACTGGTCAACTGCTTGACAGCCTGCCCAGAAACGATGCGATGGCTGAACTATGCTTTGGTAAATTCAGTGTGGCTCACTGCTGTGATCCGGAGTGAAAACTACCAACACCATCACCATCCATGTAGTCTGGCCAGGCTCCATACTGTTGGCTAACTAACTTTAAATTTTCATCTTCATATCCCCAAAATTGACAATAGACAGTCCAAGAAATGGAAGCTGGTCAAGTCCATTTAAGAAATTTAGCCATTTAAAATGTTAAATACTTTGGGAGGGGCTCTCTGTGGCCAGGTGGTTACTTATAATTTCAGACTTTTGAGTCACTGTTCCTAAGTTATAGCAGGAGAAAGTTTCCTCAATAAAATTCAGCTGGCTGAGGGTTTAACCTGAACAAAATATAAAAAAAAACATGAGTAATATATCTAGGGTGTATGCTGTCATTCATGATGATTTTCTAGCTCTAAGTCAAGCTATTTTGATTGCTGATTTCTTTTCATCATTGTGGTGCAAAAACTTTTATGTAGCCCATTATTTAAACATTTTATAAAGTATCAACTTGAAACTTGGAAGCAATAGTTTAAGGTGTTATGTCCCCTTTTAACTTAGCATATTTCTAAAAATTGGTTATTGATTGTCATTAACAGTAACAGGTGAGCGTTAACACAGCATGCGGTGCTCTTGTTCAAGAAAATACAATCTTCAAACAAGTTGTGTTATTTACAAATGTATATATTTAAATCCTTCCATTGAAAACTGTGTATATACTTCACACCTATGAATTCCATATTACTAACCTTATTAAGTGTGTACATGTGATTTCAAAATGGCGAAATGAAAGTGTGAATGCGTGGTGAACTTTCTGTACTTAACTGACCATATCTATCGTTACAAATGAAAGCTTTTGATTGTTACAATTGAAATATCTTCAGAAATTGATTTGTTTTATCATGCATTAAGGTATGGCTTGTCATATAGGTGATTTCTTTAGTCATACTGGTGATTTCTTTATTACATTAGCTGCAGTAGTGGATTTTATGACATATTGTCTTTGTGTTAGGTGATTTTACATGGGCTAGTTCAAGATATTCATATCTTTCATATTTTTCAAAAATTGATCGTCACCTCACCTTAGTGCAATAACTGGTTAACTCCTGTTAAATTAAGAAGGACTTAACCCATTACTGCACTAAGGGGACAAGATGTCAGGTTTTGGCCAGGGAAGTAAAGAAAGTTCACAATATTAAGGCGGTTTACTAACTTTTTATTTATTATCTAATTATGTATGAGGGTTTGAACAATTTAGTGCTTGGTAAAAGTACATTAGTTAATGTATGTATGTACACCAGTGTATTATTTGCACATTAGTTAAAAGTACATATGAGCCGCGTCATGACAAAAACAACATAGTGCGTTTGCGACCAGCATGGATCCAGACCAGCCTGCGCATCCGTGCAGTCTGATCAGGATCCATGCTGTTCGCTTACAAACACTATAACAAGTAGAGAAATTGATAGCGAACAGCATGGATCCTGATCAGACTGCCTGGATGCACATGCTGGTCTGGATCCATGCTGGTTGCAAACCCATTATGTTGGTTTTGTACAGCAGTGTATTATTTTCATGTGATGTACTATTGATGCACAATAGGTATTCTATATATTGACTCTGTTTTTATTACCGTAATTATCATCTGAAACATTTTACGATCATTTATATGCGAGCATGAAATAAAATTTCAGAGTTTCGAGTGTATAAAGCTTGCAACTTTATGTTCGAATTTTTTCCTGTTGTTTTGTATTGTTTGTGTGAGATCTTTATGAAATTGATTTGTTGCGATGTATATTATTAAGAATAATACGAAGTATGTTGTTAAGAATATTGCGAGTTTGTGTTGTTCGGTTAATAGGTTTTATTTTTTAAAAATATTCGAGGGACATTAAAGTTTATGTCACATTTAAACATAAATAAGAGTATATTAACGGAGGGTAAGTAGTGTAAGAAATGGTATTGTGTACTTTTTTTCTTCCTATGCACATTTAATACAACAGTATCAGTTTTGAAAAAAAAAAATTGCTTTCATGTAACTCTGTTGTTTTAATGTATTATATTTTAGACAATTTTAAATATCTGTTACTTAAAGATACATATTATGGCCAAGTGGACAGTTTCTTTATTTAAACACAGTATTTTAGGTGTTGTTAAAACAGACACTACAAATAATTGATGTGTTGTTAATGTTGTTGTTGGCATATGATGAAATGTGATCTAAATGAATAATTTAACAATATAAGCCGTGTCATGACAAAACCAACATAATGCGTTTGCGACCAGCATGGATCCAGACCAGCCTGATCAGGATCCATGCTGTTCGCTTACATACCCTATTACAAGTAGAGAAACTGATAGTGAACAGCATGGATCCTGATCAGACTGGGCGGATGCGCAGGCTGGTCTGGATCCATGCTGGTCGCAAACCCATTATGTTGGTTTTGTCATGACGCGGCTCAATAATAGTTTACAGAAACACAGTAAGGTGTGATGAAATGGGATTGAAACAAATCATCAAGGTTAATGCATATTTCAGGTTAGTTATTTCAGATGGAAATCTTAATAATAATAGATAGAATGGGCATTAAGGAGTAGAAAATAGCAATTAGTTACAACAGAATCAAAAATTTTTGGATCCTTTTATTTAAAATATAGTGCACAAATTATATTTTGTTTCATACAGTAGTTAGAGAGTTTAAATGTATTAGAATTTTTTTTTAATTTAGGATTTTACAATCTTATTTCTTTCAGAATTTATGTTTGTACTAAAATTGTGTATTCGATTAGTAAGTACAGAATAGAAGAATTTTAAAGCAGAGTGCCTCCAGATTCATGCTGATTTTCATGAAAATTATAAAAAATGTATAAAAAGGTAAAATATTGTGAATTGAACAAGGAGAGTAATTTATACATGTTAGACAACACTTAAAATTTATAATTTTTATCAAAAATAGGTTAGAATATGCAAAAATAGCCCTTACTGCATTAGTCATGCAGTTGAAAAATGGTGATAAAAACTGCAAAATCAGTCAGTAATTGCATATAACATGTAAGTACTTTCTTGAATTGTGAATGTTTTTACTTTTCTTAAAATAGTAGTACATTATTTATAAGGTTGATTTTCATGAAATATGTTAGCTCATCTGGAGGCATGCAGCTATAAAAACAGCACGAGACTTTGATGTGAAAGTATAACTTTATATGTATAAGAATAAAAGAATTTAACTTTATATAGTGAAACCTCTCTGTACTGGATAGCATCTGTGCTAAGTTATTGGACTTGTTTACAGGTTTATCTGTACTAGAGTGGTTTTAATCAGTTAACTGTAGTTTTATAGAAAAAATCATGAGGTGTTTTAAACTCGGAAAATGTTATTTATTTGTTATTGTATATTCGGATTTAAATGAGATGTGAGTGCTTTGTGTTTTCATTTCTCATTGGTCGTTATGTTATCACAATTTTGACTGTAAATATATGGTGAAATAAAATGGTAATATATTTTTCATTTTGTTTTTTTATTCAAACATTAACTCTTTTTAGCTCACCAGAACCGAAGGTTCAGGGTGAGCTATTAGTTTCAAAGGGGGATACTCGGGCATCCGTCGTCATGCGTCAACAATCGTCTTCTTCTCTGAAACTGATATGGGCAGATTTACCTCAAATTTGGTCTGTAGCATCCTTGTGACAGTCGCACTTTAATTTCCTCATGTCATTTTAATTGGCCCCTTTTTGAGGTCAACAGAGCTAAAAAGAGAAAAACCTTTAAACATCTTCCACAACTAAATTAAACGATGGATGATCACCAAAATTTGTCTGTAGCATTCTTAGGTAGTCTTGTATTTTAATTTGATTGCCCCCTTTTTGGGGTCTCTATAGCTAAAAAAAGAAAAAACTTTTAGACATCTTCTACAGAACTAATTGATGGATAAGCACCAAACTTTGTCTGTAGCATTCTTAGGTAGACTTTTATCAAGTTTGCTCATATTAATCTGATTGGACCCTTTTAGTGACAGCTAAAGCTAAAAGTAGAAAAACCTTTAAAAGTCTCCTACAGAACTAATTGATTGATGATCACCAAATTTTGTCTGTAGCATTCTTAGGTAGTGTTTTATTAAGTTTGCTCATAAAATGATATTGATTTAATTGGCCCCTTTTAGGGGCCGCTGAAGCATACAGTATAAAAACCTTTAAAACATCATCTCCTATTGAAATAAGTGATGGATGATCACCAAATTTTTTCTGTGGCATTCTTAGGTACTGTTTTATGAAGTTTGCTCATAGTATTTGATTGGCCCGTTTTAGGGGCCGCTAAAGCTAAAAATAGAAAAACCTTTGACAATCATTCACTATTGAAATAATTGATGAATGATCACCAAACTTTGTCTGTAGCATTCTTAGGTAGTCTTTTATCAAGTTTGCTCATATTAATTTGATTAGCTCCTTTTAGGGGCCGCTAAACCTTTGAATAGAAATACCTTTAAACATCTCCTTCTACAGAACTAATTGATAGATGATCACCACATTTTGTTTGTAGCATTCTTAGGTAGTGTTTTATCAAGTTTGCTCATATTGATTTGATTTGCCCCTTTTAGGGGCAGCTACGAGTGTAAAGCTAAAAATAGAAAAACCTTTAAACGTTTGATTCTACAGAACTAATTGATAGATGATCACCAAACTTTGTCTGTAGCATTCTTAGGTAGTCTTGAATCTAGTTAGCTCATATTGATTTGAGTGGCCCCTTTTAGGGGCCAATAAAGCTAAAAATAGAAATACTTTTAAATGTCTCCTACAGAACTAATTGATGGATGATCACCAGATTTTGTCTGTAGCATTCTTAGGTAGTGTTTTATCAAGTTTGCTCGTATTAATTTGATTGGCCCCTGGTTTAGGGGCCGCGAAAGCTAAAAGTAGAAAAACCTTTGAACATCATCTCCTACTGAAATAATTGATGGATGATCACCAAATTTTGTCTGTAAGATTGTTAGGTAGTCTTTTATCTTTTACTGAAAACTAGTTGTTTCTGGTGGGCGACTCAGGGATATCATGGCCCTCTTGTCTTAATTTACTAAAGAAATGATCTGTATTCACCAAACTTTGTGAAATAAATCTACTCTGCCTGTTGTGAAAGAGCAATGAAAGCTAACAATGTTAAAAAGACCTTATGAAGCAAATGATGTACCTTCAAACACTTTAAAGTGCATTGTTTGATGGCCTTTGTTTTGTGTAGCCTTGTCACTTTTGAACAACCATTAAAGGTAAGTAAGAAAATTTATGGATCTACACTAAACTTTTATCTACAGAATCTTATCACAGTCTTCTTTCAATAACATTTAATATATTTTGCACAAATGTTTTAATTAAGGAGCCACTTGTCTAAGCAGAAGTGATGCATTTAAACAATTTTTTCTTTAATCAACATCTAATAATGGATCTTTACCAAACAAGATATTTACAGTACAACCTCTACAGCGTGACCCACTGTAGTAGAGCAATCACCTCTTTACAGCAATAGTTTTTTTTTCATCCAAAATAAGACCTTACAGTAAATTTAACTGCTGTAGGGCAAACACCTGTAGTTGCAACCAGATGCTTCATCTCAATGCAAGATATTGTACTGCAACTATAATGACTATTGGTCTTTGATGGTCAGATTTAGATTTTACTGATGCCAATTAGAGCTTTGTCCAATATTTGGAACTGACTGTTCTCTTCCTTTCAAATAAATGCTAATGTTAATGCCTCTTAAACATTCCAGAAAGAGTTTTATCGTTCACTTCAATGTGCCCATATTATGATATGCTCTAAGCCTCTTGGTAATATTTCCATTTAATAGTACCTTTAAACGAACGCAATGACCGAATAAAATTTCTTTTTATTAGTGCTATCATGCCATGCCTATTCTAACGCTGTACAAATTCTCACGGTAACCGTCCTTTCACGCCGCCATTTCTACGAAGGAAAGTCGCTGGCTCACCACTGTTCAAAGATTTTTATTTTGTCTTTGATTAAGTCGGCCAGATAATAAACATGGTACGTTCCATGTTAACATATAACTTAATCCTTTAGAATTTTGTATCTTTTCATTTAAATGATGAAAATAAGTCAGGAAATGTTTGATTTATTGTTACCACGTGTTGCATTCATGTAGAATCTTACGTGTTTGATGAATAAAATAGAATAGTTTCAATGACAACTCTTTGGATCCATCTCGATCTGATAATTTTAAATATAAAAAAAGACCAGCAAGGCTGCAGTGATATGTTGCTTGAATTAAGATTAATTTTTCAGTAATATTATTATGGTATTTGATTCGCCCCATTGACGATTCGCCCCATAACGATTCCCCACTTTTACGGACGATTCGCCCACTTTATATTAAACATTTTTAATTAAATTGGATCGAAGAATATTTATAGTTTTGGTATTTTTTTCAATTTTGCATTTATTTGGTAACCGTATTTGATTTGAAGATGGAATAATTTAGAAAAATATCAGTGTTACAGAAATATCAAAGTTCTGCTTTTTAATATAATTTAATTTATTATTATAACTTAGAAAGTTAAATAATTAAGAATATACAAATGATAGTCACATTTGTCTATTTTTATTTAACTTTCTTAGTTATAATTTATAAATGATTTAGATGTTATAAATGTGTGATAATTGTTTAAAATTACTGTTTTATTTACACATAATGATTTGTTGCTTAAAAGCAAATTGTAATACATGGTTGACAATTGTATTTTCTAGTAATTCTATGAATGCTGATATATATTTCGACAGTTTTCTGAAACTAGAAATTTATTGTTACAAAGTGACTGAAGGTTTAAAAAAAGCAGTATTTTGATGCATACTACAAAATGGAAGAACTGAAATTTCAGCAATTTAATGCTAATGCAAATAATATATATCTACATTAAATTTTTTTGAAAATAATTAAGAACATGGTGCCATGATGATGATTGAAATGGGGCGAATTGTCACTGAAGCAGAACTGGCAGACTTCCCGAAAATTAAAAAAAGTGTCAAACGAAATCTGTCGGACTGAATGAAATTAATCAAAATCAAAGGAAAACTTGTGTGTGTATTTGTAAGACACTTTTCTGTTTTAATTTTTTTGCCGCAAAAATCGGCACAGTCCGTACAGCACATTTTCACCTCCTCTGTCGCACACCAACAATTCATGGTCCTGCTTCCATTTTTCATTAAATTTTGTCTTTTCTTTTCATCCTTTTACAGCTGTTCTGTGCGCTCTTCGACATTTTTGTTTTTCCCAAAGTTGGCACCTTAAGCGACGCCATTTTGTATACATGGTACTGGGAAAGACGGACAGTCGGACCGATCCGGAAAAAAAACGTTTTTTGGGAAGTCTGAACGGGGGCAAATAATTACCAGTTTTAAAATTGTTATTATTGATAACTGAAGAGTTTAGACGTCACAATCAGTTTCTGTTTTAAAAGTTAGATTCAGAGAACATTTTTATCATATCTGAATTTTGATAACATAAAAGCCGTTTTAAAGTGATTGATTAACACATAGAATTTGTCGCTTTCATTTCAGTCTTACAAAGATACTAAAGCTCCCACTGATGAGGCCCCTATCCACAGGATCAGGATCACACTTACCAGCAGAAACGTAAAAAGTCTGGAAAAAGGTAAATTTTAAAGTTTGCCCAATGAGCTTAATATAGGGAGAGCATTGGATTCGTAAACCCTGCCAATTTCTCCTCTTTATCTTGAAGATCTTAGTCTAATGGACTCTCAAGGCAGATTCAGAAATCATGTGTTTCAATAAGCTTATAGCTTCCAACACAAAAAAATGTATAAATAATAAACTAAAACATAGAAAAACAAGTCATCAAATTTAGCACTGGCACGGTCGCCCATGGGCAGTGAAAATTAGTTTGGGCCAGTGAAAATTTTAAGAAAATTTAGTATATAATCAGTTCAATAAAAACAAACGCTTTTCTTAAGCTTTCGACGTTTAGTCTTCTTCAGAAAAATTGACGTTTATAAAATAACAAATGACAAATGACGCAACGTCCGTTTAACTATACGCTAAACCGAACGTTAACGCGGGAATAAAAACTTTGTCAAATAAATACAGAATCTTTCATGAATACAGCAATATACAATAAATTACACATATAATATGGATCTGCAAATGTGATACAAAAATTCTCATAATTAATAATAATAAAAAACCTTGATATGAGAACAAACATACTACATGTATATGTATACCGGCACAATAATGACAAAGTTATATATTGTACAAAACTTTTGCATTCATACCATTAGGAGATAATGTGTTAAGCTTATGAATCCAGTATGATTCTTGTAATAAGTGTTCCATATCATCGGTGACAATCTCTATAGGCATAAATTTAAAATCCTTCATACAATGATTGGTTTTATTAAAGTGTGTAGCGACATTGGTCGAAAATAACGGATCGGAAAAATTGTTTAATATCAAACCTATGGCTATTCATGCGTTTAGACACTTGTTGCTTCGTTTGACCAACATATTGCTCTTTACATTTATCACAAGTGACAAGATATATAACATTTTTTCGTAGAACAATCAGTATTGTTATTTACATGATAATTCTTACCAGGAATATTAGTACTACTAAATATATTGCTTTCAATAATGGAGCTGCAATGTGTACATCTACTTCTATTACATTTGGATGAACTTTTCGCATTTTTGTCATTAGACCTAATATTAGAATTAACGAGAATGTCTTTTAGATTTTTAGGTCTTTTAAATGCAACAAAGGTTTACTTTCATGAAGCTTTTGCACAGAACATTTACTTGAAAGTTTAAGTAAATCCCAATACTTTTTTAATTATATTACTAATATTAGGTAAAGTTGGGTTATACTCAACAACAAAGGAATAACACTGCCATCACTTGTTTTGTTGTTAGTACACAGGGCCTCATCCTGTGTTAGACATGAAACCTTACTTAGTGCATCATCAATAACATTGATAGGATAATTTCTTGCTTTGAAGTATGTACGTAAATTCTGTAAAGAATCGTTGAAAACATTATCGTCAGAAATGATACGGCGATAACGTTTTCCTTTGACTGTACGGAATACCATTTTTACAAGATACTGGGTGACAGGAAGAGTATTCTAAATACTGATGATTATCTGTCTCTTTAACATGTATATCAGTGTGAATAATATTGTTTTCGTCTAATGAAACGTTTACATCTAAAAATGATACGAGAGATTTAGAAACGTTCGCTGTAAATTTTATAGATGGATGAAAGTTATTCAAACTATCAATGAAAGCATTCAAATCATCAAGGGAATAACTCCATATACAAAATATATCATCAAGAAAACGGAACCATAAACTAGGTTTTAAAGAACGTTGGCTTAAAAAGTCATTTTCAAATTTACCCATAAAAAGCGAAGTAGAATAAATTCAAAACTGGAATTCGGACCAGTGAATTCAAAATCTTAAATTCAATGACTGGGTAAAAAATATCCTGGAAAAGCTGTTAATGTTTTAAAACACAAAAGTTAATATATTTGTTTTGAAGACTTGAATACTTTCTTGTTTATTAAAATCATTGGTATGCATTTCTGATTGGTTTTATAAATCATATTTTTCAGTGTGTGCTGACCTGATCAAGGGTGCCAAGGAAAAGAACCTTAAGGTCAAGGGACCAGTACGTATGCCAACTAAAATCCTCAGGATTACAACCAGGAAAACACCTTGTGGTGAAGGTTCCAAGACCTGGGATAGGTAAATATTTATGCTTGTCTTGTCAGATATGATTTATTTGATAATGAAGTCAAAGATTCAAATATACACACACATGTATTTAATTTCGCTTCTGTGATATATTTTCAGTATGTGAAAGTAAAAATAAGAATAGTTCATGAAAAAGTTAAAGATAACTTACAAAAATGTGGAAAATTAACATGACTGCTTGATTTATTGAAATTTTAATTTCAAGAAAAAAATTCAATGAATTTATGATTTTGAATTTACTAGCCCGAATTCCAGTTTTGAATTTATTCTACTATATATTGAACTAAATTTTCTTATAATTTTCCCTGGCCACAGGCCACCCGGCCAGTGCTAAATTCGATGACTGTCTCTGTAACAGGATACCAAAGTTTTAGATCTTGTGGTTAAAATTTTGTGATATTTTCATGTGCTAAATAAAGACCCATAGATGAGCATTTTATGTTAGTAAGTTTTTGTCATATTACATTATTATTTCTTTTACAGATTTCAGATGCGTATTCATAAGCGTCTGATTGATCTTCACAGTCCAAGTGAGATTGTCAAACAGATCACCTCCATCAGTATCGAACCTGGAGTCGAGGTTGAGGTCACCATCGCTGACGCTTAGATTCTCTCCCCTTAAACTTGTCAAAAGTGGAGTAAACAAATAAAAAAATTGCAAAAGCAGCTGTGTTGTTTGTGCTTAAATGGAAATAGAAGTTGAAAGATTGAATAAGCAGTCATAGTTAAATTATAAATGACCTTAAAAAATAGGAGTTGTATCATATTGAGATTTCACATTGACATTGGTTAATGCCTTAATCCTTGTCAAATGGTGCATTTGTAGGATAAATTGCCATACTTTGAATATATAGATTTGAAGTTAAAGGGCTTTAAATTTCAGAATTTAATTATAAACGTAAAACTTTACATTTAGTTACATTGAAATTGCTCAATAGCTTTAAGAAGAATACTACAGCTATTATACTGTATTTGTACATGACCGGGTGTCTGCATCCTCCTGTGTGTGTGTGGGGTGGGGGGGGGCTATTGGCATCTCTAAAAAGCAACTGAACGGAATGGGTTGAAACTATTCATTTTAGACCATATTACATAAAAGGTTCCTGTCCAAGGTCAATAACTGGTAAACGAATTTTGATAGAATTATTACCCTTTCTTAAACAAAGAAAAGTCTTACATCATCCAGGTATTTTTAGCTCCCCTATCTTGGTGACTTGGTGAGCTTTTGTGATTGCTTTTGGTCCTACGGTTGTCTGGCCGTAAACTTACTTGAAACGACATCTCCTAAACTGCTAAGCCAATTTCATCCCCACTTCACAGGAATGTTACTTTGGTAGTCAACTTAAAAAATTGTTCAAAGAATTTAATTCCAAGTAGAACTGGTTGCCATGGCAACCGAAAGAAAAAACTTAAAATATATTTTGAAAAACCGAAAGAGCTAGTGCTTAAATATTTGGCATGAAACATCATCTAGTCAATGTCTACCAAGTTTGTTCAAATAAATGCCCTGGGGTCAAAATTGGCCCCGCCCCGGAGGTCATTGATTTTCCTTATTTGTATATAGTAAAAACTTAAAAATCTTCTTTTAAAAACCCAAATAGCTAGAGCTTAGATATTAAGCATGAAACATCCTCTAGTGGATGTCTACCAAGTTTGTTTCAATTAAAGCCCTTGGGTCAAAATTGGCCCCTCTGAGGGGGTGGGGTTGTCATTGTTTTTCCCTATATGTATACAGTAAAAACTTGAACCAAAGAACTACAGCTTAGATATTTATCACGAAACATTTTCTAATGGGTGTCTACCCCAAGTTTGATTAAAATGAAAGCCCCTGGTTTAAAATTTGCCTTGGCCCAGGGGCCTATATACAGCTGAGCGATTTCAGGACCATTATGGCCCTCTTGTTTAGTGCACACTGATTTACTGACAACTTGTTCTGACATGCTTAATAATAATCATTGTGTGAAACCTATTTTTTTTATATATGAGGCATACCAAATTTCTTTAGACATTGAGAAGAGCAGTGGAGAAGTCGATACAATTTTATTTAACTCGTTCAATAAATTTAGTATTGAACTTGCACACAATATCATCTATATATTTGGCAGCGGAAATTGTGATTTTGATTGGGAAGGTGGCATGCGCAGTGCATCGTTACGTTAAAGACGTCATAAGTATTGTGACGTCATTAACGTCGTTACCAAAGCTTAGAAAGTTACCTTCCTTAATAAAGGTATAGACTTCATCGATTTACCCAGTATATTTCGTGATAAACGTGTCACTGATTCAGTTCCTTTATACTTCAAAAACTCTGAGATACCTATTATTTGCTATAAATATAAGAAACCTGTTAGAAATATCATATTTAATTACAACAAAGTGGTCTCTGACTTAGACATTCAGTCTAATACTCCAACTACTTGAGACTGCAATACTTCTAATTTCTGTAATTCAGATTTTGGCCATATTATCACTGGCAATTTTGATATTATTGCAGACAAAAGAATTCGTAATTTATTCTTAAAAGACCTAAATACAGAATTCCCTCAGAAATTGATTTTAATGCTTGTCGTTGTCAGATTGCTGATACAATTGAGGATTTTTTCAAGTAAATGGTGTCGCCGTGAAAATGCTGATAGTAATGCTCTAGCTACTTGGAAACGTAACATTTTCAAAATTATTGATTCACGTATTAATTTTATCGTGGAAATGAACATCTTCTTCCACCTAAACCGAGACTTACTTTAAGACATCTGAAAAAAAAGGATATTCTAGCTTTTCACTCAAAATTTGTTTTGGTACCAGCGGACAAGGCGGCTAATAATATCATAATTGTATGACGTATCCATTACATTAACGTTTTACATAAAGAACTTAATAGCACTAATGCGTATTCTAAAACTACTGCTTCTGAAAAAGACATTGTTAACAATCATGTTACTAATATTTCCAGTCTTAAAGTCCGAATCGATGAAAAAGAACTAAAACTTCCTATTATGTATGGATTCCTAAATTACATAAAAAACCTTACAAAGCCAGATTCATTGCTAATTCTACATCTAGCACAACAACTAAACTTTCTATTTTATTGACGTCTTGTTTGACTGCCATTAAAACACATGTAATTAGATACTGTGATAAAGTATACGAAAATACAGGCAAACATCTATTTTGGTCCATTAAGAATTCCGGTGAAATTCTGGATAAATTAAAAATTAAGAACTATCGGGCTTCAACTGTCAGTACATACGATTTTTCTACCCTTTATACTACACTGCCACATAATTTAATTAATGATAAACTAATTTCCCTTATTCAGAAAACCTTTGCACGGGGAAAAAGTTACATTTCTTGCATGTAACTCTCAAAAAGCCTTCTTTACAAACTGTATTGTTAAACAATATACTATGTGGACCTGTGACGAAGTTTGTAGAGCACTCTCTTTTCTTTTAGACAATATTTATGTCAGGTTTGGTAATACCCTATTCAAACAATTATAGGAATTCCTATGGGTACTAATTGTGCACCCCTGGTCGCCGATTTGTTTTTGTATTGCTATGAAAGAGATTTTATGTTAAGTCTCTCTGAAAATACACAACAAGATGTTATATCAGCATTTAATAACACTTCCAGATATCTTGATGACATTTTTAATTTAGATAATTCGTTTTTTGATCAAATGGTGTCTAATATTTATCCTACGGAGCTACAACTTAATAAAACGAATTCTTGAAATTTAACTACATCATTTTTGGATCTTCATATCACTATCAAAAAACAATTCGATTCACACGAAAATTTATGATAAAAGAGATGACTTTGATTTTAGTATAGTAAATTATCCTCATTTGGATGGAGACGTACCGCACGCAACATCTTACGGAGTTTATATATCTCAGTTAATTAGATTTGCTAGAGCTTGTAGCAACGTAAAGGATTTTAACGAGCGAAATATTTTCATTACCGGTAAGCTATTAAAACAGGGCTACCGCTATTATAAATTACGTAAATATTTTACAAAATTTTACAATCGTAACTTTGATTTAATTTCAAAATTCAATAGTGATCTAAAAACACTTCTGCGACAAGGGATTAGCCAGCCTGATTTTTACGGTGATGTTGTTTACAAACTTCGTAAGATCTTGGGTCATTGTAATTTTTCTGTTGTGTTTACTAAAATTATAAAACGTTTTATTAAAAGGGGTTATGACCCTACTATCTTAAGACATACCGCATGCTTAGTGTTCAACCCATTTACAGTTGGACACTACGCTTTCCTCTTTTGATTACATCTGACGGGCCAAGTGGGAGACTATATGATGGACAGTTCTTAAAGCCCTTTGGGACTGAATTGCCTTAATGTTTGTCTTCTGTCTTGCTTCGTCGGGCCCTTGTAGGTGATTTTCTTGTTGCTCTGTCTTCCTTTAAGACATCGAGTACTTTTGTTATGGTCATTGGGTTTACTTTTATATGTTTCTACATGATCATTTTGGTGTTTTACTTATTTAACCTTTTGTAACCATAACAACTGTTAGAATTTCACTTGGCGGGGATTCATTTTATTTACACTGTCTCGTTTATAGGAACATGGTGGGGCTAAGAGCGAGGTTTGGTGCACCATTAACCGGTTTAAACTCCCCAGTAGTCATTATTATGCTGCTGACCGTTCCAAGGCGGCGCCCCTCTGTGTTCCTCAGATGTATGTCTATGTTGTTTTATACTGATTTGATGACACTTTTGCTCGTGTCTCTTGTTGTTTCTCGTCTACGGTAAGTATCTTCCCTTGTCCCTGGTTTTTATTATTTTATTCCCCCCCCCCTTCCCCGTGTCTCGTGTCCCCTTCCCCGTGTCTCATGTCCCCTTCCCCTGTGCCTTTTGACATAATGGGCCTTATATTAAATCATTTATTTGTTTTGTTTTAGTTCCTTATAAGTTACTAATTATGTATTCTGATGTAGTGGTTTGCCTGCCCGTGCTCTGCCTTGTGCCCTGTCCTGTTTTTCTTTGGGGCCCTCCTGGGCTCCCTGCCGCTGACGCTTGTTGCTGGGTCGGATGGGGGCTGCGTTCATTGGGTGCCGCCTTTCCTTGTCGATCTTGTTTATCATATTTTAGAGAGAGAGACACAATCACAGCTCATCGTTTTCAATATAGTCTATAAAAGGTAAAGATAAGAAAATGTTCCCATGTTTTAAGAAAATATTTTGCTGTATATCGGATAACCAGGTTGAACGTCGGGCTACGTACATTGCCAAGAGTTTGACGTCCGTAACCGACAATCTGGACGATACAATATACTTCTGCGTACCACGAGGAGAATTCAGCGTCTTTCTCGAGAAGGACCTTAATTCTTGGAAACTTGATATATCTGGATTCACGTGCCTTTACAAGTATGCAACTGACGATCCAGTTCTGAAGCCTGGACCCGAGTACAAATATGCTAGGTACGAATTCAGAGCTGACGACGAATGTATCAGAGTTAAAGGATGGATACCAGTTGACCAGATAGTGCCACCTTTTTAAGCAAACCATACGTTTAATCCAAGCCAAGAAGAAAATGTAGTTTCTGTTGATGTAAAAGGCAATAGATATACCTCAGAAGATATGGTAGTGGTCGATGTGAAGGGTGCATCATCTTTTAGAATAAAAGCTTCCTCCACCAAGACTGCAGCAAGAAGTGGAATTTCATCATACAGCCGCCACATGCCAGAAATCTAAAGTAATTGATTAATTGAATTCACTCAGTCATCCCTCTGCCTGTTTAAAGATCAACTTGGTATCTAATTATTTATATTTTAAGACTTTTCTTTCGATAGATATAAAAAATAATTTGATTAAGGAAGACATTTAAAGAGGCAAATATTGGCGGACCTTTCCTAACTAAGGGACACTTGATATTGATAAAACCATAATCTATGCACGAGTCTTGGATCATATGGACGATTTTTCTTAAGGCAACAATTTGAAAGCCAGTCTTTGGACTAAATCAAAACATTTATCAAAAAAGTTTAAAAAGAAAGTTATGATTTCTTCCATGAAGATTCCGAAACGATGAACAACGAAATAAAAAAAAGGGGATCATAGTTGGAGGCGACGGACTAACCAGCCTCGTCATCGTTGTCCTACTACACAAGGAACTACTAACCTTTCTTTTAATGTGAAAAAGGTAACATGGTCGGAGTAGAGAAATTGTTGGCACGGATAGGATTCCTACAAATGAAAGCTAGATAAATTAAATCAACCGCCGTAGCGGAAATTTTCTGCCGAGTACGTGGTACTTAAACGTCCTGTTCAAACAGAAATAAAACATTTATAAAGGCGGAAAAAACATCAACAAGACTTGTATAAAATATGTAATGCTGTTTAAGTAATATTATATTATGTTAAGGCCACGTTTACTCTATTTGAAGATTACGGTAAAACATATTTACACGGAGGAAGACACGAAATGAAACCTCAAAGCCGAAATGACGAGTGCATTTAATCGATGACGTCATTCACTTGTGTTTTTCCGAAAAGAGAATAATTATACATGTATTTACTTCAAAAGAAGTAATGATGCGTGCAGACAGAAAAGAATAAGACTGAGTCATTCACCTGTGGTAGATATGATTATCTCGCATACTATTATACGTTTATTGAAACTATACGGAAATACCCGAATACGTTTGCTGTATATACTTATAAAGTTTACTTTTGAATTATTATAATAACTTACGTGTAACCCTTACCAAAAAAAAGGCTCTCTGGTGAACATTGCGGCAAGTTTGCCGCAAACATTGCGGTGAGTTTGCGGTAAACTGCTTTCAGCAATTATTTACCATGCAAATGAGGTTTGCGGCAAATTTGCCGCAACTAATGAGGTTAGCGGCAAATTTGCCGCAAACTATAGGGGGCGGTAGCTTCTGTTTGCGGCAAATTTACCGCAAACCTCATTTGCATGGTAAAAGTTTGCAGATGTTCGCCAAAAAGTTTGCGGCAAATTTGCAGCAAACTTCATTTGCATAGTAAGTTTGCGGAGGTTCGCCAGAAGC